>NC_140987.1:249733751-250203668 GCF_052327205.1 Somniosus microcephalus
TGGCGCCGCAGGGGAACTTAGCGCCGGCGCTAAATTTCCGGCGCTAAAGCCCTGGCGCGGCGCCAACTGAATTTCTAGGCCGCTATGTCTGTCTTTCCGCCTGTCTGTCCGGCTATACAATCAAAAGTTATACAGCGTACCTACACATGTTATATCAAAAGAAAGCTTATCATTAGGGGAGTCTATAGGCGTATTTACTTTTTGGTCAGACAAAAATTGTTCTGACAGTATACAAAAAAGTTTTTAAAAAGTCAACATTCCGCTCATTAGCATCGAGTGACGTGATGGTTGACCAATCGTACAGGGGATTAACCTGATGGTTGACCAATCGGTGCATCACGGGGGGCATTTCATTGCGTGTGTGGGGCGGGCCTAATCGTTCGGAACTGAGGTGAGTGCCGGCCATCTTGATTCCGAACTCTTGATTTATATTTTCCCACTTTGTGTGTGGAGGGGATTTTGGGAGCGACTTGAGGTGGGGAAGGGTTTCCCCGGCAACCGGGCCCGGGCCTCTCTCACAGCCTGTAGCCGCTCAGGAGGGGGGGGGGTGGCGGGGAGAGGGAGGAGGGTAACCCCAGCAACCAGCGGCATCTCACTCTCCCCCCCGGTCTCTCTCTCTCTCTCTCTCTCTCTCCCCCTCTCCCTCTCCCTGCAGTCGCGCGCTCTCTCCCACCCCCCCCCCCCAAGTCGCGCTCTCTCTCTCTCTTCCAACAACAACGTGCCCTCGAAAAAGCCTTGGTACCGCTGGGCACTTCAGCTAGTATATTATATATATATATAAAATAAAGGAGTCGATATATATATAATAAAGGAGTTGATCTGTCTGTCCTTCTGTGTCTGTCCTCGGGTGTGCGTTTGTCCGGCTATGCGCTCGAAAGTTATACCGCGTACCTACACGCGCATTACCTCCAAAGAAAGCTTACTCTTCCGGGACGCTTGTAAGCATATTTACTTTTCGGTCGGATGAAAATTGTTCGCGCCTTATGCAAAAAACCTTCAAAATTAAACTCATTATCTGCTAGCATTGATTGACTGACGTCAAGGTTCGACCAATCCTGTGCCGTCACGATTGACCAATCCTACAGTACGGTCCCCTGATGGTTGGCCAATCGGTGTGTGTGTGTGTGGGCGGGACTAATCGTTTTTCATCTCAGGGATCTGCCAGCCATTGTTTCACTGCTTGCAGCTCAAACTACTCTCCTTATGCCAGCTTTGAAAAAGTTAGTATCTCTTTTAAAAATAACATAAGATTTACCAAAAACGTTTTATAAGTACTTTCACTTTCATCTTTCAAGGTACTAAGAAAGGTAGAAATGTTGCCTGGCAGCAGATTCACAAAGGGACACAGACAGGGCCCTAAAGCCTGGGACTCGATTTAAAACGTTGCCCGGCACCAGATTCACAAAGGGACACAGACAGGGCCCAAAGCCTGGCACTTGATTTAAACCGCCCGCCCCAAAACAGCCCTGGCAAAGCCGGGCTCCCCCAGCTAGTTATTTATATATAAATAAAAGAGTCGGTTTGTCTGTCTGTTTGTCTTTCGGCTATACAATCAAAACTTATAGAGCATACCTACACATATGTTACATCAAAAGAAAGCTCATTAGGGGAGTCTAATAGGCATATTTACTTTTTGGTCGGACAAAAATTGTTCCGACAGTATACAAAAAAGGTTCAAAAAACGGCAACATTCCGCTCATTAGCGTTGAGTGACATGATGGTTGAGCAATCGGTGCATCACGGCAGGGGGTGGGGGGGGGGGGGGGTTAAATTGTGTGTGAGGGCGGGCCTAATTCTTCTGAGCTGAGGTGAGTGGCCGCCATCTTGATTTCTAACTATTGATTTATTTTTCCCACTTTGTGTGTGTTTATTTTTCCCACTTTCTGTGTGTGAGATGGGGAAATTGTTTTTAAAAAAGTAAATTAATGTCAATATTTTTTCTAAGCTGATTAATTTTCCTACCTTTCACCCTTTTTTTTTCCTCTTGACTCGCTGTCTCCGCCGGGCGCCGCAACCTTGGAGGGTTACCCCACCTGCAGGTCTCGAAGCCTTGGCCTCTCCTCGCCAGCCACACCGAGCTAGGCACCGCCCGTCCCGCTGGGCCCAATTCCAAACCAGTGGCCCGCGATCGCCGCCATCTTGGTAAAGGCGGGCGGGACGGAGCCGAGCGTAGCCACCGTCGCCATCTTGGTAAAGGCTGGCGGGGCGGGGGAGACAGCGAGCACGTGAACGTCGGCCCGGAGCAGGACCTGAGCTAAGGGAGTCGGGCCGGGCTCACGCGCTACGCGGAAGGAAGACGCACAGGAGTCTGGGAATTGTAGTTTCCTGGGCTCCAGCTCTGCAGGTCGTTGAGGTGAGTTGCGGAAAATCGCCGATCTAGCATTGTGATCGGGGGCTTCAGGTCACCGCGTCCGGGCTCTGAGGAAAGGGGGGGGGGTGAAGAGAGGGGGGGGAGGGAGAGTGAAGAGAGGGGGGGAGGGAGGGTGAAGAGAGGGGGGGGAGGGAGGGTGAGGCGAGGGGGGGGTGAAGAGAGGGGGAGGGAGGGTGAGGAGAGAGAGAGAGAGAGAGAGAGAGAGAGAGAGAGAGAGGGAGAGGGAGGGTGAGGAGAGGGTGAGGAGAGAGGGTGAGGGAGGGTGAGGGGAGGTGAGGGGAGGTGAGGGGAGGGGGAGGGAGGGAGGGAGGGAGGGGAGGGAGAGAGGGTGAGGGAGGGAAAGAAAGAGTGAGGGGGTGGGAGAGGGAGGGAGAGCTCGCCTTCTTCCTTCCTTCCTTCGTGGGGGTCCATCGGGCCAGGCCTGAGGCGTTCCTTCCCCCCCTCTCTCTCTCAGGCTAATCCCGAACTAAATCCAGCAGTCTCTCTCTCTCTCTTCCCCCGTCGCTCTCTTCCCCCCCCAGTCTCTCTCTCTCTTTCCCCCCCCCCCCCCCCCCCCCCGCCCCCGGTCGCTCTCTCCCCCCAGTCTCTCTCTCTCTTTTCCCCCCCCCCCCCCCGCCCCCGGTCGCTCTCTCCCCCCCAGTCTCTCTCTCTCTCTCTGCTCCCAACAACATGCCCTCAAAAAACCCTCAGCACTGCCGGGCACTCCAGCTAGTAAAAGATGTAATAGCAGAGCACTTGGGAAAACAGTGACAGGATCGGACAAAGTCAACATGGATTTACAAAAGGTAAATCATGCTTGACTAATCTACTGGAATTTTTTTGAGGATGTAACTGGTAGAATAGATAAGGGAGAACCAGTGGATGTGGTGTATTTGACTTTCAGAAGGCTTTCGATAAGGTGCCGAATAAGAGATTAGCGTGTAAAGTTAAAGCACATGGGATTGGGGGTAAGGTACTGACTTTGGATAGAGAACTGGTTGGCAGACAGGAAGCAGAGAGTTGGAATAAACGGGTCTTTTTCAGAGTGGCAGGCAGCTACTAGTGAGATTACCGCAGGAATCGGTGCTAGGACCCCAGCTGTTAACAATATATATTAATGATCTAGACGAGGGAACTAGGTGTAATATATCCAAGTTTGCAGACGACACAAAGCTGGGTGGGCGTGTGTGCTGTGAGAAGGATTTTGAGAAACTCCAGTATGATTTGGACAGATTGGGCAGATGCATTATAATGTGGAATAATGCGAGGTTATCCACTTTGGTGGCAAAAACAGGAAGACAGATTATTATCTGAACGGCAATAGATGGGAGAAGGGGAAGTGCAACGAGACCTGGGTGTCCTTGTGCACCAGTCACTGAAGTAAGCATGCAGGTGCAGCAGGCGGTTAAGGCGGCAAATGGTATGTTGGCCTTCGTAGCGAGAGGATTCGAGTACAGGAGCAAGGATGTCCTTGCTGCAATTGTACAGGGCCTTGGTGAGACCACACCTTGAGTACTGTGTGCAGTTTTGTTCGCCTTATCTGAGGAAGGATGTTCTTGCCATGGAGGGAGTGCAGCGAAGATTCACCAGACTGATACCTGGGATGGCAGGAATGACGTATGAGGAGAGATGAGTCGATTGGGCTTATATTTGCTAGAGTTTAGAAGAATGAGAGGGGATCTCATTGAAACTTATAAAATTCTAACAGGACTAGACAGATTAGATGCAGGAAGGATGTTCCCGATGGCTGGGGAGTCCAGAACCAGGGGTCACAGTTTAAGGATAAGGGGTAAGCCATTTAGGACAGAGATGAGGAGGAATTTCTTCACCCAGAGAGTGGTGAACCTGTGGAATTCTCTACCACAGAAGGCAGTTGGGGCCAAGTCATTAAATATATTCAAGAAGGAGTTAGATATATTTCTTAAGGCTAAAGGGATCATGGGATATGGGGAGAAAGCAGGGACAGGGTACTGAATTTGGATGATCAGCCATGATCTCATTAAATGGCGGAGCAGGCTTGAGGGCCGAATGGCCTACTCCTGCTCCTATCTTCTAGGTTTCTATGCCTATGTTTCTATGTCTGTGAAAGAGGCAGGAAACAGTATCTCAGCACACACTCTGATGTTTTCTGTGTCCATCTCTTTTAGGATCACTTTCAAGAAAGGTGGGTGCCAACAACATGATCAATGATGTGTCAAACACAATAATCCCCTGACCATGTCAGCCCGGAACATTAAATGGTACGAGTAAACTAACAGCTGACGCAACGCATTTCAGAAGCTCATTCAGTATTGAAGGAAGATTTCTGCTATGCATATTGTCACAAAATTGGTTCTTTTCTTTATGAGCTACTTTATGATATTGTTGCACATACTGGACTGCACAGAAGAAATCTTCCTCCATTGAATTAACTTTGCAATGCTACACAATAATATCAGTGAATCATAGAATTGTCTAACATAGAAAGAGGCCATTCAGCCCATCGTGCCTGTGCCGGCTCTTTGAAAGAACTATTCAATTAGTCCCACTCCCCTGCACTTTCCCCATAGCCTTTTCAAGTATTTATCCAATTCCCTTTTGAAAGCTACTATTGAATCTGCCACCACCATCCTTTCAGGCAGTGCATTCCAGATCACAACAATTAATTGCATAAAAAGAATTCTCCTGATCTCCCATCTGGTTCTTTTGCCAATTACCTTAAATCTATGTCCTCTGGCTACTGACCCACCTGCCAGTGGAAACACTTTCACATTATTTACTTTATCAAAATCCTTCATAACTTTGAACACCTCTATTAAAACCTCCCCTTCACCTTCTCTGCTCTAAGGAGAACAATCCCATAGAAGGAGGACTGCAGAGTGCCTGAAAGGAGATAGAGGAAGACTGCTTGAATAGCCCTCATTACTGTTACTGGCAGTGCTAGCCTTATCTTGCATATTAGCTGCAAATGTCCTTGCAGTAGATGGTACAACTCTGCACCTGGCTCTCTGCTGACTTAGAGGCTATTGAGTGAGTTCCACATGGTCACATGTGGATAGGAGGGTAATAAGAGGGCCTGCCTACTTCTCGTGTAAATTGACCTGCCTGGACACTGATTTCTGCTCAGTTGTTCCCTCAAAAAAAAAAAAGATTTCCATTGGTGACCAATTGTCCCAATACTGTGCAGGTATCCAACAAAGATTGGGAGCATCAGGACACTTGGCACAAAAAGTTAGAAAGAACGGCGGTAACTAGTCTCAAGGTGCAGATACAAATCCTGTCAATAGACTGAATACAATCCATAAACAGCACTCCTGGCCAAAACTGATCCCAGTCATCTCGATATTCTCCAGAATGTGTCAGTGTTTTACCTTGTTGTGACATCTTAACTGTAGTTATTCTGGTGACTTCTTCTTTAAATCTCCCCTCACAAAAGAATACTCCAATGGCATCATGTTTCTTGTCTTTTCTCCACACAACTTTCGAAGAGTAGTTTCTGGTGTTGCTTTGCTCCAGCTGGTTCCTTAGCAGCTCAGGCAAGGCTGCAATATCCTGTGTTATTATGGAAACCTGGTCTGGAACAGGTATGCCACCGGGAACACATAGCAATGAGGTTTCCGAGGTAGAGATCAGAGGGCTCGAGTTAATTAATGTCAAATCCAGTAATGCCTCGATTAAGCCTAGAGTTAAACACAAACATATAAATTAGAAGAGTTGAAGACAAAAGGGAAACGAAAGAAGGCCTTTCATTCCTATAGTGCCTTTCACAACCTCAGGAAGTTCCAGAGCATTTTACAGCCAATTAAGTATTTTTGAAGTGCAGTCACTGTTCAATTGTAGGAAACACAGCAGCCAATTTGCACACGGCAAGCTCCCACAAACAGCAATGTGATAACGACCAGATAATCTGTTTTAGTGATGTTGGTTGAGGGATAAATATTGTCCTGGACACCGGGGAGAACTCCCCTGCTCTTCAAAATAGTGCCATAGGATTTTTTACATCCACTTGAGGGCAGACGGAGCCTCGGTTTAATGTTTCATCTGAAAGATGACACTCCCTCAATACTGCACTGAAGTATTAGCCTAGATTTTGTGCTCAAAGCTCTGGAGTGGGACTTGAGCCCACGACCTTCTGAGTTAGAGGCAAGAGTGCTACCCACTCTTTTTTTTATTATATTATTTATTGAACATTAAGAACATTTACAACATCGTGATCATTTCATTGCATCATTCAAATCCATTCTGCCACTCTGCACAGCCATTCCTCCACCACATATTAACATCAAAACCTGAAGTTTAATGTGTCTCCCATAACATATTAATCGATTGCACTTTAAAGATTGATCGTAAAAAAAATTCTTTAAATTCCTTTCTGAATAAGACATCCACAGAGCCTTACAATGATCTTTTAGCTTATATTTAAAATACTCTTTTAGATTGATTCTCCTTCACTTAAAAAAGAGCATTCCTTCTTTGCACAATCACGAATCTAGCCAAACTGAACATTAAATTAATTGCCGCTCCGCTGGACTTGGGCAGACTCTCCTGCAATCCCCATCTCAAAATTGAGTCCCACGGGATTTCCATTCTCACTCTTCGGTCCCCACCCAGCAAAAAAACCTCACACAACTGTCGAACATAGTACTTAAAATCATTTAACTGCGGACATAACACCAGTAAATGGGACAGAGTCTCATCCCATGTCCCACACACTGGGCAAGTTGCCCCTTCCACTCGTCCAATCTTACACAAGACTGTCATGGTAAAAATCTGGTTATGAGCCAATTTGAAATCCAGTTCAATCCACTCTGGACATTTAAAATTCACCCACAATCCCTTCCAAATCCTGTTGAAGTCCAGCTGTGGGTATATACACTGCCAAAACTCCTGACCAGCAGGTGTCTTGAATCTCCATTCTCTAAATACTTCATAGAGATCTCGAGTATTACAGTTATCTCCCTTTCTCCAGCAGAAAGCTTGGAAAAGCAGGACGCATTTTACTTCCTTTGGAGATTTCTGCATTTATTTCTTCCATCCAAGGCATTGTCCTCACAATCTTCTCATAAATGATCATAATTGCTTTTTCCTCTACCTCCTGATCCTCCTCCCACACCATGTCCCTCACTATCACTTCCAGCAACCAACCTGGAGTTACCTCGTATAATACATCGTTCGCACATATAATACCAGCTTTTATAAAAGCTTGATTAAACAATACCTCTCCTTCAATGTTGACCCACCTGTTCAAAAATAAGGGCTGTTCTACAAATTCCTCAGCACCCTATATAAACTGCACACTTTTTAAAAATTGGGCCCAAGTTGCTACAACCCCTCTATAAAACCTAGGGAGAGGTTTAGTCGATATCAAAAACATATTATTGTATTTCATATACAATATCCCCTGCCTTCCTATCCCACTTCGTTTTAAAAAATGCTTAAAACTCTTCCAAAAACTTGTATTTGACTTCTGAATAAATCTCTTCACCCATTTGATTCTAAAGGATCTTTTCTTCAAATCAGTACCTGGGAAATTGAGTCCTCCCTGATTTCGCCGTCCAATGATGGTATTGTAAGCAACCAAGGCTGGTTTCCCTTCCCATAAAACCTCACACAAGCCTCTCAGATGGATTTTTCCGCCCACTCAGGAATATCATCCACCGTCAATAAGTACCATAGCTTGGATAGTAGGAGCGGACGCCACTGTTGCTCTTCCTTGCACTTTCAACCACCTTCTTTCAAATCTTCCCAAAATCTTTTTAATTTTCATAACCTTTGGTTCCCAATTTAATTGATCTACAGTACTTCATTCCTATCTCTCTTGCACCCCATATGCACCCCCAGAACCCCCACCACCTTAAAGGGACTTTCCTCCAACCATTCCCCCCACCCCTTACTGCAACCAGGCATTGGGACTTACTATAATTCACTCTGACTCCTGAAGCTCCACAATACTCCTCCACTACGTCCATAGCTTTCCTCACTGACTCCCCATTTCTCAATGTTAAGGTTATCTGCATATTGGTGTATCACTGACACCAGCCCAGAACTAGGAACCGCAGTCTCAACTGTTGTGTTCGTCAGTAGTAAGACACAGACTGCAGGAGAACAGTACAACAGGTGTTTACTCAACGTGGCTCACTCTGGAACTGAACTGTACAGATTTCTACTCAGTGCTATATACAGGTGTGGTCACTGCCGGTACTACAGTATACATGAGCTGTAAAAAGTAGTTCCCTCCTTAAAGGTACATACATTACAATTCCTCCCCTTTTAGATTAACAGTACCATAACACTCTTAACAATTAAATATCAAACTAATTACAGTTAACACTTTTAACATACGTTAGCTGAAAATAGTCCATTTATATATTCAGTCTTTGGGGAGGCTTTCTGATCCTTTCTGGATAGCGCCTTTCCCGAGTGTCTCGCTCTTGGTGCGGAGGCGATTCTGGCACCCCGTCGTCGATTGGGTCATCAGCTTCCGATGCTACTGTTTCTGGGGTAGATGCGACCTGTACGTCGGGTTCCTCACCAGGTACGTATGGGCAAGGCATGGGGTTGACTTGTTCCTGTGACTCTAGGATCTGGTCAGCATGGCGTCTCACGATGTTCTCCCCAACGTCCACTGTGTACATCAGTGGGCCCTGCCGTGTGCATATCGTTCCTGGCTGCCATTTTTCTATTCGGTAGTCGCGGGCCAAGACTGATTGCCCTACATTGAAGCTCCTTGTTGGCTTCTCATGGATGTGCTGGAATTGCTTACTCTCAACATCTCTTCGTACGTTTGGTCTGAGCAAATCCAGGCGAGATCTTAACCTTCGGTTAAAGAACATCATGGCCGGGGCCTGATTGGTGACTGCATGTGTCGCATTCCGGTAGGCGAACAGGAAATTGTCCACCTTATGCTGCAGCGGAATGTTGTCATTGTACATGGCCTTTATTGCCTTCTTAAAGGTTTGTATGAACCTCTCAGCCAATCCATTTGTGGCTGGATGATACGGGGCAGATGTGTAATGCCTTACCCCATTCTTCTTCATAAACCTCCGGAACTCTTCGGACACAAACTGTGGTCCGTTATTGGAGCAAATCTGTTCTGGCAAGCCGTTCCTGGCAAAAATGGTCCGTAGGACTGCAATAGTTTTCTCCGTGGTGGTGGAGGACATTTTGATGACCTCAGGCCATTTCGAGTGCGCATCCACGGCTATTAAAAACATTGAGTCCATGAATGGACCAGCAAAATCAATATGCACCCGTTGCCATGGAGATGAGGGCCACTCTCATGGGTGTAGAGGGGCATGTGGTGGTGCATTTTGGACTTTCTGGCATCCTGAGCAGCTCTTGGTCAGGTCCTCGATTTGTTTATCGATTCCCAGCCACCACACATAAGCCCTGGCAAGGCTTTTCATTTTTACCCCTCCCAGATGACCCTCCTGAAGCTCATTGAGCACTCTATCCCTTAATTTGGGTGGAATTACCACTCAGGATCCACACATCAAGGTCCCCCGGCACACTGACAGCTGTTCTCTTCTTGTCGAGAATGCTGGCAACAGTGAGTCGCCATGTGCTGGCCATCCCTTCAC
This sequence comes from Somniosus microcephalus, assembly GCF_052327205.1. Lineage (NCBI taxonomy): Eukaryota > Metazoa > Chordata > Chondrichthyes > Squaliformes > Somniosidae > Somniosus > Somniosus microcephalus. The sequence goes on from NC_140987.1 coordinate 249,743,661, forward strand.
CGTCAAATCATATACCCGAGACAGTGTCGGGTCATTTCGGGTCTCCTTTTCTATACCAGCGTAAGTTACCGGTAGGTATTAAACTATAGTCGAATGAAATATTTCGACCGGATCCACTGCTGGTGCTTCCTCCGCAGTAGGCAGTGGCAGGCATGATAGCCCATCAGCATTTCCATGCTGTTTCGTGCCCTTATATTCAATCTCATAGTGGTGTGCCCCTAGAAAGAGTGACCATCTTTGTAGTTGTTGCGCAGTCATCACCGGAACGCCCTTCTTCGGAATAAAAATGGAGACAAGAGGCTGGTGGTCAGTCAGCAAGGTGAATTTCTGCCCGTGCAGATAGTGATTGAACTTTTTCACTCCCCACACTAGGCTGAGGGCCTCCCGGTCAATCTGAGCATAGTTACGCTCAGCTGAGGTTAGTGATCGTGACGCAAAGGCTATTGGCCTCTCCGAGTTGTCCGAGAATTTGTGCGACAGCACCGCTCCAATGCCGTAGGGTGACGCATCACATGCCAACCGAATTGGTAGTGCTGGGTTGAAATGGGTCAATACCTCTTTTGATGTGATTAGTGTTTTGCTCTTCTGGAAAGCTCGTTTACATTCGTCACTCCACTTCCATGGCTCCCCAGTTTGCAGTCGGGTGTTCAGTGGGTGTAGTATTGTAGACAAATTTGGCAAGAACTTATGGTAGTAGTTTACCAGCCCGAGGAACGACCTCAGTTGTGACACGTTTTCCGGTGCTGGAGCCTTGACTACTGCCTCAATCTTTTCTGGGGACTTATGTAACCCCTCTATCGATAATGTGGCCACAATAAGAGATCTGTTTTTTAAAAAACTCGTATTTGGGGCGGTTAGCTCGGAGCCCATATTCCTTCAATCTAGTGAGCACCTGATTCAGGTTGGCGAGGTGATCACTGTCATTTTCGCCCGTGACCAGGATGTCGTCCAAATAACACTGGGTCCCTGGGATCCCTTGCAGGACTTGTTCTATTGCCCGTTGCCAAATAGCCGGAGCTGATGCTACCCCGAATACCAGCTGGTTGTATTGGTAGAGACCTTTATGGGTGTTGATTGCAAGGTATTTTTTTGATGCTTCTTCTACCTCCATTTGCAGATACGCCTGGGCCAGATCAATCTTAGTGAAGCGTTTCCCTCCACATAGCGAGGCGAAAATATCTTCAATCCGCGGAAGTGGATATTGCACGGTGTGAAGGACCGGGTTCACTGTTACCTTAAAGTCCCCACAGATGCAAACCTTCCTTGGTTCCCCAGGCGTGCTGCTCAACGACTTTTTCATCACAGGGACGATGGGTGTAGCCCACTCGCTCCAGTCTACCTTGGACAGTACTCCTGAACGTTCCAAACTCTCCAGCTCTGCTTCGACAGCATAAGCTGGCCTTAAAAAAATTTGGGGCTTGCGTTTTCTTCAATTTTAATTGTTGCTGTCATGCCTTTTAGTGTTCCGAGTCCTTGCTGGAACACTTCTTGCACGTCGGTTAGGATCTTTGACAGTCACCCAGGTGTGACGTCGTCATCCTTTTTGGCAGCCAGTCAGTGCTTGTATGGAATGCCAATCCAGCTGTATTTTCCGGATCCATTCACGTCCCAGTAATGGTGGTCCTCCATCTTGCAATACATACAGGTCTAGTTTTGGTGTTTCCTTACCGTTATATATAACGGTCACCCTTATTTTTCCTTTGGGGTAGACTTTTTGCCCCGCGTACGTCTTCAAAATAATTTTTGTGGCTCTCAAGGGTATGTGTGAGAATAGCCGCTCGTAGTCCCATCGGTTTATGACTGTTAGGGCTGATCCTGTGTCCAATTCCATCTTTACCTGGACTCCTGCTATCTTGAGAGTGACCCAAATGGTTCGGTGATCCTCCGTTTTGATCACATTATGTAGTTTCAGACAACACAGCTCCCTGCTTTCGGAGTCGGTATCACTCTTTTGTTCGTCTGAACTATTCTCCGTCACCTTATGTACTTTCTGGTACTTTTCTTTTGGAGATTTCTTATTGCTGGTTTTCTTTCCCGACCTGCAGACTCTTGCTATGTGTCCTACTTTTCCACACTGTCTGCACACTTTGTCTTTGAACCAGCAATCATTGTGGTCGTGTGTTGTTCTGCCGCAGCGATAGCACTTCTCTGTTCTGTATGACATTTCGTTTGTGCCATATTCTTGTGGTCTCTGTTGTATCTCTGCAGCGCCCCGTGCTGCTGCTTCATACGATACCGCAATGCTGAAAGCCTTGTCCAGCGTAAGGTCCTTTTCAGATAAAAGCCGTTTCTGGGTTCCTTCACTTTGAAGCCCACACACAAACTTGTCCCTTAAGGTATCTGCCAGTCCCGTTCCAAACTGGCGGTGTTTCGATAGTTTGCGCAGTTCTGTTAAATATTCAGCATTGCTTTCATCCTTATGCTGGTTCCGTTTGTGAAACTTGAATCTTTCTGCTATCAGCAGCGGTGTGGGGTTTAAATGTTCCTGTAGTATCGTCACTATGTCTCCAAAACTCTTTTCCACTGGCTTCGCTGGGGTTACTAGATTTTGTAATAAGCCATACGTCTTTGCACCCATTAAATTTAACAATACCGGCGCTTTCTTGTCATCTGACACCTCATTTGCCTTGCAGTATACCTCTATTCGTTCGACATATGTAGTCCAATCTTTGACTTCATTGTCAAATGCGGTGATACTGCCACTCTTTGGCATTTTGGGTGTGGTTTAAAACGGCGTCTCCCGCGCTTTCCTTCCTCCCCCGCTGCTGCCAACGGCGCTCTTGGCGGTCCTTGTGGCAATGGCGGCGCCCTGTAGGTTTCACGCGCTTCTCCTGTGCTGCTGCCACCGCCGTTCTCGGCGGTCCTCGTGGCAATGGCGGCACCTCGCGGGTTTCTGCGCGTCTTTCTCCCTCTCCTTGACGCTGCTCGGCCCCTGAACACCGGCTGCGCCCTGTGCGCTCTGCCCTCTCTCTCTCTCCCATAGATGCTGCTCGGCCCTTTTATGTGCCGCTCGGTCGGGCTCTAGCCCGCAGCTGTCCGGGAAGGGTCTGTGCATTACCTGTTGCCAGCCCGTTTCGCTGGACCACCGTGACTGGAAAGCCAAGCCTGGCTCTCAACAGCCTCCCCCGCAATTCTCGAGTCTCTGCTGGATGACTGGGCGGTTGCCCGTGGTCGACGCCCGTGTCTCTGGCCTTGACCTCCAATCTACTGGTCTCCAGGAATGAATCCCTGGGAGGTGATGCAGAGTTGCAGGTAGGATCGAATTTGCCTCGTCGCCAATGTTGTGTCCGTCAGTAGTAAGACACAGACTGCAGGAGAACGGTACAACAGGTGTTTACTCAACGTGGCTCACTCTGGAACTGAACTGTACAGATTACTACTCAGTGCTATATACAGGTGTGGTCACTGCCGGTACTACAGTATACATGAGCTGTAAAAAGTAGTTCACCCCCTTAAAAGGTATATACATTACATCAACTACACCTTGTTTCTTTCGCATCATGTAATCTAATGGTTCTGCTACCAATGTGTACAACAATGGGGACAGGGGACAACCCTGTCTCACTGACATCTGTATCGGAAAATACTTGGATAAAAAGCCATTACATTTAACACAGCTAAATATGTTTGAATAAAAAATCCTTATCCACTCAATGAAATTTTCCCCCAAACCATCAATAAAAACTCGTGAGAGACCCTATCAAAGGCTTTCTCTTGATCTATCTTTAATATATAAGCCTCCCTCCCACTCTCTTCCATGAGCTCTATCGCATCTCGGATTGAGACCACAGAGTCTGTGATGTCCCGGCCTATGACTCCCTAGGACTGAGAGGGCAAAACTATCTGCGGCAACACCTCCTTCATACGATTTGCCATAACCCTCGCCAAGTTCTTATAATCCACATTTAATAATGTGATGGGCCTCCAATTCTTCAGATCCCTTCTATCCCCTTTATTTTTATAAGCTAAACTTATGACACCTCTCCTCATAGATGGGGTCAGGCTTCCCTCAATTTTAATTTCCATAAAAACCTCTAAAAGCAATGGACATAAAATCTCAAAAAATTCTTTATAAAATTCTGCACTTAGTCCATTGGACCCTGGGCTTCCCCCACCTCATTCCACTTATTGCTACTTTTATTTCCGCTAATCCTACTTCTTTGTCAAACATGCTTCTCTCATCCTCCTTTAAATCCTCTTCAATAAAAGCACTAACCTTCTCCATCGCCAAATTGGAAATGTCTTCTTTTGAATATAACTCTTGATAAAAGCTACTAGCCGCCTGTAAAATCTCCCCACTTTCATTAATGATCTTCTCCCCAATCTTCAACTCTCCAATTAATGATAATCTCTGTCGCAGCGTCTCTTGCTCTACATTATATCTAGTGCATCTTTCGCCCTCCAATGCATCTTAATAGCCTTTGCACGGAGAATAGCCCCCTTGCATTTTTCAGCTTGCAATAATTCCCACTCTTCCTTTAAAACCCGGAACTTAGTCGCCTTACTCCCTCCATCAACTGCTTTATTCTCTTCTCTTTCCCAATGCTGCCGCTCTCTCTTTCCCATAACGTATCGATAAACTTACCTCATATTTGAAATTGTCCCACCAAACTCTTCTTTCTTTCAAGAACAAAGGTTCCTTCCGAGCATTCTTTATTAAATTTAAAATCCCCTCTTATAAGCAATTTCTTTCAGGTATCGATTGTTTAAAATCCACATCCCTGAACCGATCTTAACTCTGCTGTTCCTAATTCTAAGAACCAAAGCAGAGTGCTCACTAAAAAATACTTTTTGTAATAAATCTCCATCACCTCAGAACTTAACCCTTCCTGCATTAACATAAAATCTATTCGGCTCGGTTTTAAAACATCACCCACTCAACCTGTTCTGGAGAACTCCCTTTTTATGGGGTTCCGGTCCCTCCATAAGTCTCTCAAATTTAAATTTGCCATCATTTTTACAATCATCCATCTGGACTTATCATCCTTAAAGGTCATCTGGGCTGAAATGTCCATCAGAGTTAAAAATACATTAAAATCCCCCACTATACAAGGGTTTTCCACCTCTGCCACTTCAGAGAATAACCCCCGAAAAAACTTGCGACGCTTGCAATGGTCGTTCGGCGCATAGATATTAAAGAGATCGCAATTAAATTCCTCCATTTTTACCCTTAGCTGTAAAAATCTCCCCTCAGTGTCCTTGTCCACCAAGGCAACATTCTCTTTTATGGACGGACTCATCAAAACAGCCACCCCTCTACGGTTATTGTTCGCACAACTTGCAAACACCTCTCCCTTCCAAACTCTTTCTAGGACATCCTCATCCCAAAAGGTTTCTTGCAGATACAAGTCAGTGCCTTTAAAACACTGCAACAACTGCTGCAATTTCTTCTCACCCCTCAGTCCATTCACATTAATCGAGACCAATGTAATCATGGCTCCGAATAAGGGAAGTATGCCTGATAATCTCCCCATCATTTAATCTCTGGTCCTTCCCTCCTCTCATGCTCCTTCCTAACTTATCAGGCAGCTGTTGCTTTTTCCTGCAGCCTCCGGCTCTTTTTCACCTCCTGTTTGAGCCTTCCCTGCTGTTTCAGCCTCTTCCTTGCATTAAGTTTGGGCCAAGGAGCTGCCCCTTCTCCCTCCATCTGCCCTTCACTAACCTTTCCCTTTCCACACGATGCCACCCCACCCCCAACTTCCATGTCTCTGTCCCCCTCTGATTCCTCCCTCTTAAGCTCTTCTGTAACAGTCTGTTCCTGCTCCCTGTCGGATACATAATCCTGCTCCCCATCAGACACATCATCTCCCATAGAGAGTCTTCCTGCTATCGCGGTTTCTCCAACAGTGCCGCTCCCTTCGGCCTCATCTCCACCGCTGACCCTTGCTCCCTGATCCTTCTCTCTCTGGGACAATGGCGCACCTATATTGCTCCCTTCTGGCATCTTTGTCTCGCTGCTCCCATCCTGCTGCCCCTTTAAGGCTCATGCCTCTTGCGCCCTCTTCTTGTCTTGCCCCCCTCCTGCTCACCGAGATGTCCAACTCCCTGTCTTTCTTTGGAGTACTTACATTTACCACGCACCCCCGCTACCGCCTCCTGTCCCCCCACGGACACCAGATTCTTTAGGGAGAGCTGAACCGTATTATGGCACAACTCTGCCCTCGACCTATGCTGCCCTCTGCTGTCTTTGTCCTTTTCCACCGTACTTGGTGTGTTTTCCACCATCTCCATCCTGTTCTCTGCTTTGCAATTTTCTGCCTCTTCCTGCGCTCTTTTCTCGTTCAATTCACCAGCTGTGTCCTCCTCCTGCTCCGCTCCTCCGGCCGTTCCACTCGCACCTCCTGCTCCTTCTCCCATCTCCTTGTCACTCAAGGGGCTTCCTTCTGCCTCACACTCACAGCGGGTGGGGCCTTTGTGACACACCTCACAGCTCTCCGTCTTGCAGTTCCGAGTGATGCGTCCAGACTTGCCGCAATTATAACAGTACAAGACTGGACAGTTTCTTACAAGATGGTCGTGTCCAAGACAATAATAACAAACCTTCACTTGGTTATCATGCAGTACCCGGAAGTACTGCACTCCTTCCATTGTCTCAAATTTCATGCTATACGGCAATGACTTCACCCCCTCTGGGAACCACACCTTTACATAATGAGTTCCATCTGCTACCCATGTTCCTGGATAGTATCTCCTCTTTATTGCCGAGCAAATTTTAATGTCCCGCGACTCCTACTTTTTGATTAGCACACCGTCCTCAATATAAACCAGCAAGTTTAAGAATGAGACCACCACCTCTTCCGAATATAGCAGAGATACCTCCAAGAACTTATCACCAACCTTCAAACTGAGTAAAAGTCTTTCCACCTCCTCTCGGCCACTGACCGTCACCTCGAACCCAACATTCGGCTTTGGTCAGCAGGCAAAGCAGCTTCTCTCACCGCAGTCCTCATGTACTGCCTGGATAATATCCCAAGCTCGTATCTCCTTATCCTCGCAGCGAACCACCACCGTGTTTTCTTTTACAAACCTCCTGGGGTCCCAGCCCAAATCTTTGGGCCTTTTTTTCTCCCTTCCCCCAACATTTTCCTCCCTGATTAAATTCATCCTAGGAGCACTGTCCTCTGAGGGGCCCGGTACTCCGGAGCCCTCAGCCGCCATCTGGCTGCTGTTTGTGGACCAAAAAGGCCCTAAAACCTGAAAAATAAACCCCAAAACCCACTGATGTGCCTTCAATAACTCAGACGAGGAGTTTAAAGGATTCAACTAAAGGCTTTTAATCACTAAGAACATTGCAGGTCTTCCCACATCGGGTTCGTCTGGTAGGAATGATTCATACAGCTCTTGAGACCTTTATATGGCAAAAGACAGGGGCGTAGCCAATACACACAATAGGAACAAAAGGGGGCGGTTCACACAATACAAGCAGGTAAAACACATGGACTGATGAAGGCATATATTTCATCACATTCACCCCTTCTACAGATTTAGTCTGTCCGGGGGTGTGATAGTCCTTCCTGAACGTCGCAACAGTACCTCGGGTTCCGACCGGGAGTCCGTGGTGCCCTCCTGGGCATACTCATGTGCTAGGGGTGTTGCAGGTACTTCTGGGGGTGGTGAGGATACCTCTGGGGATGGTGGAGGTTCTTCTGGGGGTGGTGGTGATGGGTCGTCGTCGTCGCTTCCTGCCGAGGCGAGGTCCTTTATGGACACGATGTCTTCACGCCCGTCGGCGTGCTTGACGTACGCGTACTGTGGGTTAGCGTGGAGTAGGTGTACTGCCTCCACGAGGGGATCTGTTTTGTGGCCCCTCACATGCTTCCGTAACAGGACTGTCCCTGGGGTGGAGAGCCACGAGGGTAGGGATACTCCGGAGGTTGATTTGCGGGGAAAAACCAAACATCTTCTCGTGAGGAGTGGCGTTAGTAGCAGTACACAGTAGCGACCTTATCGAGTGGAGTACGTCTGGGAGGACCTCCTGCCAGCGGGAGGTGGGGAGGCCTTTAGACCTTAGTGCTAAGGTGACCACTTTCCACACTGTCGCGTTCTCCCTCTCCACTTGCCCATTACCCCGGGGGTTATAACTAGTGGTCCGACTCATGGCTATCCCCTTCGACAGCAGGTATTGGTGCAGTTCATCGCTCATGAACGACGCCCCCGTCAGTGTGGATGTAGTTAGGCATGCCGAACGTGCAAAACAGGTTGCCGAGGCACTTGATGACCGTGGCACTGGTCATATCTGGGCAGGGGTAGGCGAAATGGGAAGCGGGAGTACTCGTCCACAATGTTGAGAAAGTACACATTGCGGTCGGTGGAGGGGAGTGGTCCCTTGAAATCCAAGCTCAGGCGCTCGAATGGCCATGTAGCTTTGATCAGGTGGGCTCGGTCAGGCCTGAAAAAACGGGGCTTGCATTCCGCACAGGTGCGGCAGTCCCTGGTCATAGACCGGACCTCCTCGATGGAATAGGGCAGGTTACGGGATTTTATAAAGTGGAATAGCCGGGTGACCCCTGGGTGGCAGAGGCCATTGTGGAGGCCCTGTAGCCTGTCCCCCTGGATGCTGGCACACATCCCTCATGATAGGGCATCGGGGAATTCGTTGAGGGCCCCCGGCCTATATATTATGTCGTACTCAAAAATGGAGAGTTCGATCCGCCACCTGAGAATTTTGTCGTTCTTGATCTTCCCCCTCTGTTTGTTGTTAAACATGAAGGCTACCGACCGCTGGTCGGTAAGCAGGGTGAAGCGTTTGCCGGCTAGGTAGTGCCTCCAGTGCCGCACTGCCTCCACTATGGCCTGGGCCTCCTTCTCTACCGAGTGCCTGATCTCGGGCCTTTGGAGGGTTCTTGAGGAAAAAGGCTATGGGCTGCCCATCCTGGTTGAGGGTGGCTGCTAAAGCGAAGTCGGACGCATCGCTTTCAACCTGGAAAGGGATGTTTTCGTCCACTGCCCGCAGCGCGGCCTTCTCAATGTCGTGTTTAATGCTGTTGAAGGCGGCGTGGGCCTCGGCCGTGAGCGGGAAGGACGTTGATTTCAGGAGGGGACGGGCCTTGTCGGAATAATTGGGGACCCATTGGGCGTAATAGGAGAAAACCCCAGGCACCTTTTCAGGGCCTTGGGAGTGTTTGGTAGGGGTAGCTCCCGTAGGGGGCGCAATCGGTCGGGGTCCGGACCGATTTCCCCGTTTTCCACCACGCAGCCCAGGATACAGAGGCGCGTGGTGCTAAAGACACACTTATCCTCGTTGTAGGCGAGATTGAGTCTGAGGGCGGTTTTCAGAAATCTCGCGAGGTTCGAGTCGTGGTCTTGCTGGTCGTGGCCGCAGATGGTGACGTTGTCTAGGTATGGGTAGGTGGCTGTTAACTGGTTCTCATCGACCATGCGGTCCATCTCCCGCTGGAAGACCGAGACCCCGTTCGTTACCCCAAAGGGGACTCTGAGGAAGTGGTAGAGACGTCCGTTCACCTTGAAGGCGGTGTATGGACGGTCCTCCGGCCCAATGGGGAGCTGGTGGTATGCCGATTTTAGGTCGACGGTGGAAAACACCCGGTATTGCGCGATTTGGTTAACCATATCCGCTATGCGGGGCAGAGGGTAGGCATCTAGCTGGATGTATAGATTAACCGTCTGGCTATAATCTATCACCATCCGCTTCTTTTCGCTACCCTTAACTACTACTACCTGGGTGCGCCACGGGCTGGTACTGCATTCAATGATACCCTCCCGCTTGAGTCTTTCTACTTCTGACGCAATGAACCGTCTATCCTCCCAGCTGTACCGCCTACTCTTGGTCGCTATGGGTCGACAGTTGGGTGCGAGGTTGGCGAACAGAGAGGGCGGCTTGACCTTCAGGGTAGCCAGACCGCACACTGAGGGGCGGCTGGGACCCACCGTAGGTAAGCGTGATACTTTGGTGGTGGCACTGGAAGTCCAGACCCAAGATCACGCTCACAGAGAGATCTGGCATTATCAATAGTTTAAAATCTCTGTAATCATTGCCTTTTACCGACAACATAACCGCGCAGAAACCTGTCTTATCGGCCATGGCGATTTTGCCCTGTGTGGGGACTATCATTAGTGAAAGTCGTTTTACCAGGCTAGGATGAATAAAGCTTTCGGTGCTCCCGCAGTCAATCAAGCATTTAACCTTGTTCCCGTTTACCTCTATGCCCATCATCGATTTGGACAACGGATGTGGCCTGGATTGATCCACTGTGATCGAGGCCACTAGTGGGTCACAGAAATCACAGAAACCCCACAGTGCAGATAGAGGCCATTTCGGCCCATCGAGCCTGCACCGACACATATCCCACCCGACCCCCGTAACCCCTACACCAACACATATCCCACCCTATCCCCGTAACCCCACGTATTTAATCCCCCTAACACTAAGGGTCAATTTATCATAGCCAATCAACCTAACCTGGAGGTCTGTGTAGTCGGGGCAAGATGGTGGACTCCATGAGGGTGGACAAGATGGCGTCCAACATGGCCGCCCCCACGGCGGTGGTGGAGTTGGAGGCGGGGTTCCCTCTGCAGACTTTGCTGAAATGTCCTTTCTTCCCGCATTTAAAACAGGTGGTGCCCTTCGCTGGGCACAGATGCCTGGAGTGTTTGTCCTGGCCGCAGAAGTAGCATTTCGGGCCCTGATGCATCGCGGCAGTAGTGGGGCTCCTGGGTGGAGGCTGGGGCTCCGATGGTGCTGGGCTGGCCCGAGACCTGGGAGGTGAAGATGGCTTCCAAGATGGCGGCCCCCACGAGGCGGAGTGGGCCGCGTGGCCTGGGGAACAGGATTCAGAGTTCTTCTGGGCCATATCCAGCGATTGCGCTATATCTATAGCCTGTTTTAAGTCCAGTCCCTCCTTTTCAAACAGTTCCTGCCAAATATAATTTGAACTGAGGCCCGCAATAAGGGAGTCTCGAATCAGCTCCTCCGTGTACACGATGGCAGACACGGCCTTACAGTTACAGTCTCTGCCCAGTACTTTTAGGCTTAGTATAAAGTCCTCTAGTGACTCACCATGCCGCTGCGTGCGAGTAGTCAGAAGATGCCTGGCGTACACCTCGTTTATTGGCCGCACGTAGTGGGCCTTCAGAATGGAGCAGGCATCCCCGTAGCTGGTGGCATCTTGGATGAGAGGGGAGACCCGATGGCTCACCCAGTTTCGTAGGATTCCCAGTTTCATGTCTCCGGTAGCGGTTGCGGCTGCTATGGCGGTGGATGAGTTTGCAATGAAAAATTCGAAGCATCGGAACCAGTGTCCGAACTGTGTGGCTGCGTCTGAGGCATGGGGGTCCAGATCCAAGCGCTCTGGTTTCAGGAGTCGATCCATCTTGGTGTTTTAGTGATTAAAATTGATGTGCCTTCAATAACTCAAAGACGAGGAGTTTAAAGGATTCAACTAAAGGCTTTTAATCACTAAGAACATTGCAGGTCTTCCCACATTGGGTTCATCTGGTAGGAATGACTCATACAGCTCTTGAGACCTTTATATGGCAAAAGACAGGGGCGTAGCCAATACACACAATAGGAACAAAAGGGGGCGGTTCACACAATACAAGCAGGTAAAACACATGGGCTGATGAAGGCATATATTTCATCACACCCACCACCAACTTTTTACAAGCTCACTCCAACTCCCTACAGTAATCAAGCAACCGGTCGCACCTGCTTACTCCTAGCCCCTCCCACCTTGAGAATGCTACCCACTGAGCCACAGCTGACACCTGATACAATTAGAAATTTCTTGGTCCTCTTTTGTTGAACCAATTAACTGTAAATTAAATAGAACTTTAAATAAAACTTATCAAACTAAATTAAAATTACATTAGCCGGGGTGATGATGCATTCCAGTCCCCGCAGCACCCACTGGTCTCGGAAGGCCTCAAGATTGCCGGCGGACATCGTGTGCTCTATCTCCAGGGCCACCCGGGCGCCAACATAGACGCAGAAGAGAAGCAGGCAATTGGGCCGAGCGACCCTCTCGACCACCCATTGCCTGGACCTGTTAATGGCCACTTTGACCAGGTAGAAATTTCTTGGTGATGTTCTGATCAATCCAGCTTGTTGCTGAGACATACCTTTGCTTGGTACAATGTCAGTAATGGTTTGGCTGTTCTTCTGAATGCCTGTTTTGCTCATGCATTATTTAATGAGATATCTGAATGAGGTTCCCACACTGTGGTGTTATCTAAAGGAGGCAAAGGCCCTTTCACATAATGAAAACAGGCAGCATTTTATATACAAAAGCTAAATACTGTGGATGTTGGCAATCTGAAATAATAACAGAAAATGCTGGAAACACTCAGCAGGTCAGGCAGCATCTGTGGAGAGAAACGCTTCAGGTTGATGACTGGATGCACCTCATCTTTATAAGACACCTAGTAGATCTTCCAGTTCTGAAGAAAGGTCATCGACCTGAAACCTGAACACTGTTTCTCTCTCCACAGATGCTGCCTGACCTGCTGAGTATTTCCAGCATTGCCAATGCTTGGAGCTGAATTTGAAACACAATGCAAGAAACCGTCTTAGCCTTGGAAGGAGCTTCAAATTGCTTTTTCAGTTCTTGATCAAACAATTTCTACTGGTTGGTGAGTTGGTAACTAAAGGGCAAATATTTAAGATAATCACCAAAATAATGGGTGGAGAGGTTAGGAATTTGTTTTTACACACAAAGGTATCTTAAGGCATAGAATGTCCTTCCAGAAATGGTAGCGGAAGTAGAAAGATAACCGCTTTTAAAAAGAAAGTGTTTAAATATGTGAAAAAGAAAAATTTAGAAGGATATAGGAAAGGAAAGGGGAATGGGACTAAATGGATAGCTCTTTCAGAGAGATGACACAATGGCCTCTTTCTGTGCTGTAAAATTCTATGGGGGAAAAATTTGGTTGGTTTGCGCCTCCCGTTAGTGCCTCAAGAGGGCGCTAATGGGGCGCAAAGCAACTAGCGCCCGGGCGCAGCGATGTTTGCGCCGCTCGCGGAATTGACCAGACATTTTGCGGTGGTGCTAAACACTACTGCCACGATCTCCTGCACCCACAAATCGTGACATCAGCCGAGCGTGCAACGCCCCAGTAGCACCCCGGACCGGATATTGAGTGGCGCCCCCTGCCTTACCACCTGCCACTAGCAACGATAGGTTAAGGGGAGCGTTTTGCAGTCAGGAAGTGACGGGGGGAGTGCTATTTAAAGGCGACCGCTTCCTGCCTTTTTTTGGTCGGCGACATTTTTGCACCACGCATTCTGAGTGAGAGAGACTGACTTCTGGAGATATTCAACGCTGTGTTGAGGCGTTTTGGGTACTGAGCAGCACTTTGCAGGTTCATTTTGATTTGATCTTCCTTGCATCGATTTAGAAGAGGCTATGGGGGCTGCACTCCGAGCTCTTTCCTTGGGCCTCGCCATTGTTCTTTCCAGCAGATTTGATGTACAGGTCTCTCCAGGCCAAGATTCAAGGCTGCAATGAGCCTTCCCTTTAAGAACTGGCAGGCGCCAGTGTGTCTGTGTTCCATTGCTGACTGACATCACATGAACTTAGTCAACGCTCTGAGGTAGCGCCTCGCTCCTCGGCATTAGCGCCTTGAGAGGTGTGTAGCGCCTGATTTAGCGCTCCAATCACCTCCAGGGGCGATAGAAGCCAAGTTTGCAGTCAGAGGTGATAATTAGTGCCAGGCGCTAAACTTTGCGCTGGGCCGATACCAAATTTCTCCCCCTATGATTCTCCGAAAAGCTCACCATCAGTTGTTTGATGGTTCTACGATGCACCTCATCTCTATAAGACTTGCATTTATATAGCGCATTTCATGACCGCAGGACATCCCAAAGCTCTTTACAGCCAATTAAGTAATTTTGAAGTGTAGTAATAATTGTAATGTAGGAAATAAGACATCTTGTGGATATTTCATTCTTTGAGTTTCTTAGTACCTGTTTTAATGATGTCAATTTGGGTATAAGTTTCTGAGGCAACAGGACTGAGTCTGGAGTTTGACAAGAGTCTACATTTGTAAACACTGCTGTAAAGACTTAACACATTTGCCCACTTGTACTTGCCCTACATACAGTCATTGTTTCACAACTTGTGAAGGTAATATTGGTGCCGATTTAGATTACAAGCTAATATCTATGCAGTGCTAGGTAAGTGCACACCCAAATACAACATTTGTTCGGGCCAACCACAATAAGAATCTCCATCATTGACACTATTAACACTAACACACATACTGGGAATAAAATCTCCACACAAGATGTATAACATTTTTTGCTGTTAAATCAAAAGAAACAAAAATAAAACCTTCTGGTTCTTTGAAGTTTGAAATTGTAACCAAATTTTCATAAATGTCATAGATCTACAATGGGATTCAGTCAGTTGTAACATCACAAAGTTCATTTATAACAGCAATTACTATAACAGGAATCATAGTGTGGGAATTATCATGGTGGGAAATTATGATTGGAATTATGATGAGATCATAACATAGGAAAGTATTAGAATGAGAATTACTTTGGCCCGGATATTCCGATCCCTACCGGTGGGTACGCGCTGTGTACACACCCGTAGGGACATCGGAAATGCCGGTTTCAGGCATGCACAGCGTATGCGCTGAAAACCGGCATTTCCGATCTGTCAAGAATCCTCTTGACAGATCCTCCGGCTGCCCTGGAGAAGGGCCTCTGCGGGCGGATAGTTCCGCTTTTTGGAGACCCTCCACCCGCAGAAAACCCTTACAATTCTTATGCCTGGTAAAAGCGTGTTTTTACCAGGATAAGAGTTGAAAAAAGTAAAAAAAAAAAAAAATTTCCACTGATTTATCATTTAAAAATACTTTAAAAGGTAAGTTAATTTTAGCCCCGTAAAATACTTTAATTATTTTTTTCAAAAAATTTAATTTTTGTTTAAAATACTTAATTTATTGTAATTTCAAGTCATTTTAAAAATGCGATGTGATTTTTCTTTTTAATTTATTTAAAGTTTTACTATGTTTTTTCATTGATCTCCATTCATATATTTGACAAGTCTTCCTGTCAAATGTATGAATGGAGATTTCCTTCTGTGATTGGCTCCCCATGGCCCACGTGATCCCAGGGACACTGCGAACTACATGCGCCCCTGGGGTATGTGGGCCCTGCGCACCGGCAGTTTGGAGAGGCCCAGGAGTGGAAGTGTGCGCCTCCCGGGAGCCCTCAGGTAAGGGCGTAGATGTTTCTAGATCGCAGGCCTCCGCCCGCAGGAGGCCTGCGATCAGAAAATGCTGGCCTTTGTTTTCAACTTTGCACCAGATACGGAGAAGTTTTGACATTACCACCTGAACAATATGTGATGATATATTACAAAGTATTACAAAATATTTACAGCACAGAAACAGGCCATTCGGCACAACTGGTCTATGCCGGTGTTTATGCTCCACACGAGCCTCCTCCCACCCATCTTCATCCCACCCTATCAGCATATCTTTCTAATCCTTTTTCCCTCTCGTGCTTATCTAGCTTCCCCTTAAATGCATCTATACTATTCGCCTCAACCACTCCCCGTGGCAGCAAGTTCCACATTCTAACCACTCTCTGGGTAAAGAAATTTCTCCTGAATTCCCTATTGGATTTATTAGTGATTATCTTATATTTATGGCCCCTAGTTCTGGTCTCGCCCACAAGTGGAAATATCTTCTTTACATCTACCCTATCAAACCCTTTCATAATCTTAAATACCTCTATTGGGTCACCCCTCAGTCTTCTCTTTTCTAGAGAAAAGAGCCCCAGTCTGTTAAATCTTTCCCGACAGGTATAACCTCTCAGTTCTGGTATCATTCTAGCAAATCTATTTTTTCACCTTCTCCAGTGCCTCTATCGTTTTTATAATATGGAGACCAGAACTGTTCACAGTACTCCAAGTGTGGTCTAACCAAGGTTCTATACAAGTTTAACACAACATATACTATGACATCAGCTTGAAGCAACCATCCAAATCTCTCCATAGTTATCATTAAATCAATTCAGTGCTAAACTGATGTATACATAACAATCAGGAAAAAAAAACTTATATAGTAGCTTGTTCTGTAGAAGATCTTTTCAGACATAATTACAATTATAAGTTATTCTATTAGATTTTACAGAAAGGCTCTGGGCCATTGGGATCCGAGTGGATATTCTGGCATGAGATTATTGAGAAGCTAACAAGCTCTTCACTTTATTTGCAGATCGTAATACTTCCGGAGAATGTTGTGTGTTCCTTCACTTTAAAATGTTTAACGGTATTAAGTGGCTGTTAAGTATGTGTATTGTATTGAACAATTAACACAAAGACTTAAACGTATAACTCAAACAGGTCTTTACTGGTTGGAGGTAGGGACTATACATAGGTCTTTACTTCATGCCCACAGGCGGGAACTGAGGGGGATCAGTACCCACAGTACTATTTATACCCCTATGGCCAGGAGTGGTACTGCGTATCACTACGCCCAACAAGTAGTGCAGTCCTGTCCATAGGTTCAAAGTAGCACACATATTACATACACAACATTCCTCCCTTCCTAGCTTTACAGTCATCTCCCCATTTAACATAACGTAACATATATACATATATAACTTCAGGTTTACATAACAGAATAACATAGATACATAGATAACTTCATGTCAAAACAGATCACAGATTCAGTCTCTGCGGAAAACAGTTCACAGATTCAATCTCTGTGGTGTAGTCGGTTCACGTTGCTGGAGTGACTCATTCAATAGTCCTTCCATGGATTTAACAGTTTGAACTTCCGAACTGAATTGGCTCCGTTCGGAGGGACCACGTGTGTGATCTGGTAGAGGTGATAATGGTTCAGATGGGTCATCGTCTGTTTTTACTTTTCCTTTTCTGCTTCTTGGAGACTCTCTGGGCTCCATTGTCAGCTGCCACAGCTGCCAGCTGCATGCGCAGTTCCTCCTTCTCTTCCTCCTGTTTCCGTCGTAGAGCCAGCTTCTCCCGATGTTCCGTAGACTTTTGGTGCTCCTCCATGATTTCTGCACTTTGGGAGTCGAAGTTACAAGCTGGGCAGGACAGGACATCGTAATATTCGGTGTCGTCCTGAGCTAGACCAGTGAGAGGGTCGTCTATTTCCTCCATACCCAGCTGGACGTTAGCCAGCTCTTGTTCCAAATCCAGACATCTTTCCTGAAGAGACTTCTTCATGTGTACCTCTGCATCCAGCTTTTTCTGGGCTTTCAGCAAGTCGTTTACTAGTGACCTCATTTGTGATTTTAATACTTCAACTTCCTTTGGAGATTGATTGATCGGACTATGCAATCCCTCTACCGGAGCAGCTGTTTCAGCGGTCTGTTGTTCTACGTTGACGTGAGTCAGCGTACTTTTGGCATCCAAGGGCTGCTCTGTTGCAGTCATCTCAGTCTGTGTTGCCACCTCAGCTCTTCCAATAACCTTTGAGAGCTCCGAACCCCTTTCGTTTGAATATTGAAGTTCATGTTCAAGTTTTTCCCATTTCAGAGTCCTGTCCTTCAGCATATGCAGGAGTTGGCTGACCGTTAACTCCTCTGACATCAGACGTTTTGTGTGCTCCTGCTCCATTTTCTCCATCAGCTGCTTCTGTTGTCTTTCCAGATTCTCCAACTCTATATCAAAGAACTCTTTCGTTGCATTCAACTCTTGCTCAAAACGGCGAAGCATTTGTTCTAATTGCTGTTGTAGTTTGAAATGGAGTTGAGTTCGAGCCCGGTGTCCCTCAGAAATGGGCACATCAGTAGACTTGCCAGACTCAGAATCCACAGTTAAACTATGTTGTTGTTGCTCAGTGGAATTCTGTGCTGAAACTTTGTCTTTTGCACCTGAGTTGGGCTTACCATCATCCGTTCCAGAGTCTGGGCCGACTATCTTCACCGAGTTCTCACTCGTTATTGTTTGTAGGAAATGCCAGTCCATATTCATTTTCCTAATCCACTCCCGTCCTAGTAGTGGAGAACCTCCTTCAGATATCACATATAAGTCCATTATTTGACTGTCTTCGCCCTTGTGGACCACTGCAACCTCTATTTTCCCGATGGGGTACACTCTTTGCCCCGTGTATGTTTTCAATATAATCCCCGTATCCTGTAGGGGAATATGTTGGAATAACTTTCCGTAATCTTTCTTATTTATGACCGTCAATGCCGATCCAGTGTCCAATTCCAGTTTTACTTGGACTCCTTCTATCTGAAGAGTGACCCAAATTGTCTGGAGGTCTGCACCCTTACCAGCGTTGAGTACTCTTAAGCTAGCCAGTTCATTACAGCTTAAGCTAGCCAGTTCATTACTGCTAGCGTCTGAATCGGACTCCTGTTCGGTCACCTTGTGTACCTTTGCGTATTTTCCTTGCGGTGACTTCTTGTTGCTGGTCTTCTTCCCTGACCTGCATACTCTAGCTATATGTCCAAGCCTACCACAAGTTCTACATTCTTGGTTTTTAAACCAACACTGGTTCTGATCATGCGTTGTCTTTCCACAACGATAACATTTGCCAGAACTCACACCCAATTTGTGTGCACTGAGCTCCGGTGACCGTAGCTGCATTACTGCCGTGCCTCTCGCTGTGGCTTCGTGTGCTGCTGCCATAGTGACCGCCTTCTCAAGCGTCAGCTCATTCTCCTCGAGCAGTTGCTTTTGTGTATCCTGTTTAAATAAACCACACACAAATTTGTCTCGAAGTGCCTCTGTCAGTCCCGTTCCAAACTGGCAATATTTCGCTAATTTACGCAATTCCAGCAAATAATCAGCATTGCTTTCATGCTGTAGCTGCCTTCTGTCGTAAAATTTAAATCGTTCCGCTAGCATCAGCGGCGTGGGGTTTAGATGATCTTTCAGGACAGTAACAATCTCATCGAACGTCTTATCCGCCGGTTCATCTGGTGATAACAGGTGTTTCAATTGCCCGTATGTCTTCGCACCCATTAAATTTAATAATGTTAGTGCTTTATCAGCCTCACGAATTTTATTGGCCTTACAATAATTTTTAACTCGTTCAACATATATGGCCCAATCTTCGATGTCACTATCAAAGTTGCTAATATTCCCGTGTTTAGGCATTGTAGTACTTTATCAGATTTGCAATTTCTCAGATTTTTTTTTTTACTGTTATCCAAGATGGCGGCTTCCCGCTCTTGCCGTCGTCCTCCGCCCACAAAATGGCGGTTTTCCCGCTTCTGCCTTCTTCCCCAGCGGTTTTCCCGTGAAAAATGGCGGCTTTCCCGCGCTTCTCGCTCTCCCCGCCCACTTCAATGGCGGTTTTCCCGCGCTTCTCGTCGCTGACTTTCAGCCCGACTGCAGCTCTTATCTCCTGTGCGATCGCTGGTGCGCCGCCCGCCCGAAACGGTTCTCAGCCCTTATCACCGGTGCGATCGCTGGCCCGCTAAGCGCCTCCCGCTTGAAGCGGCTCCCGGCCTCTGGCTCACCCGCTCGGCGGCTCTTGCTCGCTCCCTCCCGGGCTCTGGCTTACCCGCTCGGCGGCTCTTGCTCGCTCCCTCCCGGGCTCTGGCTTACCCGCTCGCGCCCTCCCGGGCTCTGGCTTACCCACGAGGTTATGGAGGCTTCAGGGTCCTAATGCCTGTCGCTTCCAGTCGCTGGAAGCTGTCAGGATTTCTGCTGCCCTTCAGTTTTCAGTGGGGTGTTGAGGATTGGAACCTCTCTTCAACGTCCTGTCTTTGGACGAAGCCGCTGTGGAATAACTGCCGCAGGGTTCGAACCGACTCGTCGCCAGTGTTAAGTATGTGTATTGTATTGAACAATTAACACAAAGACTTAAACGTATAACTCAAACAGGTCTTTACTGGTTGGAGGTAGGGACTATACATAAGTCTTTACTTCATGCCCACAGGCAGGAACTGAGGGGGATCAGTACCCACAGTACTATTTATACCCCTATGGCCAGGAGTGGTACTGCGTATCACTACGCCCAACAAGTAGTGCAGTCCTGTCCATAGGTTCAAAGTAGCACACATATTACATACACAACAGTGGCAACATCCAATATACAGATGGAGCTGGCCAGCTGGAAACTATCCAGAAGTCAGCCCTGAAAGTAATTTAAAAAAAAGAGGCTTTTAAGATGTTCCAAGATGCAATGTTCAATGAAATATGCATGCATTTGTGTTCTTTTTGGGAATGCAGAACACTCTTTCCAATGACAACAGCTTGAGTAAATCCAGATTTCCTCACCTCGTTACCCAAGGCAGTTCATCAGAAGTGTTGCAGAAAAGGCCTGGTCTGCTTTCAGTTAGTTTTAAAGACAGTGGGGGGAAAATTCAGTTGGTTAGCACCTCCAGTTAGCGCCTGGTGGGGGTGCTAACGGGGCGAGGTGAATCCAGCGACACACACCAAATCCGGCACCCCCACCACCCCCCCACCCCACCCCGTAGCACTGCCGCTATGAGTTACCGGCAGGGACTTCAGCGCCAAGCAGATCATGATGTCAGTGAGCGTGCAATGCTCACTAAGCATCTGATCTGCAAAATTAATTATCGCCCCCTGCCTTAGCGCCTCGCCCTGACAGCGACAGGGGGCGCCAAGCAGGTGGATACCGGCTCCAGGGGCGCTACTTAAGGGGATGAGTAATGAGTCGCAGCTGTCAGGTTAGTGCTGTTTCACTGCTTCCTTGTCAGTTTGACATTGAATTAAACTGTTGCACAGTCATTTAAAATGTTGTTTAGTATCAGGAGTGCTGTGGCTACTAACAATTAGTCACATTGTCCGCATGCCCGATATGAGACTTCCAAAACAAGCGCTCTACTCGGAGCTCCGGCACGGCAAGAGAGCCCCAGGTGGGCAGAGGAAACGCTTCAAGGGCACCCTCAAAGCCTCCTTGAAAAAGTGTAACATCCCCACCAACACCTGGGAATCCCTGGCCCAAGACCGCACAAAGTGGAGGAGAAGCATCCGGGAAGGTGCCGAACACCTCGAGTCTCTTCGCCGGGAGCAAGCGGAAGCCAAGTGCAGGCAGCGCAAGGAACGCACGTCAACCCAAGCACCCCACCCACCCGTCCCTTCAACCACTGTCTGCCCCACCTGTGACAGAGACTGTAGGTCCCGCATTGGACTCATCAGTCACCTGAGAATTCATTTTTAATGTGGAAGCAAGTCATCCTCGGTTCCGAGGGACTGCCTAAGAAGAAGACATTTATTCTCACAACATATCAAAGTGCTACACTTGGTTACATTAATGGGGGCTGTACTGGCAGTTGACCTCACCCTCCAGGATCTACGGAGGAGGGAGCGAAGGGAGCGAGGAAAAATGGAACATGTGGCCAGAGGGAGGAGAAGGGCCACGAGGGCTCTTCACAGGAGGCCTTGCCCTCCGAGGGTATTCCAAGAGCACTTCTCCTACCTTCAATTAAGCTAGGAGGTGGTCACAGATCTCAGCCACCTCCTGCAACCAGACCTCCAGCCTCAGATCAGGGCGACCATGGCTCCCTCAGAGGCAATCAAGGTCATCGTCGCCCTCAATTTCTTCGCCAGCAGATCCTTCCAGTCTGCAACAGGAGATATAGCGAACATCTCACAGTTCGCTGTCCATCGCTGCATCCGGGAGGTCACAGAGGCTCTCTACAGAAGAAGGGACTACATTTCCTTCCCCATCACCAGAGAGAAGCAGGACAAATGTGCATGTAGCTTTGCCAGGATAGCGGGATTCCCCATGGTGAAGGGTGCCATTGACTGCAGCATGTGGCTTTGCAGGCACCGCAAAACAATCCTGAGATCTTCTGTAACCGCAAAGGCTACCACTCACTTAATGTCCAGTTGGTGTGCAGCCATAGAATCCTCAATATGAATGCCCACTATCCTGGCAGCAGGATGACTTCATCCTGTGCCAGATTGGTGTGCCAGCACTCTTCCAACCACCACATCAAGCTTGCGGCTGGCTGGTCGGAGACAAGGGCTATCCACACTCCACCTGGCTCATGACTCCCCCTCTGCAACCCCAGCACTCCTGCTCAGCACTCATATAATGAGAGCCATGCTGTCACCAGGAACATTATCGAGCAGACCATCGGGGTGCTCAAGCAATGGTTCCGCTGCCTTGACCGTTCGGGAGGAGCCCTCCAAGAGTCAGCTGAGCAGGTGTCCCATTTTGTGGTGGTCTGCTGCGTGCTCCACAACTTGGCCATGATGAGGGCCCAGCCCTTGCCACCAGGGATTGCAGGACTACATCAGGAGGACGACAAGGAGGAAGAGGATGAGGATGAGGAACAGGAGCGAGGGAGGAGGCAGCCACTCAATCAGCCTTCCAGAAGGGCGGTCTGTGACCGCCTCATAGGACTGCAGTTTCAATAAATTAAAACCCAGATCCCCATTGCTCACCACATCCCCATCATTCCATCCCTGTCGCAGGCCATATTACAACACAAAGCTGAAATGAGAGACACCACAAAATAATCCAAACTGAATTAATAAATTTATTAATAATCAACAAACACATATTTACATCATCATCATCTTTTCACCCTTGTGCAATCCTTTAGTGCCCCTCGTTACAGTGCCTTTGCCTACTCTAGTGCTCCTACGAAGAACATAAGAAATAGGAGGAGTAGGCCAATCGGCCCCTCGAGCCTGCTCCGCCATTCAATAAGATCATGGCTGATCTGATCCTAACTGCCAATCCACTATCACAGAACCATCTCCTGCATCTAACAGAATTAGACACACGAAATAGGAGCAGGATCAGGCTACACGGCCCCTGGGCCCGCTCCGCTACCCACAGGGCCATGACCGATCCGAACCTAGACTCATGTCCAAATTCCTGCCCGCTCCCCGTAACCCTTAATTCCCTTTACTTCTAGGAAACTGTCTATTTCTGTTTTAAATTTATGTAATGATGTAGCTTCTACAGTTTTTTGGGGCAGCATATTCCATGGACCTACCACCCTCTGAGTGAAGTAGTTCCTCCTCATTTCAGTTTTGAAAGAGCAGCCCCTTATTCTAAGACTATGCCCCCTAGTTCTAGTTTCACCCATCATCGGGAACATCTTCCCTGCATCCACCCGATCCAACCCCTTCACAATCTTATATGTTTCAATAAGATCGCCTCTCATTCTTCTGAACTCCAATGAGTAGAGTCCCAATCTACTCAACCTCTCCTCATATGTCCATCCCCTCATCCCCGGGATTAACCGAGTGAACCTTCTTTGTACTGACTCGAGAGCAAGTATGTCCTTTCTTAAGTATGGACACCAAAACTGTACGCAGTATTCCAGGTGCGGTCTCACCAATACCTTGTACAACTGAAGCAATACCTCCCTATTTTTATATTCTATCCCCCTAGCAATGAAAGCCAACATTCCATTGGCCTTCTTAATCACTTGCTGCACCTGCATACTAACCTTTTGAGTTTCGTGCACCAGGACCCCCAGATCCCTTTGTACTTCAGTACTTTCCAGTTTCTTGCCATTTGAAGTGTTGGCCCAGTGCCTGCAGCACGGTTGGTGGAAGGCTGCTGAGTGTCCGTGCGAGAGATTTCAGATGGCCTTGCAGGACGTCTTCGACCAGCTCTGGGCCTGGAAGGCCCAGCTGTAGACTGCACCACCTCAGCATGGGCGGCAGCAATCTGGGCTGACTGGCTCACAGGCCGCGACAAGGACAATGGCGGAGTGCCAGTGATGGGAGCAGGAATGCGGTCATCCTGAGAGAGGACAGCAGGTTCCTGCTCTATTGACCCACTGCCACTCCCCTGGGGCAGCACCTCAGCATCCCTGCCAATCTGTTGGAGCACAAATTGCTGGGCTGCTGTGACACCATGAAAGCCCCGGTCGACGGTGGCAGACCCAGCCACGATGGCAGCTGTCAGAGCTTGCGTTGCATCAAGCTGAGACTGCATGAGAACAGTCCGAGATTGTTTGCCACCAAGCATAGACTGCATTACAGCACTAAAACTGTGCTGCAATGGAAGCTGCCAGATCGCCTATCACATGTGCCATCAGGTCTGGGTTGCCACGGTCTCTCTGGGAGTCTACCATCCTTTGCAGACTGGAAATGATGGGCTCCATGATGTGTGCAGGTGCAATGTTGGAGGTGGACTCCTCCACGCTCCTTACTATTGCCAAGAGGCTCTCGGGCACCCTTGCCTTTGCACCTATCATCTCTGTGTGCATGCCCATTACCCTTCTTCTAAAGGCCTCCCCATAGAGGTTCTCATCGGAGTCCTGTGCAGCAGAACTTGCATGCAAATTCACCCTCCGGGGAGCTGGCTCCAGGGTTACCCTTTCCCCCTGGCCTTGCTGCAGCCCGCTCGTCCCCAGAGCATCACCCTGTGCAGATCCCGCTACTATACTAGACTCTAAAGAACGCGTAGTGCCAGTATCCGAGCTGGTGCCTGCGGGTGAGACTTCTTCCTTCTCCCGCATCGCTCTCAACATTACCCTCAGGGACAGGCTGCTCAGCTGCTTGCTCATTATCTGAAAGCATAAAGGCACAAGGTTCCGAGTTAAGGTGAGGGGAAGGGGCAGGAAGGGAGAAAGGCATGCATACAGCATGATTAGCTGGAAAGTGCGAAAGGCTTGTGGGGTGAGGGGGAAGTGGGATGTAAAAAGAAGAAGAAGGAGTAGGGATGAACATACCATGTTCTCCCCAATGGGGTCAACGTCAGTGGTGGCCACGGCGCCCACCACCTGGCGCCCAATAATCTGCAGCACTCGAGTCTCCAGCTCAGACAATGGTTGGGTGTCGGCTTGTCCTCCGCCTGTGCGCTCCTGCTCCCTCCTGTTGTGAGCCACCTTGGCCTGCAAGAGAAAGGGAAGTGTGTGAGTGACTGTGGAGCAATGTGTTTGGGTGATGTGCCTGCCATAGTTGAATAGCTGTCATTGTGTGTAAGGTGCGAGATGTGGGTGTGAGTGTTGGTAGGTAGAGATTGTTGGTGGGTGAGTACTGGGGGTATGGTGCTTTGGGCAGTGTGTGCAGACAGTGGTTCAGATGGTGGTATGTAGCATTTGTTGAAGCATTGACTCACCCTGACCACCCGAGTGAGGTCGTTAAATTTCTTCCTGCACTATGTGTGGGTCATGGGGACCACTGTGCTGCCCTCCACTAGCTGGGCTACCTCCCTCCACATGGTGCTGAAGACTTGTGGCGAGGGCCTCCTGCCACTTGCCAGGTAGAGCACCGCCCTCTGTCGTTCCACTGCAAACACCAACGCCTCCAATGCATGGTCGCAGAATCTGTGGGCTCTCTCCCTGGTGTGTGGATCTGCCATCATTAAGACTGCTTGAGTCATCCGGCTCCTTCTCCTTGACCTGCTGCTGCTGGCTGAGATGGCTGCACAGCCAGCAATGATGAGAATGAGTTTCTGCAGCATCAATAAACCTCCCCTTTAAGAACTGGAAAGAGCCTGTGACAATGATGACTTGTGATTAGACTGCACATGATATTATTCAGCGCTTCAAGATTAATGCCACTGATCTAGGCCATTAGCGTTTAATATAGCGCTCCAATCCATTGTTTGTGCAATGAGACTGAATTTTGCGTGCAGTCTGAAGCACTAGCGCCTGGTGCTAATTCGCAAACTTTTCAAAAGTTAGCGCCCATTCCTGGGCTATAATGAATTGCTCCCCCCTTATTCTTTAGTCTATTCTGCAACAATTAAGAGTTTCCTCAGAGCCAGCGACCCTTCTTGTTTTTCATATGAATATTTGTGAAATGCATATTTTATTCAGCGGTCTACTGAAAGATCATGAAATTGAAACCTGTTAGAAGCTGGTAAGATTTATTTTAAAGAATGATATAACTAAGATGTTGGTCTCAACATTGCTCATCTTGTTTATGTTAGCTGTGTACCAGACACTAAGGCCCAGAAATTGGGCTACTTACTGCCACCCGTTTGCGCCACAATCCTGGAAAAAAATGTTGGCCGCCGCTCTAACACCCACCTCTAGCGCAGGACTCCACTGCCGCCATTTTGGTGAGGGCCTTAGCGCTGCCAATAGCAGCACTGGCCTTGGACATGCAAAAAGGGAGAGCGTGATATCAATTGGCGTGCAACGCCAACTTAACATCACGCTCTGCGAACTTGGACCTTTGCACTGAGTTTACTGCTGGGTCCTAAGCTCGCTCTGAAAAGTGAGCATGCTGACGGAGAAGCTGTCCGCACTTCTTAAAGGGACATACACATCTTTCGGGTAAGTTTGCATTTAAACATTTAGATTGGATTTTTTATATTTTACTGAAGTACTAGCTTGGTGCAACACATGTTAAAAGTTTTTAAAGTATGCAAGGAGTGCAGGGAGTGCTGCTGGACACTTGCAAGGCCTCGGATGGTAAAGGAAAGCCTCTGAGAAGACAGAAAATGCTGGAAATACCCAGGTGGTCAGGTAGCAACCGTGGAGAGAGAGAGAAAGAGAGTTCAGGGTCATAATTTTCTGTACCTGGGCGCTTTGGGTGCGGGCGGTCACCATGACAGGTCGTCACCCTGCTCCTCATCCCTTTCTGCTCCAGAGATCAACTTTCCGTTAATGGCACCTATTAAGACAGCCCTGTGCGTTACCTGGCTCTATTAAATGGTGCAGGTTTTTTTTATTATTGGTTTGTGGGATAGGAGCATCGCTGGCAAAGCCAGCGTTTATTGGCCATCTCTAATTGCCCTCGAGAAGGTGGTGGTGGTGAGCCGCCTTCTTGAACCGCTACAATCTGTATGGTGAAGGTACTCCCACAGTGCTGTTAGGTAGGGAGTTCCAGGATTTTGACCCAGCGACGATGAAGGATCGGCGATATACTTCTAAGTCAGGATGGTGTGTGACTTAAAGGGGAACTTGGAGGTGGTGGTGTTCCCATGCGCCTACTGCCCTTGTCCTTCCAGGTGGAAGATGTAGTGTATGTACTTTGCAGAAGGAACTATATTCTGCAGCCCCTGTATACTGCAGTACCAGTAGTGACCACCCCTGTATATAAGCCTGTGTAGTAACTTTTGCATAGTAGTTCCAGGTTGTCTCCACTCAGTAAAGACCTGTTATAACCAACTCCTGCAGTCCGTGTCTCAATTATACACGGACATAATACTGGCGACGAGCAGATCCGAACTTACCTACAGTCTGCACCTCCTCATGGGGATCCATCCCTGAAGCGAAGTTATCAGAGGTCGAGGCCAGAAGGAAGAAAGAAAAAAAAAAATTAAAAAAAAAAAAAAAAACGAACAGAAGAAACGGGCGTCGACCGTGGGCATCCGCCTCTGATTCATCAGAGTTGAAGATTTGCAGGAGAGGCTGTCGAGAGCGGGGCTTAGTTATCCTGTCGATGGTGTTTCAGCTAATTGGGCTGGTGGCAGGTAGTACACTGATCCTTCCTGGGCTGCGGCGGTCTAGAGCTCGATTGGATGGCTTTTCAACAGGGCTGAGCAGCGTTGTCGGGAAGAGGAGAGAGAGGGTGGAGCACACAGGGCGCGGCCGGTACTACGAAGCCGGGCAGCGTACAGACCCGAGAAGAGGGAGGCAAGCGTCCCGCAGGGTTGCTCTGACGACGGGGAAATAATAAAAATTAGAAGCGCAGAAGGCCGCAAGGAGCTGCAGTTTGCTACGGGAACCGCGGAGAGCGGCGTTAGCAGCAGCGCGGGGGGAAGTGCGCGAAGACCATAGGGCGTCGCCATCAAGGCATAAAACGCCAGCAACAGCGCTAGCAGCAGCGGAGAAGACAGAAAGCGCGGGAAGTGCCATCTTAATCCAGCGGGGAAGGTGGCAAAGCGCGGGAGGCGCCATCTTAGATTTCCAAGATGCCGAAGACTGGCAATATGATAATGCCTTTGATAATGCAATAGAAGACTGGACCACGTATGTGGAAAGAGTCGAGGTATATTGCGAGGCAAACGAAGTAGCCGATGAGAAAAAGGCATCGGTACTACTAAACTTAATGGGCGCAAGAACGTACGGCCTATTGCAGAACCTGATTACTCCAGCCAAACCGAAGGCGAAGAGTTTTAACGAAATTGTTGATATCCTACAAGAACACCTAAATCCTACACCGCTGCTGATAGCAGAAAGATTTAAATTCCACAGGAGAAATCAGCATAAAGATGAGAGCAATGCTGATTACCTTACGGAACTACGCAAGCTATCAAAGCACTGCCAGTTCGGAGCAGGACTGGCAGATACCCTACGGGACAAATTTGTCTGTGGACTCCTGAGTGAAGGAACCCAGAAGAGGTTACTCTCAGAGAAAGAGCTGACGCTAGATAAGGCTTTCAGCGTGGCAGTATCGTACGAAGCGGCAGCAAGGGGAGCTGCGGAAATACAGCAAAAGCCACAGGAATACAGCACCCACGAAATGACACGGGGATTTGAAAAATGTTATCGCTGCGGCAGAACAACCCATGACCAGAAGGACTGCTGGTCCAAGGACAAAATATGCAGGCAATGCGGAAAGATGGGACACATTGCACGAGTTTGCAGGTCTGAAAAGAAGACCAATGACAATAAAAAGGCTACTAAGGAACCGTACAGGAAAGTACAAAAGATGACAGACAGTAGTTCCGAAGACCAGATGAGCGATAGTGAATCCGGGAACAAGAGACTAAGCTGTCTCAAGCTTCTCAACGTAATCGCAAAAGAGGATCACCGAACCATGTGGGTCACCCTCACGATAGCAGGGTCCCAAGTCAAAATGGAATTGGATACAGGATCAGCTCTGACCGTCATGAATCGACGAGACTAAGAGCGGCTATTCTCACACATACCCTTGAAAGAGACATCCATTGTCTTGAAGATGTATAAGGGGCAAAAAGTATACCCCAGAGGAAAAATAAGGGTGCCTGTCGAATACAACGGCAAGGAAATACAGAAATTGTATCTGTACATACTGCAAGATGGTGGACCACCGTTATTGGGATGTGAATGGATCAGAAAGATAAGTTTAGACTGGCACTCCATTCAGGCACTGATGGTGGCTGGTAAAAAGGATGACGACGTCACTCCTGGACGATTGTCAACAATCTTACCTAACGCCAAAGAGGTATTTCAACAAGAACTGGGAACTCTTAAAGGCGTAACCGCCTCGATAAAAATAGAAGAGAATGCAATTCCCAAGTTTTTCAAAGCAAGACCGGTACCGTATGCAATTCGGCCAGCCGTCGAGGCAGAGCTGGAGAATGCAGGCGTGTTATCCAAGGTAGACTGGAGCGAGTGGGTGACACCCATCGTTCCTGTCATGAAGAAAACGTTAAGCAATAAGTCTGAGGAGCCAAGGAACGTTCGCATCTGTGGGGACTTCAAGGTGACGGTGAACCCAGTCCTTCACACAGTACAATATCTTCTTCCGAGGATAGAAGATATTTTCACCTCACTATCTGGAGGGAAGCGTTTTACAAAAATTGACCTAGCACAAGCATATTTGCAGATGGAGGCTGAAGAATCCTCTAGGAAGTATCTCACGATAAACACTCACAAAGGTCTTTACCAGTATAATCGACTGGTATTCGGAGTAGCATCAGCTCCGGCGATATGGCAAAGAGCGATGGAACAAGTCCTGCAAGGGATTCCGGGGACTCAGTGTTACTTGGACGACATCCTAGTGACGGGTGAAAATGACAGTGAACACCTTGCCAACCTAGAGCAGGTGCTCACTAGACTAAGAGAATATGGGCTACGAGCCAATCGCCCCAAGTGCGAGTTTTTTAAGAAACAGAGATCGTATTGTGGCCACGTGATTGATGAAGAGGGGTTACATAAGTCCCCTGACAAAATTGAAGCGGTAGTTAAGGCTCCAGCGCCTGAAAATGTGTCGCAACTGAGGTCATTCCTCGGATTGGTGAATTACTACCATAAGTTTTTGCCGAATTTGTCCACAATTCTGCACCCACTGAACGCCCTACTACAAACTGGAATAGCATGGAAGTGGAGCGATGATTGTAAGCGGGCCTTTCAGAAGAGTAAGGACCTCATCACTTCAAGAGAAGTATTGGCTCACTACAACCCATCACTACCGATAAGACTGGCGTGTGATGCGTCTCCCTATGGCATTGGAGTGGTACTGTCACATAAATTCCTTGATGGTTCAGAGAGGCCCATAGCTTTTGCGTCACGCTCGTTAACTTCAGCTGAGCGTAACTACGCCCAGATTGACAGAGGCCCTCAGCCTGGTGTGGGGGGTGAAGAAGTTCAATCACTACCTGCACGGTCAGAAATTTACTCTACTAACTGATCATCAACCTCTCGTCTCCATTTTCAACCCTCAGAAGGGCGTACCGATAATGACGGCACAACGGCTGCAGAGGTGGTCCCTTTTCCTAGGGGCACACCAATATGACATCGAGTACAAAGGAACTAAACAGCATGGGAATGCTGATGGATTGTCGCGCCTACCATTGCCGATGGTGGAAGAAGCACCTGCAGTGGATCCAGTGGAGATATTCCACTCGACCATAGTCGAATGTCTCCCTGTGACGAATGCAAACATAGAAAAGGAAACACGAAATGACCCGACACTCTCCTGGGTCTATGATTTAATGGTGAAGGGATGGCCAGCACATGGCGAACCACTGCTGCCAGCATTCTCGCCGAGAAGAGAACAGCTGTCAGTGTGCAGAGGAACCTTGATGTATGGATCCAGAGTAGTAATTCCACCCAAATTGAAGGATAGAGTGCTCAATGAGCTTCATGAGGGTCATCTGGGAGGGGTAAAAAAGAACTTAGCCAGAGCATTTGTGTGGTGGCCGGGAATCGATAGAGAAATCGAAGAGATAACCAAGAGCTGTACAGGATGCCAGAAGGTCCAAAACGCCCCACCACAAGCCCCTCTACATCCATGGGAGTGGCCCTCATCTCCATGGCAAAGGGTGCACATTGATTTTGCTGGTCCATTTATGGACTCGATGTTTTTAATTGCGGTGGATGCACATTCAAAGTGGCCAGAGGTAATAAAAATGTCCTCAACCACCACAGAAAAAACTATCACAGTCTTACGAACCATATTCGCCAGAAATGGGCTGCCTGAACAGATTTGCTCCGACAATGGACCACAGTTTGTGTCTGAAGAGTTCCGGAGGTTCTTAAAGAACAATGGTGTTAAGCATTACACATCCGCCCCATATCATCCAGCCACCAATGGATTGGCTGAGAGGTTCGTTCAAACATTCAAGAAGGCTATCAAGGCAATGTGTAATGAAGACATACCCCTACAACACAAGGTGGACAACTTCTTGTTTGCCTACCGGAATGCGACATGCGGTTACCAACCAAACTCCAGCCATGATGTTCTTCAATCGAAGACTACGATGCCGCTTGGATTTGGTTAAGCCAAACATCAGAAGAGATGTGGAGAACAGGCAGTTTCAGAATATGAATGAAAGGACGACCAGGAGTTTTAAGATAGGTCAACCAGTTTTGGCCCGGGACTACCGCAGAGAAATGGCAGCCAGGAACGATCTGTACACGGCAAGGACCTCTAATGTATACCGTGGATGTTGGAGAGCGCATTGTAAGACGCTATGCTGACCAGATTCTAGAGTCACTGCAAAATGTCAATTCCACACCACGATCCGATACACCTGGTGATGAAACCGAAGTACCAATTGCATCTACCTCAGAATCGGTGACATTGGAAGCAGACGAACCAAACAACGACGTTGATCCCGAATCAACTTTGCCAGAAGAACCGGATACCCCAAAGAGGCGTTATCCAGACAGAATCAGGAAGCCTCCTCAAAGACTGAACTTATAATTGCTTAACTTCAACTAATGTATCTAGCAACTGTAATTGTAAATATGTTATTTAATTATTATTCGAATGTTATGTACTGTTTAGCTAAAAAGGGGAGGAATTGTAGTGTATGTACTTTGCAGAAGGAACTATATTCTGCAGCCCCTGTATACTGCAGTACCAGTAGTGACCACCCCTGTATATAAGCCTGTGTAGTAAATTTTGCATAGTAGTTCCAGGTTGTCTCCACTCAGTAAAGAACTGTTATAGCCAACTCCTGCAGTCCGTGTCTCAATTATACACGGACATAATAGAAGAGGTCGCGGGTTTGGAAGGTGCTGCCAAAGAAGTCTTGACGAGTTGCTGCAAAGCATCTTGTAGATGGTACACACTGCAACAACAGTACGCCGGTGGTGAAGGGAGTGAATGTTTAAGGTGACGGATGGGGTGCCAATCAAGCGGGCTGCTTTGTCCTGGATGGTGTTGAGCTTCTTGAGTGTTGTTGGAGCTGCACTCATCCAGGCAAGTGGAGTTTATTCCATCACACTCTTTACTTGTGCCTTGTAGATGGTGGAAAGACTTTCGGGAGTCAGGAGGTGAGACACTCATTGCAAAATACCCAGCCTCTGACCCGCTCTTGTTGCCTCAGTATTTATGTGGCTGGTCCAGTTAAGTTTCTGGTCAATGGTGACCCCCAGGATGTTGATGGGGGGGGGGGGGGGGGTGGTTAGACTCTTGCTTGTTGGAGATAGTCATTGCCTAGCACTTCTGTGGCGCAAATGTTACCTGCCACTCTTCAGCCCAAGCCTGAACGTCGTCCAGGTCTTGTTGCATCCGGGCATGGACTGCTTTATTATCTGAGGAGTTGTGAATGGCACTGAACACTGTGCAGTCATCAGCGAACATCCCCATTTCTGACCTTATGTTGGAGGGAAGGTCATTGATGAAGCAGATGAAGATGGTTGGGCCTAGGACATTGCCCTGAGGAACTCCTGCAGCGATGTCCTGGGGCTGTGATGATTGACCTTCAACCACCACAACCATCTTCTTTGTGCTAGGTATGACTCCAGCCAGTGGATGACAAATGACGGTGAGAAGGGACATGGAAGTGGGGGCTCCTCTCAAAGCGCTCACACTTCTGGCCCATTGCCTCCCCCTCAGTCAGAGCCCCACATGCCTCCTGGGATTGTGATGGCCGAATCTGCCCCTGCACAGTCACAGGAGGTGCAGACTTTGGCGGGGCCAAGACCCCGAGGATGTCCGCCAAAAGTGTCTATGCAGTCGCAGTAGGGAAGTGAGCAGGCTGCCTCTACCTCTGCTGAAGCCACAGGGGTAGCACCTCATAGAAGCACGCATAAGAGAAAGATGAAACACAAGTAGATGCACAAGGGTAAGCACTTGGGTATTTTAATAACTGTTTGTTTGAAGTTTACCTTAATCTGATGTCACAGATGAAAATTATGATTTTCACCACTTTCCGGTAATGGCCAATTGTGTCCGCAACTTTGGAAGTGGTTTAGTGAGTTGGAGTGAATAGTGAGAGATAACGTTACCTCCAGCAATGGTGGTCATTATGAAAAGGAATGGCTTGGTCATTGTAGGGATGCTTTATGGTGTTGCTGTGGGGTGGTGCCAACCTGGTGTAGCATGTGGCAGCCATAAGGGTGTAATCCCTTAAATTAAGTAAATCTGGCCATGATGAGGCAATCCCTGACCCCCCAGGCAGCAATGTGCTCAGGTGTTGGTGGGATCTGGATAGCAGGTTCCTCCTCCTCCTCCACTGAAGAGGCTGTGCGCTCAGTGCCTTGCTCCTCATGCTGTGCTAAGCCTCGCTGCTGCACTTTGTTGTGCAGGGCGCAGCAGCCCATAATGATTCTGGAGACCCTGGCCGGTGTGTACTGAAGGGCTCCTCCAGATCGCTCAAGGCATCTAAAGCACAATTTTAGCATGCCTATTGTCTACTCTATGACACATCTGGTGGAAATGTGGCTTTCATTATATCTCTCCTCAGCCTCAGTACTTGGCCTCCACAAGGGTGTCATGAGCCACGTCTTCAGTGGATAGCCCTCGTCTCCAAGCAGCCAGCCGGAAAGTCTGTTTGGATGAGCAAAGAGCTGAGGGAAGGTGGACTGGTGGAGAACGAAAGAGTCCTGGCAGCTGCCAGGGAATTTGGCGTACACATTCATGATGATATTCCTATGGTTCGAGACGAGCTGCACATTGAGGGGGTGGGAGCCCTTGTGGTTGACAAAGACTCCTGGGTGATGATGGGGATGACCTGATGGCCACATGTGTGCAGTCGATGATGTCCTGCACCCGTGGGAAGCCAGCCAGAGTGGCAAAGCCGAGCACTCGCTCAGCAACACTGGCTTCATCAGTGGCAAAGTTGATAGAATTGGTTGACTTGTCAAACAGGGCATTGGCGACCTGTGTGATGCATCTGTGGGCGGCCGACCGACTGCGAGATGCCATAAATGTCTGCTGCAGATCCCTGGAAGGAGCCAGAGACAAAGAATTTGAGGGCGCTGGTGACTTTTGACAGCCACTGATAAGGCACGTCCACCCATTCCTCTGGGCTGCAGGTCTTGCTCCAGCAATGTGCAAATGTCTACAACGACCTGGCTAGAAAACCTGAGCCTCCTTTGGCACTTTGCTCAGTCATGTTGAGGAAGCTCATCCTCTGCCTGTATACCCTCTGCTGGGGGTATCGCCTCCAGCGCGGTGCAGCCCTACGCTGATCTCCTCTGTCCAAATTAGTAACAATACTATGGAAGAGGAATTCCTAGAGTGTATACGGGATGGTCTCCTGGACCAATATGTCGAGGAACCAACTAGAGATCAGGCCATCTTAGACTGGGTATTATGTAATGAGAAAGGATTAATTAGCAATCTTGTTGTGCGAGGCCCCTCGGGGAGGAGCGATTATGATAGAATTCTTCATTACGATGGAGAGAGAATTCTTCATTACGATGGAGAGAGAATTCTTCATTAAGATGGAGAGTGAAGTAGTTGATTCAGTGACTTGGGTACTGAATTTAAATAAAGGAAACTACGATGGTATGAGGCGCGAGTTGGCTAGGATGGATTGGGGAATGTTACTCAAAGGGTTGATGGTGAATAGGCAATGGCAAACATTTAAAGATCGCATGGATGAACTACAGAATTTGTTCATCCCTGTTTGGCATAAAAATAAAACAAAAAAGGTGACTCAACATTGGTTAACAAGGGAAATTAGGGATAGCATAAGATCCAAGGAGAGGACATATAAATTGGCCAGAAAAAGCAGCAAACCTGAGGATTGGGAGCAGTTTAGGATTCAGCAAAGGAGGACAAAGGGAGTAATTAAGAGGGGGAAAATAGAGTATGAGTGTAAGTTTGCAGGGAACATAAAAACTGACTGTAAAAGCTTCTATAGATGTGAAGAGAAAAAGATTGGTGAAGTCAAGCGTAGGTCCCTTGCAGTCAGAATCAGGGGAATTTATAATGGGGAACAAAGATATGGCCGACCAATTAAATATATATTTTGGTTCTGTCTTCACAAAGGAGGACACAAATAAACTCCCAGAGATGTCAGGAACATAGGGTCTAATGAGAGGAAGGAACTGAATGAAATCAGTATTTGTAGGGAAATGGTGTTAGGGAAATTGACGGGATTGAAGGCCGATAAATCCCCAGGGCCTGATAATCTACATTCTAGGGTACTTAAGGATGTGACCCTAGAAATAGTAGATACATTGCTGGTCATCTTCCAAAATTCTATAGACTCTGGAACAGTTCCCATGGATTGGTGGGTAGCTAATGTAACTCCACTATTTAAAAAAGGTGGTAGAGAAAAAACAGCGAATTATAGACCGGTAAGCCTGACATCAGTAGTGGGGAAAATGCTAGAGTCCATTATAAAAGATGTCATAGCAGAGCACTTGGAAAACAGTGACAGGATCGGACAAAGTCAACATGGATTTACAAAAGGTAAATCATGCTTGACTAATCTACTGGAATTTTTTGAGAATGTAACTGCTAGAATAGATAAGGGAGAACCAGTGGATGTGCTATATTTGAACTTTCAGAAGGCTTTCGATAAGGTCCCGCATAAGAGACTAGTGTGCAAAGTTAAAGCACATGGGACTGGGGGTAAAGTACTGACTTGGATAGAAAACTGGTTGGCAGACAGGAAGCAAAGAGTTGGAATAAACTGGTCTTTTTCCAAGTGGAAGGCAGTGACTAGTGGGGTACCACAGGGATCGGTCCTTGGACCCCAGCTATTCACAATATATATATATAAATGATCTAGACAAGGGAACTAGATGTAATATCTCCAAGTTTGCAGACGACACAAAGCTGGGTGGGCATGTGTGCTGTGAGGAGGATGCCGAGAAACTCTAGTACGATTTGGACAGGTTGGGCGATTGGGCAGATGCAAGAGGGTTCGAGTACAGGAACAAGGATGTCTTGCTGTAGTTGTACAGGGCCTTGGTGAGACCACACCTTGAGTATAGTGTGCAGTTTTGGTCACCTTATCTGAGGAAGGATGTTCTTGCCATGGAGGGAGTGCAGCGAAGATTCACCAGACTGATACCTGGGATGGCAGGAATGACGTACGAGGAGAGTTTGGGTCAATTAGGCTTATATTTGCTAGAGTTTAAAAGAATGAGAGGGGATATCATTGAAACTTATAAAATTCTAACAGGGCTAGACAGACTAGATGCAGGAAGACTGTTCCTGATGGTGGGAGAGTCCAGAACCAGGGTTCACAGTCTAAGGATAAGGGGTAAGCCATTTAGGACTGAGATGAGGAGGAATTTCTTCACCGAGAGAGTGGTGAACCTGTGGAATTCTCTACCACAGAAGACAGTTGAGGCCAATTCATTAAATATATTCAAGAAGGAGTTAGATATATTTCTTAAGGCTAAGGGGATCAAGGGATTTGGGGAGAAAGCAGGGACAGGGTACTGAATTTGGATATTCAGCCATAATCGCATTGAATGGTGGAGCAGGCTCAAGGGGCCGAATGGCCTACACCTGCTCCTATCTTCTATGTTTTCTATGTCCTGTGGAGCACCAGTTGGTTGAGGAGAAGGTTGGTGGTGTTGTTATTGGCGCTGCTGGTGTGCCTGGTGGTGCTGTTGTTGGGGCTCATCGTGGTCCGATTCTGAGGACCAAGGTGAGAAAGCATAAATATCACCCATGCTTCTGTAATATATGGCAGGTCAAGTAGAGATGACAGAAGCAATCTGTCAATGGAGTGATAGGTTGTTCCAATGAGGTGGCAGTGGATCCCAACTTTGCTGAAAAGACTTGCAACCTCTAGAAAGCTAAAGCTGTGCTTACAATGCACTCAGCAACAGCATCTGCCTTAGTAAAGTAACCAGGTGTCAAGTTGGCGTATTTATTGTGCTTTCCATGCTGTGCACTAATGAGCTGGATCAATGGCTATTGAACTTCTGCCTCAGGTTCATAGATATGGTTCCCGGGTTGCGTGATTCCCGTGCTCATCCAGGGAACTTTGAAAGGTAGGGTTAAAAAGATGCTTAAGGGTCTGACAAGTATCTAATAATCATCTAAATTAGCTTGGCCGCCTCTGCCATTCGAGTCGCTGCCGCGGTGGCAAACGCACCCGAGGGAAAGACGCATGGGGGGCGGGATGATGGCTGGTTCACAACCTGCTCAAAGTTATTTCAAATTTCCCTCCTAACCCACCTCCAATCCCGCCCACACGGACGCCAGAAAATTCCAGCCCAGGTCTCAGGACAAGATGCTGCCTCACCTGCTGAGTATTTCCAGCATATCTCTTCCAAGGGGGTGAGATGAAGCTAGGAATGGGAGGTGTGCCTCATGTTTGGTACAGATTGTTGGAAGTGATGGGGTTGGGGGGGGGGGGGGGGGGGGAGGAAAGAGGGGAACTGTGCATTGAGAAGTGTTTGAGGCTAGTGGTGCAGTTGGTCGGAGATGGCTTTTGAAGATGCACTCACTGACCTTGACCACTGGTCTGTGGTCATGAAGCTTCTTTGGGCACTGGAGCCAGGTCCTGGGGGGTGACACTGCTGGCAGTGACGGCCTCAGTGATCTGGTCCCACATCCTTCTTTCTGGAGGGTTCTCCTGGCTCCTGTGAGTGGAGGACCTCCCTTGCAGTGTTGACCCCCTGCACAAAGCTGGAGTGCTCAGTGTGAGACCCTGGGTGCCCCTTCCTTGGCTTGCTGAACCATTTGTGTTAGTGCTGAAGCACTTTTCCCATTTTTTTTTTTTTTTTTTTTTAAATAAAGGTGCGGAAGGCAATTCAGCTTTAAGAGCTGAAGATTCCCATTTGGGAATTATTTTTAATGTTAATTTTTTTTCAGAAGGCAGTTGAGCTGTAAGGGCTAAAAACAGCCTATTTTTTTTAATGATTTTTATTTTTTTCATTTTAGAATGCAGTTCCCTTTTAAGGGACCGCTCTACTTTGTAAAATGATAGTCTTGCTTCAAGAGAAGGCTGTTCTTGCTGCAATGACGCTACGGCCACACTGCACTGGGCTGCCTCCTGGGACTACCGCCATGAAAATGGCCTTGCACAGCAAGGCCAATATCACGGTCCTGCCAACACCATTATTTTCGGCGGCCGTTAACTCCAGCCCACTGTGGCACCAGCAGGTTTTCAGCGATCTTGAATTTATAGGCCAAAGAGGTTTTGATATCACCACATTAACATTGCTTATGTTTCCAGGGAGGCAGGCAGTGGGAGATCATTGAGGCACACCTGGCAAATTGATCTTGAAAGACTAATTTAAGAAGGAACGGGGAATACGGTCTTAACTCAAGGTCATGGAATCCCTGCCTGTATCCAGCTTTTAGAGATTCAATTGAAGTTACCACATAGATACGATTACACACTAGTTATTATGAATAGAATGTCTTGAGACCATTACCCAAATTGTCCCAGGTGTGGTAATGTATAGGACTTATACATGTATATTTTGGCCATCTGCTAAACTTTTCAAAGCAGTATGTCCTGCTGTACATTAAATTACTCAGACAGATTTGGGCCCAGAGGTGGTCTTGCTTGGTCATTTCACTGACGCAGCAACTGCAAAACATATGACTCACGTAATTGGCATTTTGTCCTTAGCCAGCTAAAAAAATATTCTGACTAAATGGGAATTCGGGTACTTTCCTTCCCTCTTTAAATGTTGTCATTTTAAGGATCATTCTTAGACAATGTTGCCTACATAAAAGAAACATCACTTCAATTATTTCCATAATTAAGCACCTTTAAGTAGAAACCAGTCTCATAAGAACATAAGAAATAGGAGGAGTAGGCCATTCGGCCCCTCGAGCCTGCTCCACCATTCAATAAGATCACGGCTGATCTGATCTTGGCCTCAACGCCACTTTCCTGCCCACTCCCCATAACCCTTGATTCCCCCGTTTTTCAAAAATCTGTCTATCTCCGCCTTGAATATATTCAATGACTCAACCTCCACAGCTCTCTGGGGTAGAGAATTCCAAATATTCACGTCCCTCAGAGAAGAAATTACTTATCTCCGTTTTAAATGGGTGCCCCCTTATTCTGAAACTATGCCCACTAATTCTAGATTCCCCCACCAGGGGAAACATCCTCTCAGCATCTACCCCGTCAAGCCCCCTCAGAACCCTATATGTTTCAATAAGATCACCTCTCATTCTTCTAAACTCCAATGAGTATAGGCCCAACCTGCTCAACCTTTCCTCATAACAACCCCTTCAACTCAGGAATCAACCTAGTGAACCTTCTCTGAACTGCCTCCAATGCAAGTATATCCTTCCTTAAATAAGGAGACCAAAACTGTACGCAGTACTCCAGGTGTGATCTCACCAACGCCCTGTACAGTTGTAGCAAGACTTCCCTACTTTTATACTCCATCCCCTTGCAATAAAGGCCAATATTGCTAATTACTTGCTGTACCTGCATGCTAACTTTTTGTGTTTCATGTATGAGGACATCCAGATCCCTCTGTACCGCAGCATTCTGTAGTCTCTCTCCATTTAAATAATATTTTGCTTTTTATTCTTCCTACCAAAGTGGATAACCTCACATTTTCCCACATTATACTCCATCTGCCAAATCTTTTGCCCACTCACTTAACCTATCTATATCCCTTGCAGACTCTGTGATCCTCACAACTTGCTTTCCCACCTATCTTTGTATCGTCAGCAAATTTGGCAACAGTACACTCCC
The DNA here is from genome assembly GCF_052327205.1 of Somniosus microcephalus. Classification (NCBI taxonomy): domain Eukaryota; kingdom Metazoa; phylum Chordata; class Chondrichthyes; order Squaliformes; family Somniosidae; genus Somniosus; species Somniosus microcephalus. Next base: position 249,783,477 of record NC_140987.1, read on the forward strand.
TTCATCCAAGTCATTAATATAGATTGTAAACAGTTGAGGCCCCAGCACGGATCCCTGTGGCACCAGACTAGTTAGTTTGCCAGCCTGAAAATTACCCATTTATCCCGGCTCTCTGTTTTCTGTTAGTTAGCCAATCCTCTATCCATGCTAATATATTACCCCCAACACCGTGAGCTCTTATCTTGTGCAATAACCTTTTATGCGGTACCTTATCAAATGCCTTCTGGAAATCCAAATACACTACATCTACTGATTCCCCTTTATCCACCTTGCTCGTTACATCCTCAAAGAACTCTAGTAAATTTGTCAAACACGATTTCCCTTTCATAATACAGTCAAGCAGTCAACGTGGTTTTATGATTTTCTGAATGTCCTGCTATTACTTCCTTTAATAATGGATTCGAGCATTTTCCCAATGACAGTGGTTAGGCTAACTGGCCTATAGTTTCCTGCTTTCTGTCTCCCTCCTTTCTTGAATAGGGGAATTACATTTGAGGCTTTCCAATCCGCTGGGACCTCTCCAGAATCCAAGGAATTTTGGTAGATTACAACCAACACATTCACCATCTCTGCAGCCACTTCTTTTAAAACCCTTGGATGCAGGCCATCAGGTCCAGGGGACTTGTCGGCCTTTAGTCTCATTAGTTTGCCTAGTACTTTTTCTCTAGTGATAGTGATTGTTTTAAGTTCCTCCCTCCCTATAGCCTCTTGATTATCAATTATTATTGGAATGCTTTTAGTGTGTCTTCTACTATGAAGATTGATACAAAATATTTGTTCAAAGTCTCTGCCATTTCCCTGTTTCCCATTATTAATTCCCCAGTCTCATCCTCTAAGGGACCAATGTTTACTTTAGCTGCTCTCTTCCTTTTTATATACCTGTAGAAGCTCTTACTGTCTGTTTTTACATTTTTAGTTAGTTTACTCTCATAACCTATCTTCTCCCTCTTTATTATTTGTTTTAGTCATCCTTTGCCGGTTTCTAAAAAATTCACAATCCTCTGGCCTACCATTAATCTTTGCAACATTGTATGCCTTTTCCTTCAATTTGATACCAACCTTAACTTCCTTAGTTAGACACAGATGGTTCATCCTTCTCATAGCAAAGGTTTATTCCAGTGAGAAAGAATGACAGAGTTATGAAATATCTCCTTAAATGTCTGCCACTGTTTATCTACCGTCTTATCCTTTAATCTATTTTCCCAGTCCACTTTAGCCAACTCTGTCTTCATACCTTTGTAATTGCCTTTATTTAAGTTTAGGACACTAGTTTCAGACCCAAGTTTCTCACCCTCAACTGAATTTGAAATTCTATCATGCTATGATCACTCTTCCCTAGAGGATCCTTTACAATGAGATTAACTAATCCTGTCTCATTACACATTACCAGATCTAAAATAGCCTGCTCCCTGGTTGGTTCCACAACGTATTGTTCTAAGAAACCATCCCTAATACTCTTGACAATATGATTTGTCCAATCTAGAAGATGATTAAAATCGCCCATGATTATTGCAGTACCTTTCTTACAAGTCCCCATTATTTCTTGATTTATACTCTGTCCTACAGTGTAGCTACTGTTAGGGGGTCTATAGACTACTCCCACCAGTGATTTCTTTCCCTTACTATTTCTTATCTCCACACAAACTGATTCTACATCTTGATCTTCTGAGCCAATATCATTTCTCACCACTGTACTGATTTCATCCTTTATTAACTGAGGTACCCAACCTCCTTTTCCTTTCTGCCTATCCTTCCAAAATGTCAAATACCCCTGAATATTCAGTTCCTAGCCTTGGTTACCTTGCAACCACATATCTGTAATGGCTATCAGATCATAAACATTTATTTCTATCTGTGCCGTCAACTCATCTATCTTGTTACGAATGCTGCGTGCATTCAGATAAAGAGCCTTTAATTTTATCTTTTTACCATTTTTCTCTACTCTGATGCTATTTGCTGGTGCACTCTTTAAATTTTTATGCTCTGTCTCTTCCGGTCACTCTGATTTTCATTACCTCGATTGCTATCCTGCACTATTACCTTTTCTCTTTCACTTTCTAAGTTACCCTTCATCTGAACCCCCCCCCACCCACCTCTTCTCTTATTTATTATTTAGTTTGAAGCCCTATCTAACACCCTAGTTATTCGATTCGCCAGGACACTGGTCCCAGCATGGTTCAAGTGAAGCCCATCCCAACGGAACAGATTGTTCTTTCCCCAGTACTAGTGCCAGTGCCCCATGACTCGAAACCCATTTCTACCACACCAATCTTTGAGCCACGCATTCAGCTCTGACCTTATTGACCCTATGCCAATTTGCTCGTGGCTCAGGTAGTAATCCAGAGATTACAGTATTACCTTTGTGGTTCGGCTTTGTCATTTGGATCCTAGCTCCTCAAACTCACTCAGCAGCACCTCGCTCTTAGTCCTACCTATGTCCTTGGTTCCTACATGGACCACAACAACTGTATCCTCCCCTTCCCACTTCAAGTTCCTCTCCAGCCCCGAGAAAATGTCCTTAATCCTGGCACCGGGCAGGCAACAGAGCCATCAGGACTCACGCTCTTGGCTGCAGAGAACAGTATCTATCCCCCTAACTATACTGTTCCCTACCACTACTACATTTCTTTTTGCTCCCCCAGCTTGAAAGGCCCCCTGAACCACGGTGGTGTGGTCAGTTTGCTCATGCTGCTTGCAGCCCATGCACTCATCCACACAGGTTACAAGAACCTCGTACCTGCTGGACAAGTGCAAGGGCTGAGGCTCCTCCACCTTCTGAATCCCTTTTTAAAATCAGCCTCCCCCCACTCTCGGCACACTGTTTAAAATCAGCCTCCCCCACTCTCTGCTCTTTTTAAATCCATCTTGATGGACGTTATCATATCTGTCATCTCATTTACGCCCTGCCCGATATTCTCCAACACCATCTGCCTGATTTGTTTCAATATCATTTTGATCAAAATGTAACAGAGCTTTAAATCAGTCAAGTGAAAAATGGCTCATTGCCTGGCAGACCCACTGCTCTTTGTGATGTTGATGATGCCATGTTTCAGTGACTAATCGATTGCACTGCTTGATTGCGTAAATCACAGGAGATATTACATTTGGGCTAATGCTAATGAGTTTGTGCAGAAACTTGGGCGTAACTTCACCTCACAGTGACTGTCGCATTTCGTCGATTGCGGCCCGAGCGGAAACTCCATACCGCTGTTCTTAATGTGCATCAACGATGGTTTGATGGCTTCAAACTTTAATTTTCATAACATCAGTAAGATAAAGATGAAATTGAAGAAGGAAAATAGAGTACGTTCACCGCTTGCCCCGGGTCCTGATTCTTTCCGCTGATTCCCACTTGTTTTACATTGGTTTTTACATTCTATATGCTAATGAGATTCTCAGGAAATATCAACATAAGTTGCCACCAGCAAGATCGACGTAGAAACCAGTGTAAGCTTTGGCATTTATCGGATCAAGGGAATTCTGTCCCATTAGTGCAAAAGTTACATTTCTGATAAACTCATAAAAAGATTAATAATTCACACTAGAGTCACTAAACCTACCCATAAGAACATAAGAAATAGGAGCAGGAGTAGGCCATATGGCCTCTCGAGCCTGCTCCGCCATTCAATAAGATCATGGCTGAACTTCTACCTGATCTTAAAATCTATGTTTGAAATTACTGCAACCAGGAAGTGGCATAGTGTCTTCCCAATATTTAATTGGAGGAAATTTCTGCTCATCCAATGCTGGGCATCTTACTATAAAATCCAATAATCTATGAGCTTTTGAATGGCCTTATCCACTTGAGATGCTGCTTTTAATGTCTTGTAAACCTTAACCGGAAACCTATACACATGCTGTTAAAGGGGATTGTCTTCATGAAAAAAATGTTAGACAAACCACTATTTGTTTGAGTCGGAAGTGTAATTTTCATTGTTCGCAAATGGCATGAAGATGTTTTAAAACATAATTCACATAATTTGTGTAAGGAAAGTAAAAGGTTTGCAATTTTATTTTACAGTGATTGTGAAGCTATAAAGCGCGCTGTGCTTTCTGACACTTTGAACGAGTAAATAAATGTTGAACAACCAAGCATTAAATGGATTAATGTTTTTAATGGTTTGCGTCAGGTTTATTCGTTTAGACAGAAAGCAAATTGACCTGGGAAGGTGTATAGAGAAGTAGATCCAGATGTTTTAATTTTACCTGTGACACATCAGGGTTGCTTTGTAACTATTCAAGGAAACATACACAAATGTTCTCTGGACAATTTTAGAAGCTAGTTACACAATAAATCAAAAGTGACTTTTCTCAACACACTAGAACAATGCGAGGCAATTGTATTTCCCACATGGATCTATTTAGGCAACAAGAACAAGGAAGTTACATTCGTGTGATGTCAAGTCCCACGGTCAGTCTTACATGGGAGCCTTGTGGGACCCCATTGGATTGACGGAAATATTTAATAAAATACACAATAAGAATGTTAATACTTTTGAAAGTTTTAAACAGAAAGGAAAGGCCAAAAATGTCCCTATAGAATACCAACTGTAGGGAGTTCTGGTACCCAAAAATCAAAACACTGGAGTAGCAGCTTTGGGGAATTCACTAAAACATCACTTATAATAAAACGCACACCTTCCTGTTGACTGTAGCTGATAGTGGTTTATTTATTTTCTTATTGCTGAGATCTGTGATTGTTCAGACTGAAAATGGAAATAGAAAAAGGTTCTGAGTTTGAACTAAGCTATAGTTGTAGTATGTTTTACCTTGTGACAAATCAACTCATGATCCCCTTGACAACCCAAACCAATATCTGTTTGACACACATTGCATTTTAGAAAACAAAAGCATATTATTTTAATCACCAGAGTTACTATTACACTGAAATAAAGTATAAAAGGCAAAACCGGTTCCTCATTAAAAGTCTTCATTGAAAGTTTATAATTGGTTCCCAGATCCGGAAACAGATCTCTCACTCCCGCAGTGATTCTTCTTATCCTCTCTGGAAATCTATACTGATTAAGCTTTTGCTCTCAATCTTTAGGGCCATGTTTGATTGTTTTGGTCTCCTGACCTGCCCCCCACAACTGCATTCTTAGTAAACCTGAGCAATTCAACACATTGCTGTTTTTCCCATCGCTATACTGCTCTATTGGACCAAAGTGTTATTCAATCACATAAGTTGTGAAGAACAGTAGCGTGTGGGGGGAGAACTTGGGCACCAATGAATTGGGGTGGGGCACATGGATTGAAAGAGTGCATTTGGAACATCGGCCCTATTGAGTACATCAGTCAAGGTAAAGGAGCATGGGCAAGAGCCACATAGAGACATTGGGGTTACACAAGAGAGAGAGCAGGCAGAGGGGAGGTGACACTTACAGAAATAATGGGACAGGGTGATGCACACACCACAATGAGAAAAATTCTGGTGTGATAGCGGAACAGTGAAAGAGAGGGAGAGAGAGAAAAGTTTTGAAGAAAAAGAAAAAGCGCGAATAATAGGAACAAGTAAAAAGTGGAATAAAAGCAGAGACAGTTACAGGAAGAGCTACAAATGTGTCTATCGGTGAGCAATGCCAATGGTGCATACAAGTGCCACAATTAACAATGCTAAAGTTTTTATAGATAACACTTGGTCCATGTGATCTCCTTGGACTGGTTTTGATCGCCTGAGGGCATCGGAGAAGAATTTTAGAGTATTTTCTCCCTATTGGCCCTGTGTTTTTTTGCCTCCCTCAGGAGATTACATGGCTGTGGGGATGGTGGGAGGGTGTGAAGTGTCTAGTCATGGCGCTCTAGACATCATGGTGTTGGGCAGGCGAAATGGACCAGCTGGTCTTTTCCTACTTGTCAATTTCATATGTTCCTATGTTAGTCACTTAAGGTGTCAGCTGTGGCTCAGTGGGTAGCACCCTCGCCTCGGAGTCAGAAGAGTGTGGGTTCAAGTCCCACTCCAAAGACTTGAGCACAGAAGTCTAAGCTGGCACTTCAGTGCAGTACTGAGCGAGCGTTGCACTGTCGGAGGTGCCATCTTTCGGATGAGACATTAAACCGAGGCTCTGTCTGTCCTCTCAGGTGAACATAAAAGATCCCATGGCACTAGTTTGAAGAAGAGCAGAGGAGTTCTCCCCGGTGTCCTGGGCCAATATTTAGCTCTCAACCAACATCACTAAAACACATTATCTGGTCATTATCACATTTCTGTTTGTGGGACCTTACTGTGCGCAAACTGGCTGCCGCATTTCCTTATATTACAACAGTGACTGCACTTCAAAAGTACTTCATTGGCTGTAAAGTGCATTAGGACATCCTGAGGTTGTAAAAGGCACTGTATAAATGCAAGCATTTCTTTCTTTTTTTAATATTCAGACACTTCCTGAACAATCTGTGCTACAAAAAATTAAGTTTTTTTTAACTTTTTTTTAAAAAAGATCAGTTTTATTGAAATGTTCTCTCCCTTTATTGACCCGCACCATAATGTTGGAATTAAGGTATTGAACAGCTAAGCTATCCCATCAAGCATTTGGCATTTGTTTAATTGCACATGACAACATGTTTTTAATTTTATAAAACTATTTATAAAAATATTGCTGTTGGCAAATACTAGAGGAAAACATTCTTTTGATTCCTTCAGTTTAAAAGGCTTTACTTAGGTTCATCAAATAAAACTGCACTTTTCAAAATAAAACTACTGTTAATAATTCTTTTGTAGCTTAGATTGTTCAATAAAAGGTATAAATATTAAGTGATTAAAATTTATCAAGGGCCATGAATATGGTTAGAGAAGTGGTCCTTCCCCACCTCAAAAGCTTCATTAAAACCATGGCCGCCATTTCCCCAACCTCGGCGGGTCTGGTGCGGCCGGGGTGCAACTGTGCTGCTGGCTCCAGCCCGCTGTCCAAAGTGATCTTATGTTGATTGGGCTCCAACAACCACAATCACCTTCCTTTGTGACTCCAGCCATTGGAGAGTTTTCCCCTGATTCCCATTGACTTCAATTTTACTAGGGCTCCTTGATGCCACACTCAGTCAAATGCTGCCTTGATGTCAAGGACAGTCACTCTCAACTCACCTCTGGAATTCAGCTCTTTTGTCCATGTTTGGACGAAGGCTGTAATGAGGCCTGGAGCTGAGTGGTCCTGCCAGAACCCAAACTGAGTATCGGTGAGTAAGTACTGCTTGATAGCACTGTTGACAACACCTTCCATCACTTTGCTGATGATTGAGAGTAGACTGATGGGGCAGTAATTGGCCGGATTGGATTTGTCCTGCTTTGTGGGCAGGACACACCTGGGCAGTTTTCCACATTGTCGGGTAGATGCCAGTGTTGTAGCTGTACTGGAACAGCTTGGCTGCGGCGCGGCTAGTTCTGAAGCACAAGTCTTCAGCATGACAGCCAGTATATTGTCGGGGCCCATAGCCTTTGCTGTATCCAGTACACTCAGCCATTTCTTGATGTCACGCGGAGTGAATTGAATTGGTTGAAGACTGGCTTCTGTGATGGTGGGGACCTTAGGAGGAGGCCGAGAGGGATCATCCACTCAGCACGTCTGGCTGAAGGTGGTTGCAAAAGCTTCAGCCTTGTCTTTGGCACTCATGTGCTGGGCTCCGTCATCATTGAGCCCATAGCCCTGTTCCTGGGACTAGGGACAGGGTCACTGGCAAGGCTTGGAAGCTAAGCAGAGCCAGGCCTGGTTAATACCTGGAGGGGTGACCATCAGGGAAGACCAGGTGCAGAAGGTCACGGAAGGAGCCCCAAGGAGGGGCGGTTGGGCAGAAGGTCACGGAAGGAGCCCCGGGAGGGGTGGCTGGTGAGCAGGCCCGGGCGTTGGGCTGAAGATTGTCGGACAGGAGGAATGGTGGAAATGGAATGGCGGCGCGCACAGACGCAGCGACTTTGCTTCTCCCAGGACGGTGCTATTTACGTTTAATGTTAATGTTATTTGTACTGGACTCATGGGAGCCTGCAAGATCACATTTTGTTGTTCATGTACTTGTGCATTGTACAATGACAAAGTTTAATTATTATTATTAGGATGGGAATGTTCATGGAGCCTCCTCCTCCCCCCATCAGTTGTTTAATGGCCTACCACCATTCATGACTGGATGTGGCAGAACTGCAGAGCTTTGATCTGATGTTGGTTGTAGGCTCGCTTAGCTCTGTCTATAACATGCTGCTTCCGTTGTTTAGTATGCATGTAGTCCTGTGTTGCAGCTTCCCCAGGTTGGCACCTCATTTGTAGGTGTGCCTGGTGCTGCTCCTGGCATGCTCTTCTACACTCCTGGGTTGGTCGCCTGGCTTGATGTTAATGGTAGAGTGAGGGATATGCCAAGCCATGAGGTTACAGATTGCGGTGGAGTACAATTCTGCTGGTGCTGATGGCCCACAGCACCTCATTAATGCCCAGTTTTCAGCTGCTAGATCTGTTCTGAATCTATCCCATTTAACACGGAAGAGGTGTTGTCAACTCAGTGGCCGCTTGGGGAGCGCTAATTAAAGGGAATGGTTTTCAGGTCGTCCAACCTTTATTATTTGCAGTCTGGTGCCTGCTCAAACTTTTTGATGTTTCATTGCTGCAAGATGTCCAAGCCCTCCACTTTGAGTGTGTGTTTGGGGCTGTAATGGCAGTCGAGCAGGTCGCCTTGCAACGCAGAACTGCACCATCCTTTTAAGCGAGGGAAGCAGCCTCTGATGCTGTTAGCAATGTGCTCCAAATTGTTTTAGCGCTCTGCCGCTACCGTCCCACTCTCAGATTTTAGCGCCCTAAGTTAGCGCTTGATTTTCCCGGCAGGGGCGCTATGGAATTTCTAGCCCTAGCTTTTTATTCCCGATTTATTTAATTAACTGAATTTAAATTCCACAGCCGCCATGGTGAGATTTGAACACACGTCTCCGGATCAATTAGTCCAGGCCTCTGGATTACTAGTCCAGTAACCACTATGCTACCATTCCCTCTGGTTACTGACTATCCTGCCACTGGCAACAGTTTCTCCCTATCTACTCTAACAAAGACCTTCATAATTTTGAACCCCTCTATTAAATCTCCCCTTAACCTTCTCAAGGGAAAACAACCCCAGCTTCTCTAGTCTCTCCACTTTAGGATATATTGTATCCCAAAATGTTATTTTCTGAAAGAAATCTATCTACTGTAATTTGAATCTGAATGAATCAATACTAACTGCTTCCACCATCTCCCTGGGGAGCCTGTTCCATAGATTGACCACTCGCTCACTGAAATAATGTTTCTGCAGATTAGTTTTGAATTCACCCCTTCAAGCACAGGCCGTGTCCTCTTTTTCTGGACAAGGTGATACAGCTGATCATGGTCGACATTATCCAGTCCCTTTAGAATCCTAATAACAGCAATATCATCTCCCAACCTTCTCTTTTCCAGTGAGAACTTGCCCAGTTTACATAATTGCTCCTCATAATCCATCCTTTAAACACAGGTAACAATTAACAGAAATCATCACCTTAATGGTTCAGATAAGGAAGCTGTCACCTGTGTAATAAAATTGTGCACAATAATACAAATCTTTGGCTTAATCAGCTGGTGGAGTGTTTACTTATATAAGGGGGAGGAGTGTGTTGAGAGTTTGAGGACAGACTCAGTTCCCAGAGCTGCTACATCATTTGCAGTGTAAGCTATTGCATTCCAGCTTTCATAGAGGTTCCTTCAAGCTTTTTAACTAGACACTTGGTAAGGTGTTATTTTAGTACTCCTTGTGGTAGAGAGTTCCACATTCTAACAACTCTGTTTAAAATCATGAAGGGTTGAGATAGAGTAATAAAGAGAAACTGTTTCCAATGGCTAAATGGTCGATAACGAGAGGACATAGATTTAAGGTGATTGGCAAAAGCACCAGAGGCGACATGCGTAAGAAAGTTTTTCCTCATAAGTGATTAGAATTTGGAATGCACTGCCTGATTCAATAGTAGCCTTCAAAAGGGAATTGGAAAAATACTTGAAGGAGAAAAAAATTGCAGGGATATGGGGAAAGAGCAGGGAAGTGATACTAACTGGATTGCTCTTCAAAAGAGCCGGCGCAGACTCGATGGGCTGAGCGGCCTCCTTCTGTGCTGTATCATTCTATGATTCTTTCATCAGTGTACACCTTTGTTTAAAGCTGGTAGAATGACATATAAGATACCTGAAGAGGCCAACAATGTTCCATCTACTGGAATAATAGGGCAGGTGTTGCCATAGAAATGAAAGATACATAACCCCATGGTTGTTGCTAACACTATCACCTTCAAAATATCTCGTTCCTGATCTTGCCATTTGTAAGGCTTCAGATTTTAGTTTGAAACCTGACAACTGCCCCCTGAAAGATGAATTCTAAAATTAGGGTCACATCCACTAAAACCCAGAAACATCAATGTTGGAATACTGCAGCTCCAGTGACATTCAACCGCTTTCCCAGTTTCTTGTGGGGAGCACTGCATCTTCACTTCGTACTGATGAGCAGCATCAACATCACAGAATCATACAACACAGGAGGGAGCCATTCAGCCCATCGTTTCCGTGCTGGCTTTTTGAAAGAACTAACCAATTAATGCCACTCCCCTGCTCTATCCCCATAGCCCTGCAAATGTTTTCATTTTAAGTATTTATCCAATTCCCTTGTGAAGGTTACTATTGAATCTGTTTTCACCACCCTTTCAGGCCGTGCATTCCAGATCATAACGACTTGCTACGTAAAAAAACCTCCCCCCCGATGCTTTTGCCAATTACTTTAAATCTGTGTCTTCTGGTTATCGATCAGATTTCTCCTTATTTACTCTATCGAAACCCTTCAGAATTGTGAATACCTTTAATAAATCTCTTCTAAGGAGAACAATCCCAGCTTCCCTAGTATCTCCACTTGGGATGTATTGTGAATCAACTCCATCAGCATTATACTTTACGAGAAAAGGTGTAAGCATTTATTATTTACTAGAAAGTATTTTATTTGTCCCTTCCAAACCTGAAGCTTGCTGATTATGAACATCCTGTTTTACTTTTGAATGGAAGGAGCACAGGGGGCAGATTTTTCTCTTCGGCAAATTTGGGCACAGCTGCTGGTGATTTTCCATCCAAGGACAGAAAATCACCGGCAGCTTGAGCTTGGATTTGCAATAACTGCTCACATACCCTGCCAAGCTTTTATTTTAGGATAACAGTACGGTGATGAAATGACTGTAGCAAATGAGAACCGATGTGTCAGTTAACAAGGCGAATCTGTGAAAAACTTGTAGAAATCATTTTTAAATATAAACTGATTTCAGTGGTGTATGTGACATGATTTCTTTTTAAAGGTAGACTTATTCTTTCATAGAAGAACTGTAGAATAACTTAATCTTGCTGGGATGTATATTATGGCAATTTTGTGAATCTATAGAACTGACAGAAATAATTCCAAGTGAAAATGAACATGTCATTGATAATAAAGCTGTAGCACCTCCGCTAGTGCAAAGGTGTATTATAGCATGATAAATTTACATAAGCAAATTTCCATTATAAATGTGGACAAGCAAATTTATAATGGTAAAAGTTGACAGGAGATGCATGCAGAAGCAAGGTTTTTGATATAGTTATATAGTAGCTAACTAACCTGTCAGTAAAGTTTAAGAATACTGGGAATTTGACTCAATTCTCACAACATTAATAGATGACCTGAATCAAGTATTTTAAAGAGATGATGTTGTAAAGTTTAATGGCTCAGTTCCTCAAACATGCAGGAAGAGCCTGTCAAAAGCTTTGCTATGTGCTACTACATATACTGATGAGTGTCTCTATCTGTACTTACAACATTCAATCATGTTTCTAATTCAATCATGTTTCTAACCAGATATTCCCTTGTATTCCCTTAAATATAGAAGATTAAGGCGTGATCTAATTGTGATGTTTAAGATAATTAAAAGGAGTTGATAGGGTAGATAGAGAGAAACTATTTCCTCTGGTGGGGGGAGTCCAGAACAAGGGGGCATAACCTTAAAATTAGAGCTGGGCCGTTCAGGGGTGATGTCAGGAAAACTTCTTCACACAAAGGGTAGTGGAAATCTGGAACCCTCTCCCCCAAAACTCTGTTGATGCTGGGGGTCAATTAAAAATTTCAAAACTGAGTTTGATAGATTTTTGTTAGCCAAGGATATTAAGGGCTATGGAAGGAAGGTGGATAAATGGTGTTAAGATACAGATCAGCCAAGATCTAATTGAATGCCAGAACAGGCTCGAGGGGCTGAATGACCTCCTCCTGTTCCTATGTTCCTCTTCCACCACGGATGTTGCCTGACCTGCTGAGTTTTTCCAGCATTTTCTGTTGTTATTTCGGATTTCCAGCATCTGCAGTATTTTGCTATCAGACCAATGCTAGTTTAGTAGGGAGTGTAGAAGGGCGTACCTTAGAATGATGCACCAAACCTAATGAAACTACATTGGGCTAATTACATACTAAACAACAAATGCAGCAGGCTATAGACAGAGCGGTGCGGTCCCATAATCAATGGATCAGAGCAAAGCTCTGTAACCCTACTACATCTGACTAAAAACAAGGGCATATAAGGTAGCCAAATCTAGTGGGAGGATAGAGGATTGGGAAAACTTTAAAAGACAGCAAAAAATAACAAAAAGATTGATTAAGAAAGGGAAGATAGATTATGAAAGTAAATTAGCAAAAAATATAAAAACAGAAAGTAAGAGTTTTTAATAGTTATATAAAAAGAAAAAGGGTGGCTAAAGTAAATGTTGGTCCCTTAGAGGATGAGACCGGGAAATTAATGGTGGGAAATATGGAGATGGCAAAAACACTGAATGAATATTTTATATCAGTCTTTACAGTAGAAGACACTAAGAATATCCCAACACTGGACAAACAGGGGGCTAAAGGGGGGGGGGGGGGGAAGAAAGAAGAGCTAAACACGATCAAAATCACTGAGGACGTGGTACTCGGTAAAATAATGGGACTCAAGTTGGATAAATCACCTGGACCTGATGGCTTACATCCTAGGGTCTTGAGGGAAGTGGCGGTAGGGATTGTGGATGCATTGGTAATAATTTTCCAAAACTCCCTGGACTCAGCAAAGGTCCCGGCAGACTGGAAAACTGCTAATGTAACACCCTTATTTAAAAAGGGCAGTAGACAGAAGGCTGGAAACTATAGACCGGTTAGCCTAACATCTGTGGTAGGTAAAATGTTGGAGTCCATTATTAAGGAGACAGTAACAGGACATTTGGATAATCATAATTTAATAGGACAAAGTCAGCATGGTTTTATGAAGGGGAAGTCATGTTTGACAAATTTGCTGGAGTTCTTTGAGGAAGTAACATAGGGTTGGATAAAGGGGAACCAGTGGACATAGTGTATTTAGACTTCCAAAAGGCATTTGACAAGGTGCCACACAAAAGATTATTGCTTAAGATAAAAAATCACAGGATTGGGGGTAATATTCTGGCATGGATAGAGGATTGGCTATCTAACAGAAGGCAGAGAGTTGGGATAAATGGTTCATTCTCAGACTGGCAATCAGTAACTAGTGGTGTTCCGCAGGGGTCAGTGCTGGGTCCCCAACTCTTTACAATCTATATTAACGATTTGGAGGAGGGGACCGAGTGTAACATATCAAAGTTTGCAGATGATACAAAGATGGGAGGGAAAGTAGTGAGTGAGGAGGACATAAAAAACCTGCAAGGGGACATAGACAGGCTAAGTAAATGGGCAGAGATTTGGCAGATGGAATACAATACTGGAAAGTGTGAGGTTATGCACTTTGGCAGGAAAAATCGTAGAGCAAGTTATTATCTTAATGGCAAGAAACTGGAAAGTACTGAAGTACAAAGGGATCTGGGGGTCCTGGTGCACGAAACTCAAAAGGTTAGTATGCAGGTGCAGCAAGTGATTAAGAAGGCCAATGGAATGTTGGCTTTCATTGCTAGGGGGATAGAATATAAAAATAGGGAGGTATTGCTTCAGTTGTACAAGGTATTGGTGAGACCGCACCTGGAATACTGCATACAGTTTTGGTGTCCATACTTAAGAAAGGACATACTTGCTCTCGAGTCAGTACAAAGAAGGTTCACTCGGTTAATCCCGGGGATGAGGGGATGGTCATATGAGGAGGGGTTGAGTAGATTGGGACTCTACTCATTGGAGTTCAGAAGAATGAGAGGCGATCTTATTGAAACATATAAGATTGTGAAGGGGTTGGATCGGGTGGATGCGGGGAGGATGTTCCCGATGATGGGTGAAACTAGAACTAGGGGGCATAGTCTTAGAATAAGGGGCTGCTCTTTCAAAACTGAGATGAGGAGGAACTACTTCACTCAGAGGGTGGTAGGTCCATGGAATATGCTGCCCCAAAAAGCTGTGGAAGCTACATCATTACATAAATTTAAAACAGAAATAGACAGTTTCCTAGAAGTAAAAGGGAATTAAGGGTTACGAGGAGCGGGCAGGAATTTGGACATGAGTCTAGGTTCGGATCGGTCATGGCCCTGTGGGTAGCGGAGCGGGCCCAGGGGCCGTGTAGCCTGGTCCTGCTCCTATTTCGTGTGTCTAATTCTGTTAGATTCAGGAGATAGTTCTGTGATAGTAGATTGGCGGTTAGGATCAGATCAGCCATGATCTTATTGAATGGTGGAGCAGGCTGGAGGGGCCGATTGGCCTACTCCTGCTCCTATTTCTTATGTTCTTATGTCAATGCTCAGTTTATGCTCTGTCAGACTTGGTTACAGCAATGATCTAGACATAGACTTAAAAGCTCAATGTCAGGACAGCTGCTCTCAAAATCAAGGCAACATTTGACTGAGTACGGCACAAAAGGGCCCGAGCAAAACTGAGATCAATGGAGGTCAAGGGAAAAAGCCATTGGTGGTTGGCATCATATCTGACAGAAAGGACTATGGTTGTTAGAAGTCAATCAGTGCAAGACCACGACTCAACATCCATCTCCACCTCCACTCTATGATCTACAGGATGTACTGCAGCAGCGCATCAAGCTTCCTTTGACAACACCTCCCAGTCCACGACCTTAACCAACTAGAAGAACAAGAACAGCAAGGTCATGGAAACACCATCACCTCCAGGTTCCCCTCCAAATCATAAAATCATACACTACCTTGACTTGGACATTTGATGTACCTTCACTGTTGCTAAAGCATTATCCTGGAGTTCACTACCTAACATTATTGTGAGTGCATTGTCAGCATAAGGACTGCAATGGATCAAGGCGGCGGCCGATCAACGCATTCTTAGGGTAATTATGGACGGGCAATAAAAATGTAGCTTTGTCAGTATCACCCACATTCTGAAAACATTTTTTTTTAAACTTACCATATTGGGAGACTAATAGACTTCCAAAGTGAAATAAAGGCCAATGTTCAAAATATTTAAGTGGGGATGATGAAGGGAGGCGAAGAACGAACGAACTTCCATTTATATAGCGCCTTTCACATCCTTAGGGCATCCCAAAGAATTTCATAGCCAATGAAGTACTTTTAAAATGTTGTAGACTAGATCAAAAAGGGCATACACAAACTAGAATTGTCTTATGTAGATAGCAGCCTTGTCGGAAAAAAATAATTCTCAACGGCAGAGGTGTAAATGGGCTCAGAAAGTGATCTGACGATCACTTGTAGGGAGCGTAAACTACATCTAATAAACCGCCAGCACTGGGGACCGCGCGTATTGTCTAAACTCTGTTATGTGTTGTAATGAAACAACTATGGTTATCTATCGGGCACGTGATATATCACAGGTAACCGATCTCTGACCTTTTGAAATATTGGCCCGGAGATAAATACTAGTGTATCTGATAGCTGGGTTGACCAGTGAGCGGCCTATTTAAATGTATCTTTAAAAACTAAACGTAAATGTACCTTGACAGCAGCAGGAAAGCTGCCACGATTCGCCTATTATCAACAGTGAGATTTGCTGAGATAGTGAAATTGATTGTAAATCCATTAAAACTTATGTAATTGTCACTGTAAAACACCCCAAAACACGCAACATTTTTCATCAATAAAAAGTCCAGCTGAAAATCAATGGCAAGTTTCGTCTTACAACCTTAGGCACCATCTTAACTGCAGAGAAAGGCATAATTTCAACATATTTACTTAATATTTTGTAATTAATGCGTCTCATTTCCCAATTTATACAGAAACAAGGCACCCTGGAACTGGATTAACCTCAGCAAGTTATGCTGAGCAGGCGTTCCTTTGAACGCGGCGCACATTTTTTTTTACAGGATGCGCTTTTAATTAATCTTGTCCTGCGCCACTCTGGTTTAAAGTTTTATGAAGTGATCATAAACAGCCAGTTCTTCAACAATGAAACGCGCCCCTTGAGATAATCACCCTTACCAAACGCAATGACTCCCCAGCACATTGGTTTTCGGTTTAAAAAAAAGTAGCAAAGTGGAGGTTTAACCTTTTTTTTGTCGAAGGACACGATTTGCAGAAGCTATAAACCAGTCTTACCTGAAATTGACAAGCAGTAAACATGAATGATCAAAATTCCCGATAATTCCATGTTTCGATCCCCGCAGTACCCAGTCACCTTCACATCGCTGGTTTTTCTTTCTGTCCGCTATCCCAGAGGTTATTAGCGATTTAGACCGGGGTGTCGTTCTTTCTGTGTCGCGCGGTCCTCTTGCAAGCTGTAAGTGAACTTAAAAATTACAATTAAACTGATCAGAAAGTTCGCTGATTATTCCCAAATCGAGTTAGAATAAGGCGGATTCGGGGTTATTCAATGCCAGGGAGTCGGTGGCTGTTCCTTTTTCCTGTTTCCTGTGGGAATGGGAGAGGATTAGGCAGGAGCTGCAGCTCACACAGACATACACTCTGGGAATCTTGAAACTATCAATAACACGAGAACTATCAAGAACAATCAAGAACCCTATCAATAAAATTCGCAAGTGCTGCTCCACAGAACTTGCCATGTGGGGAATATGATAAAAGGAAACCAACTGATCATCCAAGTTTTATCAAGCGAGAGGTTTTTCCACACAAGTCAATTTTAAATGTTTAACACCTGCGCTAAAATAGCAGAGAGAGGAATGTCATCCAAACACGTTAAACATGTGTCCACTAACAATAAAAAAGTTTAACCTAACATGCAACGGTACTATCAGGTTTAAAAAAAATAATACTTTCAAAAATGCGTTACTGTGCCTCCCTGACACAGGAGCGTGCCTTTTTGTCTTGGGCTTTACTACAGTTCTTTAGGTCTGCCATCTATCATATGCTTTGCCACTGCTGGCTATAACTCTTCCACCCCTACTCTTTTTGTAACCAAGCTTGAATGGGATGCTAGCCATGGATGGGGGCAAGCAAAAGAGTTTATTAAGAAAAAAAGCAGGTCACAGCCCAGACCATATTGGTCAAACTGGACACTGCCTCATTAAGATACCTGATCATTCTTCATTTTACTTAAATAGTAAAGAAAGGCAATTTGAATAATGTAATTACTTCTATTTCATGCACAGTCCATTACAAGTTGCTCATGGCAAAAAGCAACAGCAAATAGGAGGGTAAATCCTGCTATCTATACCAGCTGGTATCCTTACCCTCCCTGTAAAAAAGTCAGATTTTCTTTGCAAATGCGTGTACCGGGGTATTTTGTAGTTGTCCTCTAAAATTAGCACTACTAAAATAATTTCTTATGGCAAATCATGGTTAGTGAATAAAATTGATAATTTTCAACTTTCTCAAGCGGTACAGCATTCTTTCAAGACACGCGCATAAAATGGAAATGCTGAGGAGAGGATGGTGGGGGGGATTATTTTTCTTCCCACTCATTCAAAATCAAGGAGTAATTAATAGCTTTGTCGTACACAATATGACATCAGGGTGTTTTATATTCCATGAATCTTTAGCAAATGAAGCAATTTTTATTAGCATTGTTTTTCTCTCTCTTCCTGTTGAGGAGTTAGTTGAATGGTGCTGGCATCGGGAGCTTTCACTACACAAATAACAACACTGTATGTTACTGATTGTTCCACTTGTTCAATGGAGATGGGAAAAGCTTGCCAATAGAGTTCAGCTAACTTCTCGTCAAGAAAGAATTAGTGCTGCAGAGAAAGACCCTGGATGGTGGTTCTGAGGGATCCTAGGAGGAATTGGACACAATAATTCTGTAAATATTTCATTGCTGATTACCAGACCACTAATTGGGTGGAGTCTAGTGTTACAACTACCCTTTCAACTGGAAAAGCCACATTCGGATGAGTAATTGATGAAGCCTTGTTTTGATTGGAGGTCGGCCTTTGAGGTCAGTAGGAAAATACTGAGAATATTGGCTCCCCCATCTCATATATTTTTGAATAACCCCTAAGAAGGAAGTGGGAAGGGTGCATTCTTCCACTTCCTTGCTCGGTGATCCTGATTAGCTCAGTAGTGTCCTTTTATTAAATTCACCGATATATCTGTGCTTGATCATAATACATTATCTCTCAACTTCCTCGACCCCTCCACAGCCTTTGATACACTCGACCACACCATCCTCCTCCACCTCTTCTCTATTGTCTAGCTTAGGGAGACTGCTCTTGCTTTGTTCTACTCTTACCTATCCGATCAACATCCTGGCTATAGTGCTGAAGACATGTGCTCCAGAACTAGCCAAGCTGCTCCAGTACAGCTACAACACTGGCAGCTATCTGACAATGTGGAAAACTGCCCACATATGTCCTGCCCATAAAAAGGACAAATCCAATCTGGCCAATTACCACCCCATCAGTCTACTCTCAATCATCAGCAAAGTGATGGAAGGTGTCATCGACAGTGCTATCAAGTGGCACTTACTCACCAATAACCTGCTCACTGATGCTCAGTTTGGGTTCCACCAAGACCATTCGGCTGCCGACCTCATTACAGCCTTGGTCCAAACATGGACAAAGGAGCTGAATTCCAGAGGTGAGGTGAGAGTGACTGCCCTTGACATCAAGGCAGCATTTGACCAAGTGTGGCATGGAGACCTAGTAAAACTGAAGTCAATGGGAATCGGGGGACAACTCTCCACTGGCTGGAATCATACCTAGCACAAAGGAAGATGCTTGTGGTGATTGAAGGTCAATTATCACAGTCCCAGGACATCACTGCAGGAGTTCCTCAGGGAAATGTCCTAGGCCCAACCATCTTCAGCTGCTTCATCAATGACCTTCCCTCCAACATAAGGTCAGAAATGGGGATGTTCAGTGCCATTCACAACTCCTCAGATAATGAAGCAGTCCATGCCCGCATGCAACAAGACCTGGACGACGTTCAGGCTTGGACTGATAAATGGCAGGTAACATTTGCACCACAAAAGTGACTATCTCCAACAAGCTAGAGTCTAAACACCGCCCCTTGACATTCAATGGCATTACCATCGCTGAATCCCCCACCATCAACATCCTTGGGGTCACCATTGACCAGAAACTTAACTGGACCAGCCACATAAATACTGTGGCAACAAGAGCAGGTCAGAGGCTAGGTATTCTGCAGCATATGTCTCACTTCCTGACTCCCCAAAGCCTTTCTACCATCTATAAGGCACAAGTAAGGAGTGTGATGGAATACTCTCCACTTGCCTGGATGAGTGCAGCTCCAATAACACTCAAGAAGCTTGACACCATCCAGGACAAAGCAGCCAGCTTGATTGGCACCCCCTCTATCACCTTAAACATTCACTCCCTCCACCACCGGCGTACCGTGGCTGCAGTACCATCTACAAGATGCATTGCAGCAACTTGTCAAGGTTAGTTCGGCAGCACCTCCCAAACCCGCGACCTCTTCCACCTAGGACAGGGTAGCAGACACATGGGAACACCACCACCTCCCAGTTCCCCTCCAAGTCACACATCATCCTGACTTAGAAGTATATTGCCGATCCTTCATCATTGCTGTGTCAAAATACTGGAACTCCCTACTGAACAGTACTGTGGAAGTACCTTCACCACACGGACTGCAGCGGTTCAAGAAGGCGGCTCACCACCACCTTCTCTAGGGCAATTAGGGATGGGCAATAAATGTTGGCCTTGCCAGCAATGCCCACATCCCATAAAAACGAATAAAAAAAACCCCAAAAGAATCTCCAGCGATAGCTTTTCTTCCCCTCCTGCATCGTTAAGTAGGTGGATTCCTGGGATGGAAGGCTCGTCTTATGAGGAAAGATTGAGCAGGTTAGGCCTATACTCATTGGAGTTTAGAAGAATGAGAGGTTATCTTATTGAAACATATAAGATTCTGAGGGGGTTGGACAGGGTAGATACTGAGCGGATGTTTTCCCTCGTGTGGGAATCTAGAACAAGGCGGTATAATCTCAGAATAAGGAGTCGCCCATTTAAGATGGAGATGAGGAGGAATTTCTTCTCTCAGAGGGTCATGAATCTTTGAAATTCTTTACCCTAGAGAGCTGTGGAGGCAGAGTCATTGAATAAATTCAAGGCTGAGATACAGATTTTTGAGCAACAGGGGAGTCAAGGGTTTATGGGGAGCGGGCAGGAAAGTGGAGTTGAGGCCAATATCGGATCAGCCATGATCTTATTGAATGGTGGAGCAGACTCGAGGGGCCAAATGGCCTATTATGTTCTTAACTCTGGAGTCTCCCAAAATACTCTCCTTGGCCCCCTTCTCTCCATACTACCCCTTGCTGACATCATCCACTGATATGCACATTGATGACACTCCGCTCTACCTCTCCACCACCTCTCTTGAAATCACTGGTTGATAGCTGATACCATTCTTATATTTGGGGAAAAAATCTTGAGTGATGTAATGTGATTAAAGAAAGCACTTCACAAAAAAACACAAATGCTCTCATTATTTTTATTGGACTTCTGAAAATGCAGAGCACATTTAAATTAATGTAATTGTACAATAAACTGAAATTCAGAGTAGATTATCTTAGCATTAAATTGCAGACATCAATAAATTCAGAGGTAATGAATACACACATACCATTTCAAATTTTGTTTGATATAGTTTAATTGGAAATAAGTTAACTGTTAAAGAATTAATGAGATAAAATGCCACATTACAGATAACTGGGTAGTTTCTGTTCCACAATCAGGTCCCTTCTCAATTTTTTCAGTATGAAGATAGGTTACAGACACATGGAAGTTACAGCACAGAAACAGATCACTTTGCCCAACCATATCAGCATCTACCCTCTATGCAAGCAAATAGTTTTTTTGTGAAATACTTTTATTACTGCACGGTTCAACCTATAACTGTGAGACAGTACATCGGGTTCAGCTACTGTTTCCTCTTATTGTACTGCTATCTTAACCATTTTATTCCTAAGAACTTCAACAATGTGAACTAAACCTGTCCAAATTTAGGTTGATTCGTAGGGAAAGGGTTACTGTACGGTCCTGTTTCTCATACAGGACACTGATCACGTACCTTAGATGCTATTTCTCCAGATTCATAAGAATGGCTGAAGGGGTTCATCGAATTAAGACTCGGTCTGACATAAAACAAAATGTACTAGAGCAATGTGTCTATTGTTGGTGCCTAGAACTCAAATGCAACAAATACATTTGATGAAAAATCAGACACAGTGTAAAATAAAAATGGGAAATACAAAATTTGTAGTGTGAAAAAAAGTTTACTCATCTATAAAGTGTAAGCTTATCCTCTTGTGGAAATTACTCCTCAGTTGGAAAATAAAGCAATTAAAACAATTCTCTTTAATGTCCTTCCAGGTTAGTCAGGAAAGAGTTTAGGTCAGTTTCTGGTGTTTTGAAGGGCCTCTTGAAGTATTTTGTTGAACTCAGCAAGTTGTTTGGCCACATTCTTCACAACTGGCTGGTAGTCACTCTCTATACCCTTCGTAGCAATGACTGTTGAGCAGAGTTAAGGAAATTGATAAGAAGTATCAAATGAAATATGCTCTTTTGAGACCTAAACAGATGGAATCTAAAAGACAATAACAAAAAGAAAAAGCTCACAACTCTCTCACAAACTTTGGGGGTAACATTACAACCACCAGCAATGTCACAAAACAGGTGTGTATGTGTACATAGTATATAAAAATTAATTAATAAATAGTACAAAGAAAATGGATTAATGTAGATAGTGTACATAAAATAGGACCTTAAAATAGTTTTGTTTTAAACTATAATACATTACTTCCAATGTTCATGTGCTGTTACATTACTTTGGCATCAATGCACAAGAAATTTACACAAGTGCCATAATTATAACGTACTATGTATAAAATGGATTTACAATTGTAAGGCAGTAATACAATTAATGGATTCTGGTGATGTAATCTATCTATAAATATGTCTTATGCTTCTATGAGGCAAGATTCTGATTTACTTTTTGATTAATCCTAATTATTAAAAACATTTAATAATAAGATGGCAAAAGTTTAGATTTGTGCTTTCAAATAAACTAAATTCCAAGGAAGTAAAAATATGTCCAATAAACAGGAAAAATAAAGACTTAAGAACATTCGAAAAGACTGAAATGGTAAATCCAGAAAATCTGAGTGACTAAGGAAACATAATCACAAGATTGATAAATACGATGACAGTAAAAATAAACTATCAGGAGGAAGCTGAGGAATATTAATTATCACACAACAAGCTGCGATTGAAAAGGACAACCAGTAAAACTAATTGGGATTTGTCAAACAGCATGAATGTTACAAATCCGGCTTCTTTGGTAATGTTGCATGCCACGATTAAACAAACACTTATTTCAGTTAGAGAAGTAAAATTAGCATTGTGCAACAGAAAGAGTTGTGAACCTTGTGATGTTTGTTGTATAATTTTTTTTAGTACAAGTTTATTTTTATAAATGTGATTTTCAGGGATATAGGGGGTCAGTGGAAAACCAAGATAGCTATTGAAAGCAGTTTGACATTTTTTGGAACAATTTGATTGTTAGTTTTGAGATGGTTGCTGTTTTGTCATTGGTTGGATTTTTAGTGATTTCTGGTTGGTCATTTGTAGCTTTTTTTTAAGCTGTTAGTGCGATATTTGAGGCAATCAGCATGGATTACTTAACAGACAGTGGTTTGTAATATCTTTTTGGTCAAGATATTTGAGCCATTTTCCTACGTCCTTTGGAGACTTTCAATGTGCAATGTTAAGCAAAATGAGATGAATACTTTCCCATATGTATGGACATAATGGAAGACAATTGTGTAGATTTTAAATGCTTTTAAAATAGTAACTCCTGTTATTGGAGGAAATAGTTATACAAATTAAAGTGACAATATTTTGATACTGAAGTTGAGCCCCAACTAATATCTAACCACTGGGATTTAAGTAAAGAAGGATTTTTGGTGATATATTTGTTTAATAAAACTTTTCTATTGAATATGAAATACAAAACAGGACCAGATGGTTACTGTGGGTCATCAGTCTACTCTTTCTGTTCTGGCAATCAGCTTCAAGTACAGCTCGGCCTCTTTACTCAAAGAGTGATAAATGTTTGAAAAAATCTGTCAATGTAGTAGCGGCAAATACACCAGGGATATTCAAAATAAGGCTGCATGCTATAAGAGAATTAGGGTCAGAGAGAGATGAAATGTGTCAGAACAATGTCAGCCGTGGCTCAGTGGGTAGCACACTTGCCTCCGAGTCAATAGGTTACGGACTATATAATCCAGGCTAACACTTCAGTGCAGCACTCCCTGAGGTTCCGCCTTTCGGATGAGATGTTAAATCGAGGCCACATCAGGTGGACGTAATAGATCCCACAGCACTATTCGAAGAAGAGCAGGGGAGTTCTTCCCGGTGTCCTGGCCAATATTTATCCCTCAACCTCAACAAGTAAAATCTTCTCTCTCTCTATATGAGAAGTTATAATTTAAGTATGTTCTAAACTGCAAATATGACTGATGCAAGTGGTCAAGGATACATTCTTTCATAACAAAGTTGTTCTGCTCATGATGCTGCCATTTGCGTTCCAGATTCATTAGCTGAAAAGAAAGTAAATATTGAGAGCCACCATGCTAGGTTCCAACATTTATACACGATTTCAGAATTCAACTTTTAACTTATTTTAGCTGGAATCCAACAGATATTCCCTGACACCAGCTTACGTTGTTTGGACTCTATTTCCTCTGCACATGAGGTGTAGTGAAATTGTAAACATATTCTTCATAAATGAATTTTATGATCTTGCTATGCCTGGTGAACAGTAAATTTTCCCATCTTAACACATGGCTCTGTGAAGAGATCAAGGCCCATTTCCTAATGCCCTATAAGTAAGGGAGAAAATCTTTCCTGTTATACACATTACAATTTCGTATTTTTTAAAAATACGTCTTAACTCACAACAAGAAAAATGATTCGTTACCCTTCATACCCATATCCGAATGGAGTATCAGTTTGTGTAAATTCAATAAACAAAATTCGGCTTCTGGTACAGTGAATGCATGGCTTTTGTCTTCTTGTAAAAACCATACCAGCACATCATATTGTATCCTTCAATCAAGTAGTGAAAAGGAGCCTTTCATCTGGTCAAGCAGCAGAATTCAGAAAAACAATGGCACTTCTGTTAACTTCCTATGATGTATGATTTTCCAGACTTCATTAATCACAAGCTTCTTAAATATACATTACTGATGAAAGGAGAAACTGATGTCAAAAATACAATGATTGTATCATAACGGTTACAAACCCTCAGTGTTAAAAATACAAGCCTATGTAATGAAATAAAACATTTTTCATATCAAAAAGGAACCAAGACCGCAATTCAATGAAATAAATCCTTTTGGTCTTTTGACTAAAAAACACAGGACGCTAAAGTAAATGAAACAAGCTATTCTACCTTTATGACAAAGCAAAGGACTTACCTGGAGGATAAACACTAATAAGGGAGCAGCATTGAGAACAAATCCAGCAGGGTTGCAAAATACAAACAGTCAAAACCCAGTGACATTACCAGTGTAACACCAAGCCGCAGGCAACACTCAGGGCGTGATCTTGCCAGCCCTGGGGAGGCAGGTCTGCCAGGAAAATGGCAGAATCTGGGGGCGGGTACCCATCCCGCCCCCAACCCACCTCCATGCCATCTTCCCAGGAGGCGGGTAGCCGACCCGCGCTGGGTCCTGTCTCCTGGAGGTGGGAAGGGGATTACAGCCACTTAACTGCCTGTTAACGTAGTTAACAGGCAGTTAAGAGGAGTATCCCCATTTTTCCAGCAGAGGCGTGGGCTTCCTGACGTCGGGAAACCCCGCCAGGGTCACCAAGGCGAGCAGTGGGTCTGCGGGGGTCGGAGGGGTCCAGAAGTGCGCTGTGGAGGTAAGTGATGAGTGCAAGTGTGGAGAGGTAAGTGTGTGAGGTGAGTGAAAAGCGATGGAAAATGTTTACTTACCTTTGTTTCTTCCTGCAGGCTTCAACCGTTGGGGATGCGGAGAGTCTCGCATCTCACCGGCAGAGATGACAGCTGGCTGCTGCATTCTCCGATTGAACAGCCATCTGATTTCTGCTCACAAAAGAGGTTTGATGAGTCTTGAATACAAGAACTCATCAAACAACAGAGAATGTCAGTGTTTGACAGCTTCACAGAGCTGTCAAAAGATAACAATTCATCCGTCAAAAATCATACGCTGACGTTCTTTGTAACCGACTTCCCCGTAATTGGCCTGCTAAGCCCGCCCAGCGGGCTTAACAAGGTAAATCAAGGGAAAATAGCGTGGATTGGCCACAAGTCGATGGAGGTGGGACTAAAACCCAACAAGCAGCAGTCCTGCCTCCAATGCGCTCTCATTGACAAAATCGCCCCCTCAGTGTCGCAAGTCTTGTGAGGCACAAGTCAAAAGGGCTGGTGGGCTTTTGTTAAATCCAGAGTTTCAGTAGGGAGTTTGGTACAGTGATGCACTCCCTTGCAGCTCCAGAGCTACTGAATTTCCACCCGACCAACCAGATTACTTTTTTTGTACAGCAAACTGCATACATTTACAAAATCACTTGTAATGCAGTTCCTTGGAATGCTTATTTTCTCTGTGAGTGGAGCAATGCAGCAGATTTCATTAGGGTTATTCTTAAAAGACTAGGTAAGGACAAATATACAGATTTTAGTAAAAAATTGATTTAATAAGGCTTTGCACTGATGTTCTGGCTGCATGAAGTTCACACACCATAGCCTAGAACATGATATTCACAGACTATAGGAAGTCTGCTAGGGAACCCTAGAGAGTCTGCAAGGTCATCAGATTTTTAGTCTGTTGCAGTGACAGATGTAGCAAGGGCATTAAAATTGGTAGCTTGATAATGAATACTTAATCTTTGTGCAAGTAAAACTAATTCAGTTTAATCTGAAGTGTTAAAAATCAGTAATTTGCATAGGTTCTGTCCTCAAGTACAATATTAACTGAGGGGATGCTGTTGTTGTTTCATTATGTTGATGGACTGGATACGATAGTAAGCAACAATGGGAACTGAGGTGTGGGTGAGAGAGGGGAAACAAGGCTAATGCAAGTTATTTACACAAAGTCCAACTGTTTTGTTGTGTGCTTGGAAATCCAGTAATCAACTAACCTCTATTATTTACAAGAAAGAGAAAACACAATAGCTTGTTCATTCAAGTTAATGAGATATGGATCTTGTCTACTGCTCAGTTTGGGCACCATTGTAAAAGTACATTTTGTTTTTTTATCAAATATAAACTGAACAAGAACACAATAACATACTTCAGACAACAAAAAACTGATTTTATTAATGAATACGAACACCTCATTGGAATTTGACAGCTTGTGACAAGGCAATCTGAATAAATGGATACAAGGTGTTGAGTCAGTCTTTTCTCTCCTCAAATGGGGAAACATTTGTGTGTGTGTGTGTGTGATTTGGCTTACTTATCGTCATTGACATGTACACACACACACACACACACACACACTTTCCTTGCTTCCACAGCCTAGCTTCCTGTTAGTGTCAATTATCTACAATAACTATAAGCTGCAGTGTGAAGATTATGGGACAACTGGACTAACAATGGCTACCCTTCATAATTCATAATGCTAACAGGAAGCTCAAGTGGTTATCATGTTGATGTTTGTTTCCTAGAAGATAAATCTAATGTTTCACAAACACAGTAGACTAAAAAAGCAGAATTTGAGCGAGCAGGGGCCAGAAAAAAGCAAGTCTGCAAACTCGCCAGTTCTCTGCCAGAAATGCCCACTGTGTAATTTCCCCTACCTGATTTCCCATTGGTGTTGCTCATTCTCACACAGAATGTTAAAGACCAGCAAGATTATTGGCAGCTGGGAGGGATCCCTTAAAAGGTACTATATAATTTTTTTAACCCTCCATTTGATTGCAAGATACAGGGGTTGTTTCAAAGTGCCCATGACAGGATTTCAAGCAAGAGGATAGAGGAAATCAAAGGTGATATGCCAGGGAGATAACCAGAGACAGAATGCCCATACCCACCATCATGCCACCAACATGTATCAGCAGGCCTAGCGCAGCTACATGACAATGACTGAGGGGGAACTGCTACAACAAGATCTGGACTTCAGCTGGGAGGTAGTTGGAGAGCTGATCCACCTGCTGCAAGGAGCCCAGCCACCAGCTTTCACCACAGAGACAATACTGCCAATAACAGTCAAGGTCAGCTTCACCGTCAACTATTCTGCCATCAGCTCCTTCCAGGTCTTGGCCAAGTTGCTGCCTGCAGATGCGTCAAAAAGGTTATTGATGCATTGTAGAGCAGGTCCACCAGTTTCATCTCCTTTTTCATTGACTAGCAACAGAAGCATCACATAGATGCTCAATTTTACAATTCCGCAGGATTTTCCAAAGCACAAGGATCACTGATGATATTCATGTATCTTGACAAGTTGTAAGTTTAAGGAATGCATACAGTGACACACATGCACAATTTGCAGCTCATCCTATGAGTCAGTAAATGAACATGCATCATGCATCTCGGGTGTGTTGGGAATGACTTGCTGTGTGAAGCCTCATTAATATTTTAATGTGGTAGAAACTTCAGATGCAAGTTGCAGCCTTTATGCATGCTAAACATTCAAAAGGCTGCACAGAAGCTTTGGTGAAATGAGCAGTAAAATAGTAACAGGATCCCAAGGCCTAATTTAGGGTCAATTCCCTGATATCATCAGGGTGCAGCCTTCTACTTGCAGCACACGAGTACCATAGAATTGGGCCAGTAGACCTGAGCGCACTTGGCACTGAATGTCCGATTCCTCAGGAGAGGAAGAGTTTTCACTTTTAGAAGCTGTACTTTAAACATCTGCAGGGCTCATTACTGCCCCCAAAATTATTGAAATTTATCAAAACTGATCCCACGACAAACTTCCTGCAGTCTGCTGCAGAGCAACTTGTCATTCACTGAGTGCCCATTTAAGATGGGGAGTCCTCCATTATGCTGTCCACTGCAGAACTGAATCCTTAAAGCTAAGGCAGCTTGATTTTTGCAAGTTGGATTTTGTTCTGCTCTTTGGGAGTTGCCATACTGAAATTCCTGCATTATTGTGAGGGTAATATTTGTGTGGCTGTTTGCTGGTGTTTTTCAGCAACCCAGGACTTTGGCACACACCTGCAGCAACAGCAACAACTGTAAGTTGTCAACCTCAGCTACAAGTATGCTTGCCAACAGCTGTTGTGGATTTGGAGGGAGGGAGAGGAGTTCCAGTAGAGGGAGCAAAGACAGGTGTGCTCCCAACTCAGGCATTTGTTACCCATCCACAGTCAGCCCAGGGACTATGTTATCTGACCCAGGCACAACTGCTCGGGGGAATGGCTGAAGAGTCATGCTTTCACTCTCCACTTCAGCAGGGACGTAGTCACTAAGCTGTACCATTTGCTGAAGGCTGGCCTACAGACAAGATCCAGCAAAGAGAAAGTCTGCCCGCTGTGGTAAAAGTCACATCGCATTAAACAGTTACACCATAGCATACTGTAGGAAAGATTAAACGCCTAAAGGTGTTCTTAAAATGCAGTTTTCAATATTCCTGCTAAACTCTGGGAAAACAAAGAGTTAATGATAAGATATATAGGTACTTAAAAGGCAGCACTGTGGGAAATAAGATCTTTCATAGTTAGCATCTGGTTCCAATTAGTGACTGGAACTAAGCACACCAAGGCTGGTCAAGGTTGAATGGAGGATAATGTTTTGCTGACCAGGAAAAAAAGTGCCTAGAGTGAGTAACCTTTATCTTGTCCTATCCCTTTGTTGTGATTGATGGCCAAACAAAGTGAAGGGGTTCTTCATAATAGGCCTGCAGACATGATTTCTATCTGGGTTGTCTTGTAAGAAATTTACGGGTGGGCAAACTGAACAGTTTGCATCTAATGGGCAGACCTGGCTTTTCTCAAATATTGACGAATTTGCTCATTGCAAGTGCTTGACATGTGCCTGTCTAACATACAGTCATCAAATGAGGGAATCCTTACTATGCGATGTATTGCTCCAATTGGCCAAAGATATGAAAAAACCTAATGAAGGAGTTCCCTTGAGAATCAATGGTATAAAAGATTCCTATGTGTGAGTGCCCGTAGGCAGCCTGCTGCTCAGACAGGAGCTCACCATGATATTTAATTATGTGTAAATCAGAAAGTTCTGACAATACAGCTGTGTATTTGGTGGATGTTCCTACCGCTAACTTGTGTTAGTGTTCCTTAACAAATGATGCAGTGTAGTAGTATATTTAAGCCAAACATATGGGAGAAAGTTGAAGCGCTCAACAGTAGCTACCGATTTTATCAACTTGCATAAAAGGTGAATTTATTGTAAGCTGGACTTTTAAATTGGATTCTTTAGCATTTGCAACATAAGTGCTATACTTGGGATGAATGAACCATTATCTGACCTAACTCTGTTGTAAAATTCGATATGGGAATCTGAAGGGGAGAAAAAAAATCCAGTTTCAGGGAAATCACTTGGTATTGATCAGGCAAGCCTCTAGGATAAATGTAAAACATAAGCTAACATACCTTATTTACTGTCTACAAACTAAGCTGTCTCTAAATACTGGGGGGAGGGAACTGGGTGGCGCCCCTTTTAGGGTGATAACGTCGCTTAGTGCCCTGAAAAAGGTAGTGACCCTCCGCTGGAAATTCAGTAGTAGCGCCCCAAGCAGGAGGTGGAGCGTTAATGGAAACTGAAACTGAAGTTCGTGGCGGCACATAGCGCCGCGTCATTGCAGGCCTCCTCCCCGATTAAAGGGGAGGGGCCTAGCGCTGCGTGCACCGGGGCCCTGCTAGACCACCGGGGAGCGGGCTGCCATGAAAACAGCCCGGCACTCAAGAGGAGTGCCGGGCTGAGCGATCGCGGCCAGCACCCCGAAAAAAAAGGGAAGGGGGCAGGTGCTGGCAGTCGGCCAAAATAAAAATGGCTGCCCTACACCTGCCCCTTTAACTACCACCAACACCGCTGCAAAAACGCCCCCTAATCCTGTCGGACATATCGTCCGGCGATAGGTCAGGGGGCACAAGGGAAGTTTGTGGCTGGGGTGCAAGCAGGGCGTTGTGCATGGTGATGACGTTATTGCCGGTGGCACAGCACCGCGGTGCGCTACCGGCTACGGCCGCCGCTAACCTCCTGCTGAATTTTGCGGGAGGTGTTAGCGGCGCCGCGCCCTAGGGGATTTGTGGGCGCTAACGAGAGGCGCAAATCAACCCAATTTTTCCCCCTGTTAGCCCTTTAATACAATTGGTGGCAATTTAATTTGGATATAATATTACCCATTGAAAAATAGTACCATGCACTCAAAGTTGCATATGAAATTCTTCTCCATTTCAAATCCCCAGATGACAGATATTTGGATAGACTGATCAATGCAATGCAGAGGTTTTCAACCTTGGTTTCCTAACCCTAAGGGGTCTGCTTGATCATCAAGTTTCTGCCTGTCATCAGATTTTTGCATTGTTCTGTGTTTGTTTGACTTACTAGCACATTATTTCAGTTGCTGTATAACTAGTAAATATTTCGGCAATGACAAAGGTTGTTTTCCTTTGGATTGCTGACACTGTCTATTGGAAACAATATTTGCAGGGAGTTCCAGGGAGTGTGTCAATATTTGCAGGGAACCCCATCACAGAAACATTTGAAAACCACAAGTGTAATGAAAATGATGTGTTGACCAAAAACGAATTTTTGTTTTTGTTTTATCAAAAGGCACAACTTAAACTAAATAAAAATAGTCACCAGATCTGCAAGTTAAACTGCAAACCTTTCTAGTCAGAACAAGTTGTTTACAATCCATCTATGCATCACGGTATTCAGTAGTCTGCGACAGTTAAAAATACTCCCACCTGTGAATGGGTCTCATTCTCCTGCAGCTGAAGCTTCAGAGTATCGTACTCATTTGAGACCTGCTGCATAACCTTCTTAAAGATGTTTCTGCATTTTGTCAGTGTCACCTTCTCCTCCTGCAGTTTCTGGGTAACAGATGGAATAATAATTGTATGTTCATCATTCCTGGCAAATCAATAAAATGCTCAAGAGCAGAGTTGCATAACATAAGCAAAAAGTTCACTCAGAATGACCATGATGAAAATACTGCTGATTATGGATTAGGCCAGAGCTTTCAAGGTGATGTATCATTTGAGATCAGGACTAGAAATCTTATTAAAGTCCAGAAAACAGATGATGTGACAGACAAGATAGGATCAATTTGATGTTGATCATAATGGTCTAACAGTATAAGGCAATAAAATGAGGCTCTTTACCAAGATCATTAAGATTACATTTGATGCAGATAAGTTAGCCAAAAAGAAATGGGGCTAAAAATTCGGTATCGCCGCGCCAGGTCTTTAGTGCCCGAAATTTTGCGCTCGCACGGATTCCCGTAGCGCCCGCCTGAAATTCAGTTGCGCCGCCCCAAGACGGAGGCGGGCGCTATTGCAGGGTTTGGCTGCCTTGTTTGGGGCGATGAAAGTCAGTTTCATGCGTCCAGCTGCCGCTGCGGCACTCGATGCGGTGCAGCAGGCTGGGGTACTGCAGGCCTCCTCCTTCTCTTAAGGAGGAGCTGCCTGCAGCCGTGAGATCGCCGCTGGATTCCCCCGGCAAATGAGCCCGGCACCACGGAGAAGTGCCGGGCTCGCGGGAGTCAGACACCAATGCCGCGGGGGGGTGGTGCAGGAGTCCGGGGAGGGAGGTGCGGCCAGGCGGCCGCCGGGAAAGCGGCTGGCCGCCCCTCCACCTTTATGCGCAGGCCTCTCGGAGCTGCAAGGCACCGTTTTTCAAACGCTGTTTGCGGCCGCTACAGGTGAGGCGGCCGCAACTGAATTTGGCCATCGGCACGGAATAGCATTGGAACCGGGGCGCTGCGCACACCGATGACGTCATCGGTGCCGGCGCAGCGCTACCGGCTAACGCCGATGTTAGGGACCAACTGAATTTCGGGCGCTAAAAAACTTCCGGCGCAAACCACTCTATAGCCAATAAGTGGGCGCAAACGCGACTGAATTTCTAGGCCATGGTTTCTTGTTAGGAGAGCTAGCAACTGTACATCAGGACAGTAAAGTGGAAGAAAGGAAGATTTATAGAATATTGTAAGAGACAGCTGTTGCAAGGGGACAGAAGGAGTGGCTAGTGACAGGACACGATTGATGATTCTTTTCAATAAAACTGTGCTTACAAACTTTTAATAGTGATTTACAGAAGTTACAGATGTGACAGGACAGAATGTTTATGATGCAGTAGCATGAGAAGCATGCTTGAACAAAGATATAGTCCCAGATCTGATAAAAGGGGAAGAGTGAGATAGAACATTTTTAATTGCACCTAGAATAACAAGTTGTTTCATTGGTAGAAAGAAGGATCAGAAGAGTGAAAGCAGCAGTGGACAAGCGGAAAGCAGCAAAGCATTAACAAAGACCATTTCACTTAGTTGACATAAAAGCATAATTTTGCAAGGCTCCAGTCCCAGCATGGAGCTTTATTAGATGGGAGTGAGAGTTAGAGATAAATAGGGTTAATTCTGCAACCCATGTTCTCACTTAATGAGGTTCATTCAAGGAGCTCTTGCCTCATGGCATTTTAAATAATACCCCAAATATATACACTTAAAAAAAAAAGTGAATACAACACATGCCCATTGAGTGTGAAAGTAGCTCCAGTTAAGCCATTGTGAATGATTTCCGCTGCCGATACCTTTTTTTTCTCCTCTCCAGTTGTCTTTAGTCCATCCAAGTTACTGTAGGTTTCTAGAGCATCTGTTATTTGCTGGATCTTTTCCTTTAAAGAACTCAGTTCAGCACTGATCTTGCTTTCCAGTTGTTCGACCTTCTGAAGATCCTGTTGGAGCCGTTGGCTCTCTGTGGTTGGTTGGAGGAAAGGAAAGAGAAGTTATGCTCTAGATAACTATCCCCTTACATTTCCAAGCAAATCAGAAAATTGTATAAAGTCACAGCAGCCAACAAAAATAAGCGAGATAAAATAAAGCACAATGGCCTGGAATTTGCGATCAGCAGCGAAGCAAAGGCGTTCGCTGCTGGCCCCAAAGTACGCTCCGCACAAGGATCTTGCAATCGCTGTGTCGAGAACTTAGGGTTTTCCGACCTTCAGTTCAATTCAACGGAATTTAATGGGGATCCTCTTGTTCGAACTGCTGTGACATCAACAGGCTGTCTAAGCAGCCAATCAAAAGGCAGAATTCTCACAGACAGTGAACAAGGAAGTAAGCCCCTAAAATTCTAACTTTTTAAATAGTTAGAGAGAGCAAAAGAAAGATTTGGGTTCTCACATGGGGAAAGGTAAACCTGAAATAAAGATGGACAAACTTTATTTTGAAAAGTTTCTTCAAAAATTAAATTTTTATTAAAATGGGCAAATTTCACACTACATAAAATTAAAATTCGTTTTTCAGGCACTTAACATTTATTTAGCAGTCAATACGCTGTTAAAACCCCAGTTACACCTAATCCCTTTGGGTCTAAGCTTTAGTGGGAAATTTAACAGCATACTTACTGCAGAAGAGCTGGATTTTTCGTCACTTTCAATGATTTATGAGATTACAGATTGCCAGCTCTGTGGGGAGGGGGGGGGGGTGGTCTCACAGCACAGTCAGTTTTGGAGCTGTCACTGGCAGACCACAACTTCAGGATTTCCGCATGTGCCTGCATATGGGCTAAATCCCGAAGTTGCGGTCAGTTTCAAAAGCGGAAAGACAGTGAACGCTGCCAGTTCGTCGTCATCCCGACCGCAAATTCCAGGCCATTACGTTTTAATGGGTCAACGTGGAGGATAATATACAAGGTGCAATGACTGCACATATTCCTTCACCAGGCAAGAACGTCTGTGGAACATTGCATAAGATAAAATATCAATCAACTTGGGAAGGCACTCTGTAAATCTACTTACCTGTAGTTTTACCTTTTGATATATTTCATGTTCTGGAATTCTTTCTTCTGTTTACAATGTTTGGGCAATCCATGGGAATGCTTTATGTTTACTTGACCAGTGATCCTTTGATCAGTGTGGCAAAACATTACATGAAGAGTTACAAATGTGGCTATTTTACTCCTATTCTGCAGCTTTTTTGAGTTACGGCTTTTTTTTTTATTCGTTCATGGGATGTGGGCATCACTGGCAAGGCCAGCATTTATTGCCCGTCCCTAGTTGCCTTTGAGAAGGTGGTGGTGAGCCGCCTTCTTGAACCGCTGCAGTCCGTGTGGTGAAGGTACTCCCAGTGCTGTTAGGGAGGGAGTTCCAGGATTTTGACCCAGTGACGATGAAGGAATGGTGATATACTTCCAAGTCAGGATGGTGCGTGACTTAGAGGGGAACTTGGAGGTGGTGGTGTTCCCATGCACCTGCGGCCCTTCTGCTTCTAGGTGGTAGAGGTCGTGGGTTTGGGAGGTGTTGTCAAAGAAGCCTTGGCGAGTTGCTGCAGTGCATCTTGTAGATGGTACACACTGCAGCCACGGTGCGCCAGTGAAGGGAGTGAATATTTAAGGTGGTGGATGGGGTGCCAATCAAACGGGCTGCTTTGTCTTGGATGGTGTCGAGCTTCTTGAGTGTTGTTGGAGCTTCACTCATCCAGGCAAGTGGAGAGTGAGTATTCCACCACACTCCTGACTTGTGCCTTGCAGATGGTGGAAAGGTTTTGGGGAGTTAGGAGGTGAAACACTACTGCAGAATACCTAGCCTCTGAACGGCTCTTGTTGCCACAGTATTTATGTGGCTGGTCCAGTTAAGTTTCTGGTCAATGGTGATCCCCAGGATATTGACGGTGGGGGATTCGGCGATGGTAATGCCATTGAATGTGAAGTGGGGCTTTAGAGCTCTACTATGATTAAAGGGTTAAGAATAAGTCTTTTTGTAGAAGTAAGCTGTCTTAAGTTGCTGAACTGACAGTTGAGATAACGCTGAGTATGAGATGTTGATTTTGCAGTAGTGTTAGAATGATTAAACTGTGGCAAGTTGTGTAACTTAGAGATAATTGCAACTAGTCCATTGAACCACAAGAAGCCTAGAGGAGCAGATAAGCAGAAGAATGAGTCAGGAGTCGTCTTCTTAGAAGAATGTATAATGTTGGTGAAGCCCCACCTGGCATAAGCACAATCTCATAGTTGCAGCAACAATTTGTGGTGATAACGGTCATATACTTTTCCAGTAATGAAGGCGGTATCTTGATGTCACGTGTTGGTAGACGGCGTTAATGTAAGCTCTGCTTTATTTTTATATAATCAATCAGTAAATGTGCACTGGGGCGAAACCCAATCAAATTGCAAATATAGATCGTGCACGAGGCTAAGCATGTACCTATATTTTTGTATAAAAGACTGCTTAAAACTTTGTATCATTGGAAAGAAGCCTGGCTAGACAGATAGCAGGGTGTTTCCCCACCGGTGCGAATAAAGACTGCTTGAATCTTCGAATGCAGACCTGGTGTCGAGTGTTTATTTCAAATACTCCACTTCAAATGTCAAGGGGTGGTGGTTAGACACTCGCTTTTATGCGGGCATAGCCTGCTTCATTATCTGAGGAGTTGTGAATGGCACTGAATACTGTGCAGTCATCAGTGAACATCCCCATTTCTGACCTTATGATGGAGGGAAGGTCATTGATGAAGCAGCTGAAGATGGTTGAGCCTAGGACACTGCCCTGAGGAACACCTGCAGTGACGTTCTGGGGCTGTGATGATTGACCTTCAACCACCACAACCATCTTCCTTTGTGCTAGGTATGACTCCAGCCAGTGGAGAGTTTTCCCCCCCCATTCCCATTGACTTCAATTTTACTAGGGCTCCTTGATGCCACACTCGGTCAAATGCTGCCTTGATGTCAAGGGCAGTCACTCTCAACTCATGGCCCATGTTTGGACCAAGGCTGTAATGAGGTCTGGAGCAGAGCGGTCCTGGCGGAACCCAAACTGGGCATCAGTGAGCAGGTTATTGGTGAGTAAGTGTTGCTTGATAGCACTGTCAATGATACCTTCCATCACTTTGCTGATGATTGAGAGTAGACTGATGGGGCGGTAATTGGCTGGATTAGATTTGTCCTGCTTTTTGTGCACAGGACATACCTGGGCAGTTTTCCACATTGTCGGATAGATGCCAGTGTTATAGCTGTACTGGAATAGCTTGGCTAGAGGCGCGGCTAGTTCTGGAGCACAAGTCTTCAGCACGACAGCCGGGATGTTGTCGGGCCCACAGCCTTTGCTGTATCCAGTGCGCGCAGCCGTTTCTTGATATCACGTGGAGTGAATCGAATTGGATGAAGACTGGCTTCTGTAGTGGGGCTCAGGAGGAGGCCGATATGGATCATCTACCCGGCACTTCTGGTTGAAGATGGTTGCAAATGCTTCCGCTTTTTCTTTTTCACTCACGTGCTGGGCTCCACCATCATTGAGGATGGGGATAAAAACATAAGAAATCGGAGCCATTCACTGGCCCTATCGCCATATCCCTTGATGCCCTTACTAATCAGCAATCTATCGACTTCTGTTTTGAATATACCCAATGACTGAGCCTCCACAGCCCTCTGGGGTAGAGAATTCCAAAGATTCACCACCCTCTGTGTGAAGAAATGTCTTCTCCTCTCAGTCTTGAATGGCCTGCCCTTTATCCTAAGGCTCTGGCCCCTGGTTCTAGACTTCCCAGCCAAGGGAAACATTCTCCCAGCATCCTATCAAGCCCTGTAATAATTTTGTATGCTTCAATGAGCTTCCCTCTCATTCTTCTGAATTCAATACAGGCCTAGTTTACTCAATCTCTTCTTATACGACAGTCCCGCCATCCCAGGAATCAATCTTGTGAACCTTTGTTGCACTCCCTCTATGGCAAGTATATCCTTCCTTAGGTAAGGAGACCAAAACTGTACACAGTACTCCAGGTGTGGTCTCACCAAGGCCCTATATAATTGGAGTAAGACTTCTTTACTTCTGTACTCAAATCCTCTTGTAATGAAGGCCAGCATACCATTTGACTTCCTAATTGCTTGCTGCACCTGACCTGCACATTCACTTTCAGTGACTCATGTGCAAGGACACCCAGGTCACTTTGAGCATCTGCATTCCCCAATCTTTCACCATTTAGAAAATACTCTGCCTTTCTGTTTTTTTGTACCAAAGTGGATAACTTCACATTTATCCACATTATAATCCATCTGCCATGTCCTCGCCCACTCACTGAGCCTGTCGAGATCCCCTTGAAGCCTCTTCACATCCTCTTCACAACTGACACTGCCACCTAGCTTTCTATCATCAGCAAATTTGGAAATGTTACATTTAATCCCCTCATCCAAATCATTGATATAGATTGTGAATAGCTGGGGCCCAAGCACCGATCCTTGTGGTACCCCACTAGTCACAGCCTGCCATCCTGAAAAAGACCCGTTTGTCCCTGCTCTTTGTTTTCTGTCTGTTAACCAATTCTCAATCCATGCTAGTATATTACCCCCAATTCCATGTGCCCTAATTTTGTTCACCAACCTCTTTTGTGGGACCTTATCGAAGGCCTTCTGAAAATCCAAATACACCACATCTACCGCTTCCCCTTTGTCTACTCCACTAGTTACATCCCCAAAGAACTCCAATAGGTTTGTCAAACAGGATTTTCCTTTCATAAATCCATGTTGATTCTGCCCAATCTTACTATTAGTTTCTAAGTGCCCAGTTATTGCATCCTTTATAATAGATTCCAGCATTTTCCCAACTACTGATGTGAGGCTAACAGGTCTGTAGTTCCTCATTTTCTCTCTCCCTCCTTTCTTAAATAGCGGGGTTACATTTGCTATCCTCCAATCTGCAGGAACTGTTCCAGAATCTATAGAATTTTGGAAGGTGACAACCAATGCGTCCATTATCCCAATGGCCACCTCTTTCAAAACCCTAGGATGTAGATCATCCGAACCTTGGGATTTATCGACTTTTAGTCCCATTAATTCTGCTAGTACTGTTTTTTTTACTAATAATAATTTCTTTAAGTTTCTCATTCTCGCCACACCCTTGGTTTTCTCGTATTTCTGGGAGGTTTTTAGTGTCTTCCTCCGTGAAGACAGAAACAAAGTATTTATTTAATTTCTCTTCCATTTCCTCATTCCCCATTATAAATTCTCCCGTCTCTGACTATAAAGGACCTACATTTACCTTCGCCAGTCTTTTCCTTTTCACATACCTATAGAAGCTTTTACAATCCGTTTTTATATTTTTCACTAGTTTGTGCTCATATTCCATTTTCCCTTTCTTTATCAATTTCTTGGTCCTCCTTTGCTGATTTCTAAAAAGATCCCAATCCTCAGGCTGACCGCTTTTTCTGGCAACTTTATAAGCTTCCTCCTTTGACTTAATACTAGCTTTAATTTCTTTTGTTAGCCATGGTTGGATCACTTTTCCTTTTGGGTTTTTATGCCCTAGAGGAATATATGTTTGTTGCAAATTATGCATTATTTCCTTGAATGTTAGCCATTGTATGTCCACCTTCATACCTTTTAGTGTAGTCTGCCAATCTACCATGACCAACTTGTCCCTCATACCCTTGTAGTTTCCTCTGTTTAGAATGAAGACCTTAGTTTCAGATTCACTCTCAAACTTAATGTAAAATTCAATCATATTATGGTCACTTGTCCCTAAAGACCCCTTTACCACAAGTTATTGATTAGCCCTTTCTCATTACACAGTACCAGATCCAGAATAGCCTGTTCCCTAGTTGGTTCCTCTACATACTGATCCAGGAAACTACCTCGCATGCATTCCAAAAATTCATCCTCCACACCATTAGTGGTAATTTGATTTGCCCAGTCAATATGTAGATTAAAGTCCCCATGATTATCGTATTGCCCTTGTTACATGCACTTCTAATCTCTTGATTAGATATTCCTGGAGCCTCCTCCTCCTGTTAGTTGTTTAATGGTCCACCACCATTCACGACTGGATGTGGCAGGGCTGAAGAGCTTTGATCTGATCCGTTGATTAGCCAGGACTCTGTATTGCGGAGACTGTCCATGAAGTGTTCATCAAAAACTCAGTTAAAAGATTCTAATAAGGGCTCTTAGATTTTGAAAAATTTGTTATTTTAAAATAATATATAAATCGAGCGCTGTGTTGCTGGTGGTCTGCTTTATTCACTTGCTTCTGTATTATTATATATTTTTTGCTTGAAGGATGCAGTCTGACAATAGTGTTTTCTGCTTTACAGAAGGGACAGGAGTACATGGTGAGCAGCCCATTCAAACTCTGATTCTAAAATCTGACTAAAAGTGTAATTGTTTAACCTCTGGCACATTCACAGGGTATAAATTCCGATCATAGGGAATTGGGTCTGCTTATAGAAAAATACATTTTGCTGTGGGCAAGAAAAAGAAATAGGACAAAGCAAATTGTAACATATGGTAAGTCCTTTAAAATATAATTAATTCAAAAATATTACAACAGTATCAACATCTAGTGAATTAAAATCAGCTGGAATGGTATCCGGTAACACATTTAGCCTTACAAGTGGCTCCAATGGAATTAAAGCTATTCTACACTGCAGTATTGTTTTGAAACCGCCATTAATCTTGCTCTCCTTTTCCCAAAAGTATTGCTCTACTTCAAGATCCTTAAAGATGCATCAAATGATCTTAAACGAGTGTTGAAGAAGGCTGATGAAGTATTGGATAGCCTCTTTATATTTATCCTTAAAATGCCAATTAGGAGAATGAGAAAAAAATCAGCAAGTTAAGCAGTTCTTACCCAGTTCCCTAAATGTCAAAAGATTACCACACCCCTACTGTCTAGAGAGAAAGGAAGCAAAAGAAAGAAAATCTGTACCATTCAACTCCTTGCTCAGTTACACATTTCATTAAAAAGTCTTTGGTCTCTAAGCTGTGGTAAAGCAAGCGGCAGGAAGAGGATACAGTCCAGTTCCTTCTGATAGGACATTAGGGGTCACAACACTTCAGACTGTACTCTTTGGAGTAATGTATTAACTTGAACAAGCTCTCGCCTATCTTGTGGAAAGCCGCTTGAACAGTAAATTTGTTTATCTACTTCAGTTTCCTTCTTTTCAAACTTAGTACAAAAATATATATCACATATTTTGTTATTGATGTAAAACTTGAAACAGAGGAAAAACAACTTTAAACCACAGTTCAAGAAGCTTACTAAAGTCAGATACTGAAACATATAAATCACACATCTTAAAAACCCCAAGCAGTACTTTTCAGCTTTTCTAACAAGAATTGACTTAAAATATTAACTTGCTAACACACTTAAACTACTGTAAAATTATGATCCATGAGATAAGGACATAGCTGTTATTATACTTGTAAAATATTCTATATGTATAAAAATTAGGTCTGGACTACAGTAATGTTAACAGATTATTAAGGCTGGGCTCAAAAAGGAAATCCTGAACAACAATACAAGTG
Organism: Somniosus microcephalus; assembly: GCF_052327205.1. Taxonomy (NCBI): domain Eukaryota; kingdom Metazoa; phylum Chordata; class Chondrichthyes; order Squaliformes; family Somniosidae; genus Somniosus; species Somniosus microcephalus. Next base: position 249,824,227 of record NC_140987.1, read on the forward strand.
TCAGTGGAGTCACCAAATGCTCACAAGAAACTACACCCATTGAGAAAGAGCTGTTTAATGCAGACATTGGAATTTTCTGCACCATTTGTTCAGCTGACAGTTTTGTCAATACAGTATATAGATCTTATAATCATATTTTGCACCAACAATCCAATTTATTTCTAAGTTACTGAATGCAGGCTGCTCAAAGTCTATTTCTACATCAACAACAACTTGCATTGATATAGCATCCTTAATGTAGAAGAAAGTCCTGAAGTGCTTCATAGAGAAACGGGGGGTGGGGGGGATGAATGTCTGGCCAAAGGAGGAGATATTAGGAGGGGGTTATCAATGACTTGGTCAAAAAATTGGATTTTAAGGAGAGTCTTAAATGAGCAGAGGGAGGTGATATAGGGAAGGAATTCCAAAGCGTGGAACCTAGGTTGAAGGTGGAATGCACAAAAGGCTAGAGTCGGAGGTACAGAGGGTCTGGGGAGATGGTAGTGCTAGAGAAAGTTACAGAGATAGGAAGGGGCAAGATAATGGAGAGGTTTAAACACTAGCATTTAAAAAATATTCATTCTCGGGATGCTGGTATCGCTGGCAAGGCCAGCATTTACTGCCCATTCCTAGTTGCCCTGAGTTTGATACAACTGAGTGGCCTGCTAGGTCACTTCAGAGGGCAGTTAAGAGTCAACCATTTTGGTGTGGGACTGCAGTTACATATAAGCCAGACTGGGTAAGGACAGCAGGTTTCCTTTCCTAAAGGACATAGTGAACCAGTTGGGTTTTTATGACAATCCGACAGCTGCATGGTAAACTTTTTTATAAACTGAATTCAAATTCTGACACTGTCATGGTGGGACTTGAACCCACGTTCTCTGAAGGTGCAGGGGTGGGAAGAAAGTCAATGGTAAAGATGCTCTGGCTCTGGGTAAGAATGGAACCAAATGAGGCAAATTCGCCAAGGCTGGATAATGGAGGAGAGGCATTGAAGGGACATGGAACAATCCACTGTGTCAAAGGCTGCAGAGAGGTCAAGGAGGATGAGGGTAATGCACTAAGGTCACAGTCACAGAAAATGTCACTCGTGTTTTTTATTAGGGTCGTTTTGGTGATATGGGCAATAACTTGACTGAAATATTGCATGTTCAATCCACGTCAAGCTTAATATCTTATTTCGGATGTGTAAAATCATAGGGGGACAAATTCAGTTGCTTTGTGCCTCCCGTTAGCACCCTAAAAGGGCGCAAAGCAACTAGCGCCCGGGCGTGGTGCCGCCAATGTCTCCCGTAAAATTCAGCGGGAGGTTAGCGGCGGTGGTAACCGTTAGCACCCCGTGGCACTGCGCCGCCGGCGATGATGTCATCGCCGTGTGTAGCACCCCGGCCGCGATCTTCAGAGGCACCCCCTGACTTACCGCCGGACGCTATGTCCGACAGGGTCAGGGGGGCCTACCTGCGGCCGGGGCAGTGCTAATTAAAGGTGAGGTGGTGGGCGGCCATTTTTGTTGTTGGCTGCCTGCCAGCACCTGCCCCCATTGTCGTCCCCGGCCTCCTGACCAGCCCTCCCCCGCCGCGGACTGCCAGCTGACCCGCGTCACGCTGTGCAAGGCCCCTCCCCTTTAAGAAGGAGGAAGGCCTGCAGTACCGCGGTGTGACGTGCTGCAGCAGTGGCGCTGCGGCACATAGCACCGCGATATTCCCTTCCAGTAGTGCCCCACTTCCCTCTTGGGGCGTTACTGCTGAATTTCGGTCACAAGGGCTCTAAAAGTAGCGCCCCGGCAAAGTTAGCGTTCCAAAGGGGCTGCGACTCAATTTTCCCCCCATAATCTTATTTCAGGTGTGTAAAATCATAGAAAAAGGGACATGTATTTTAATATTGCTTACCATCAGTCAAACCGTTGGCAGTTGTCTGGGATTTCTGCATTTCAGTCTCCTTGAAATTCAGGTCCTCCTGCATGGACTTCAGTTCATGTGCCGTTATTGAGGAGATCTGTCTCATTCGGTTCATATTCTGCATTGCAAGACCATGGGGATGCATTAAACATTGTTAAAATATATTGACTCTTTGTCTGCACCACCCAAAAAACTATTGTAAAGAACAATGGGATTCTTGATGCAGAAAACAAAAGTGGCTCCAGTAAGAGCCAGAGGTTAGTGAAATAACAAAAAAACATTATTTATACAGATATGAAAGGCAAACTGATACTGCAGGTGGTGATTTTGAAACAAAATGTTACATAACTTGTCTGACCCTTTAATGACCTATTTTGTTCTTTTTACTATTTTACGGTAGCACTGGAAATCCCAGATGCTGTATCATTATTTCAATTTTGTTGTTTCAGCAGGTGTTATAAATAATTTATGATTCAAAATTAAACAGCACTTGTTTTATAACTTTCACTCTTCTTACAAAAATGTTTGCTGATCAATGTGGTAATAGAGGGTGGAATGCTCAACTCCCTAAAATTGGTATTCCACCCAGAAAAATCTTGCATTTTCCAATAGTAGCACACTAAAGTGTTTCTTTTTTGTATGCTGCATGGAAAGCCATCAACAGAAAGGCTAGTATATAGTATCATTTCATTTGATATTGCAAGAATACTGGATACTGCATTAGTAAATTCAGACTCTGAAGATGCTTTATGTGGCATAATTTACCACTCAATATTGTTTTATCATATTGAATTATTATAGGTTTGTACTAGTGATAAAGTATTAAAGTTCATATATATATATATATATAGGTACCATGGTCTAGGCTTTCTACCCTCCCCCCTTCACTGGGATGCATTTCCAGCATGGAAGGATTTTTATCTGCCCTCTAGAGATGTTCCCGTTGATCCTGGCCATATTTCTGGCTCTCAGGTCATTTACAAACAGCAGGCAGGCTCCCTGGCCTCTTCTTTACAGTCACTCCAGCCTAGGGGCAGAGACTTACCCATTGAGCACATGCTGGTTCTCAGAAAGAGCACTTCAGCTAGTCCCAATCCCTGCCCTTACCCCGAAGCCCTGCAATTTTTTTTCCTTCAGGTACTTATCTAATTCCCTTTTGAAAGCCACGATTGAATCTACCTCCACCACCCTTTCAGGCAGTGAATTCCAGATCATAACCACTCACTGCGTATAAAAGTTTTTCCTCATGTCGCTTTGGTTCTGCCAATCAACTTAAATCTGTGTCCCCTGGTTCTCGATCCTTCCGCCAATGGAAACAGTTTCTCTCTATCTACTCTGTCTAGACCCCTCATGATTTTGAACATCTCTATCAAATCTCCTCTCAACCTTCTCTGCTCTAAGGAGAGCAACCCCAGCCGAGAGCTGGAGCAGCAGCTTGCGGAGCGAACGGACCTGTGAAAGCAGGTAAGTGATTGGTTGGTGAGTATTTCTCTCCTTTTTCTCTAAACTAGGGCATTGGTTTAAATTAAGTGCCATGATTTTAGATTAAAAACTATACATAGATAATTAAGTGATATTCCAAACTTGAAAACCTAATTAGTAAAATAAAATACAATAGAGATAGTAGGGCAGGTGGTGTGTTGCAGCTGTAGCATGTGGGAGCTGGTGGACACCAGAGTGATCCACAGCGACCACATCTGCAGTAAATGTCTGCAGCTCGAGGAACTTCGGCTCAGAATTGCTGAGCTGAGTCCGAGCTTTGGACACTGCGATACATCAGGGAGGGGGAGAGTTACCTGGACACTTTGATCCAGGAGGCAGTCACACCCCTTAGGATAAATACTTTAAATTTGGTCCATGGTCAGGGACAGGAGGGTGTGACTATGAGTGAGGCAGGTATGGGGATCCAGAAGGTAGCATTGGAGGAGCTTCAGCTCTTGCACTTGTCCAACAGGTATGAGGTTCTTGTAGCCTGTGTGGACGAGAGCAGGGACTGCAGGGAGGATGAGCAAACTGACCACAACACCGTGGTTCAGGGGGCCATTCAAGTTGGGGGAGTAAAAAGAAATGTAGTAGTGGTAGGGGATAGTATAGTTAGGGGGATAGATACTGTTCTCTGAAGCCAAGAGCGTGAGTCCCAAAGGCTGTGTTGCCTGCCCGGTGCCTGGATTAAGGACATCTCCTCGGGGCTGGAGAAGAACTTGGAGTGGGAGAGGGAGCATCCAGTTGTCGTGGTCCATGTAGGAACCAACAACATAGGTAGGACTAAGAAAGAGGTTCTGCTGAGGGAGTTTGAGGAGCTAGGATCCAAATTAAAAAGTAAAACCACAAAGGTAATAATCTCTGGATTACTACCTGAGCCACGAGCAAATTGGCATCGGGTCAATAAGATCAGAGAGTTGAATGAGTAGCTCAAAGATTGGTGTGGGAGAAGTGGGCTTCAATTCATGGGGCACTGGCACCAGTACTGGGGAAAGAGGGAGCTGTTCCATTGTGACAGGCTTCACGTGAACCATGCTGGGATCAGTATCCTGGCAAATCGAATAACTAGGGCTGTAGATAGGGCTTTAATTAAACTAAATAGTGGGGGAGAGGGTTCAGTTGAAGGGGAATTTAGAAAGTCAAAGAGAAAGGAGAAGGCAATAGTGCAGGGTAGCGTTAGGGGTAATGATAACTAGAGTGTGACAGGCAGAGACAGAGCGTACAAACTTAAGAGTGCACCAGCAAATAGTCTGAATAGAGAAAAATGGTAAAAAGACAAAATTAAAGGCTCTTTATCTGAATGCACGCAGTATTCGTAACAAGACAGATGAGTTGATGGCACAAATAGAAATAAATGGTTATGATCTGATAGCCATTGCAGATATGTGGTTGCAAGGTAACTAAGGCTGGGAACTGAATATTCAGGGGTATTTGACATTTCGGAAGGATAGGCAGAAAGGAAAAGGAGGTGGGGTAGCTCTGTTAATAAAGGATAAGATCAGTACAGTGGTGAGAAATGATATTGGCTCAGAAGATCAAGATGTAGAATCAGTTTGGGTGGAGATAAGAAATAGTAAGGGAAAGAAATCACTGGTGGGAGTCGTCTATAGAACCCTTACAGTAGCTACACTGTAGGACAGAGTATAAATCAAGAAATAATGGGGGCTTGTAAGAAAGGTACTGCAATAATGATGGGCGATTTTAATCTTCATATAGATTGGACAAATCAAATTGTCAAGAGTAGGCTTGAGGACGAATTCATAGAGTGTATTCGGGATGGTTTCTTAGAACAATACGTTGTGGAACCAACCAGGGAGCAGGCTATTTTAGATCTGGTAATGTGTAATGAGACAGGATTAGTTAATGATCTCATTGTAAAGAATCCTCTAGGGAAGAGTGATCATAGCATGATAGAATTTCAAATTCAGTTTGAGGGTGAGAAACTTGGGTCTGAAACTAGTGTCCTAAACTTAAATAAAGGCAATTACAAAGGTATGAAGTCAGAGTTGGCTAAACTGGACTGGGAAAATAGATTAACGGATAAGACCGTAGATAAGCAGTGGCAGACATTTAAGGAGATATTTCATAACTCTCAGCAAAGGTTTATTCCAGTGAGAAAGAAAGACTACGAGAAAGATGAACCATCTGTGTTTAACTAAGGAAGTTAAGGATGGTATTGTGGCGTACCGATCACAGAAAGGACACAATCCGCTTTTCGGTCCGTAGACTATAAATCAGGCGTCATGCCTTTAAGAAGGATCACACCTTTAAGAAACTCGATCTGCAACATAGTTAAGCCCAGAGCGGGGGAGGGGCAGTCTAAGCTGTGGACTGATGAAAGACAGTCGGGCTTGGTGTAGTCTCTGACGCCATTTTTGTGTTCAACATGTGGTCTCAACAATTAAACCTTTTCTGTTGAACCTCTCCGAGTTCAGTATATTTTGTTAGGAGTACGTAGACTCCTACATTGGTGACCCCGCCGCTCAGGACGACTCCTAAGCGTAACCATGGCTGACACAAACGCAGTTTCTGTGAAGCTGCCGGAGTTCTGGGAGAACCTAGCACCGCCTGGTTCCTTCAAGCCGAATCGCAATTCCGACTCCGCAGCATCACCACCGACGCAACGATGTACGACTACCTCCTCGCCTCCCTGGGCAGCTCCACAATCACGAAAGTCTGGACAACACTACAAAACCCTTCGGAGGAAGGCAAGTACGCACATCTCAAGGCCGCGCTCCTTAAAAAATTCACAGCCTCCCAATTCGTGCGCAACTGCCACCTCCTCGACCTCCCGGGCCTCGGTGACTCCACGCCGTCAGACTTGCTCTCACACATGCTTGCTCTGACCGACGAGAAACCGCCCGGCTCCCTCTTCCGCACGCTCTTTATCCGCCAACTACCCCCCAGCATCCGCCCGGCAGTCGTGGCGTCCAGCCTCACGGACCTCGAGGGCCTGGCCGACGAAGCCGATAAGCTCCTGTCCGCCGGCTCCAACCACGCTGTCACCCCCGACCTGGCCTCCGCAGCGTCGGCGCGCGCTCCACTCTCTATCGCGCGGCCACACAGCTCGGCCACGAGGCCCCCACATCCCCCAAGCCCTCCGACCCAGGGCTACTGCTGCTTCCATACCCGGTTCGGCGCACGGGCACGCCGCTGCAGCCATCCCTGCACGTTTCCAACCGCCCCTACACCGGCCTACACGATGGCCGTGGGGCAAGCAGGCGCGCTGCTGTACGTTACGGACAGCGCCTCCGGACGCCGTTTCCTATGCTACACGGGCGCGCAGCGCAGCATCATCCCCGCGTCCGCCCTCGAGATCCAACGAGGCGGCCGCGGCCCTGCGCTGGCTGCCGCCAACGGCACCAACATCCGGACGTACGGCACCCGCACCGTCACCGTCGACCTCGCAGGCCACCGCTACCACTGGGAGTTTATCACCGCCAAGGTGCTCTCCCCGCTCCTCGGTGCGGATTTCCTGTGCGCCCACGGCCTGTTGGTCGACATGCCTCGGCGCCGCCTCGTGGACATGAACACCATGTCACCTATCCCGGGCACCATGGCCCTCCCCCAACCCGCCGAAATGGCGTGGCAGTGCCGTGCCCGCTCAACGGACGACTACTCAGCACTCCTGGCTGAGTTCCCAGCCCTCACCAACCCGACCTGCTCCGCGAAAGTTGCTAAGCATGGGGTAGAACACTTCATCCTCACCACAGGCCCACCGGTGTATGCCCACGCCCGCAGGCTGGACCCGGCCAAGCTGGAGATCGCGCGGGCCGAGTTCGCCACAATGGAACAGCTCGGCATCATCCGCCGCTCCAACAGCCCCATGGCCTCCCCACTCCACATCGTCACCAAACCCGACGGGGGATGGCGCCCCTGCGGGGACTACTGGCGCCTAAACAACGCCACCACGCCGGATCGGTACCCCATACCGCACATTCAAGACTTCTCGGCTAGACTGGCCGGCCGCTCAGTCTTCTCCAAAGTCGACCTGGTGCGCGGTTACCATCAGGTGCCAGTCCACCCCACGGACATCCCCAAGACGGCCATAATCACTCCTTTTGGGCTATTCGAGTTCCTCCGAATGCCCTTCGGCCTCAAAAACGCGGCCCAGGCCTTCCAGTGGCTCATGGACTCGGTCCTCCGGGACCTGAAGTTCCTCTTTGTCTACCTGGATGACATCCTGGTAGCTAGTTCCTCCAAGCAGGAACACATCGAGCACCTCCGCACCCTGTTCCAGCGGCTCAGTGAGCACGGGCTCATCATCAGCCCAGCCAAGTGCCAATTCGGCCTCAGCAGGATCGAATTCCTCGGCCACCACATCACGCAGGACGGAGCCATTCCCCTGCCCGCCAAGGGGCAAGCCGTCCAGCAGTTCCCCCGGCCTACCACCATCAAAGGCCTCCAGGAGTTCTTGGGGATGATCAACTTTTGCAACCGCTTCATTCCTGGAGCGGCCTCCCTCATGCGGCCCCAATACAAAGCCCTCCGGGGTAAGAAAGACAGAATGGCGATCGAGTGGTCAGCGGACATGCTGACCGCTTTCGACTCGACCAAAAAGGCGCTCGCCGACGCCACCATGCTCGCTCACCCACAGCCCAACGCCAGGGTGGCCCTCACCACGGACGCCTCCGACCACGCGGTCGGCGCCGTGTACGAACAGTGGGTCGATGGGGCCTGGCAACCGCTGGCCTTTTTCAGCCCCCAACTGCGCCCCCCGGAGGCCAAATACAGCGCCTTTGACCGCGAGCTCCTCGCACTGTACCTGGCAGTCCGCCATTTTAGATTTCTTCTGGAGGGCCGCCCCTTCACCGCGTTTGTCGACCACAAACCCCTAACATTCGCGATGGCAAAATCTGTGGACCCGTGGTCAGCCAGGCAATAACGCCAGCTCGCCGCGGTGTCCGAATTCACCACGGACATCCGGCACGTCTCCGGTCAAGACAACGTGGTGGCCGACTGCCTATCCCGCCCCGCCGTCCACGGCGCCCACCTGGCAGTGGACTATGCTCAACTGGCAGCGGAGCAACGCACTGACCCCGATCTGCTCTCCGCGCCCACAACCCTCCCAGGGCTGCGACTGACCGACGTTGCTTGCGGCCCGTCCGCCGTCACAGTCAAATGTGACACCTCCTTGGCGCAACCCCGCCCCGTAGTCCCGGCGTCCTGGCGAAAACGGGTGTTCGACATCGTCCACGGCCTCTCACACCCCAGCACCCGCGCGTCCATTAGACTGGTGGCCAACCGATTTGTCTGGTGCGGCCTGCGCAAAGATGTGCGTGTCTGGTCCAGATCCTGCATAGCTTGCCAGCGTGCCAAAATCCACCAGCACATCAAAGCCCCACTCGAGGAGTTCACCGTGCCAGAAAGAAGGTTTGACCACGTCCACATCGACCTCGTCGGCCCCCTGCCGCCATCACAAGGTCACACGCACCTGCTGACAATCGTGGACCGTACCACCCGCTGGCCCGAGGCCATTCCACTGACGTCCACCACCACCGCCGACATCGCGAGGGCGTTCATCGGGACCTGGGTCGCTCGGTTTGGCGTCCCCTCCGACATGACGTCGGATAGAGGCCCGCAGTTCACCTCTGATCTGTGGGCCGCCATCGCCCGAAACCTCGGGGTGGCCGTTCACCGCACCACGGCTTACCACCCCCAAGCCAACGGACTGTGCGAGCGATTCCACAGGTCCATGAAGGCGTCCCTCCGCACCAGCCTCGAGGACGAGGCTTGGATCGACCGCCTCCCGTGGGTGCTACTTGGCCTACGCTCCGCGGTCAAGGAAGACCTGCAAGCCTCGGCGGCGGAACTCGTGTACGGCCAGCCGCTGCGCGTACCTGGAGAGTTCCTGCCCACCGCCACGACCCCCTGGTCGGCTGACCAGCAACGCCGCGCTTTCGCCAACCGAGCACAACAGTTCGCTCCGGTACCCACCGGCCGGCACGGCGAACCAGCAACCCGCGTACCACCTAGCCTGCACATGGCCAAATTTGTTTTCGTGCGCCATGACGCCCACCGAGGACCTCTATGGCCCCCATACGACGGACCCTACAAGGTACTCCAGCCGGGGAACAAGTTCTTCCTCCTCCAAGTGGGCGGCAGAACTGACAAGGTGTCAGTCGACTGGCTCAAGCTGGCGCACCTAGAGCCCGACGAACCCGTTCAAGTGGGCCAACCCCCACTGCGAGGCAGACCGCCTAAGAGCCCGACGCGTCCGACCGCCCCGCTCCCGACACCAACCGCCAAGAGCCGTTCCGGCCGTGCCATCAAGCCGCCACGCCAGTTCGTACACTCCCTACTAGCGGATTCTGGGGGGAGCTGTGTGGCGTACCGATCACAGAAAGGACACAATCCGCTTTTCGGTCCGTAGACTATAAATCAGGCGTCATGCCTTTAAGAAGGATCACACCTTTAAGAAACTCGAACTGCAACATAGTTAAGCCCAGAGCGGGGGAGGGGCAGTCTAAGCTGTGGACTGATGAAAGACAGTCGGACTTGGTGTAGTCTCTGACGCCATTTTTGTGTTCAACATGTGGTCTCAACAATTAAACCTTTTCTGTTGAACCTCTCCGAGTTCAGTATATTTTGTTAGGAGTACGTAGACTCCTACAGTATCAAATTGAAGGAAAAGGCATACATTGTAGCGAAGGTTAGTGGTAGGCCAGAGGATTGGGAAATTTTTAGAAACCAGCAAAGGATGACGAAGAATATAATAGAGGGAGAAGGTTATGAGAGTAAACTAGCAAAAAATATAAAAACAGACAGCAAGAGCTTCTACAGATATATAAAAAGGAAGTGAGTAGCTAAAGTAAACGTTGTTCCCTTAGAGGATGAGACTGGGGAATTAATAATGGGAAACAGGGAAATGGCAGAGACTTTGAACAAATATTTTGTTGCATCTTCACGGTAGAAGACACTAAAAGCATTCCAATAATAATGGATAATCAAGGGGCTATAGGGAGGGAGGAACTTAAAACAATCACTATCACTAGAGGAAAAAGTACTAGGCAAACTAATGAGACTAAAGGCTGACAAGTCCCCTGGACCTGATGGCCTGCATCCTAGGGTCTTAAAAGAAGTGGCTGTAGAGATAGTGGATGCATTGGTTGTAATCTACCAAAATTCCCTGGATTCTGGAGACGTCCCAGCGGACTGGAAAACTGCAAATGTAACTCCCCTATTCAAGAAAGGAGGGAGACAGAAAGCAGGAAACTATAGGGCAGTTAGCCTAACATCTGTCATTGGAAAAATGCTGGAATCCATTATTAAGAAAGTATTAGCAGGACATTTAGAAAACCATAATACAATCAAGCAGAGTCAACATGGTTTTATGAATGGGAAATTGTGTTTGACAAATTTATTAGAGTTCTTTGAGGATGTAACGAGCAGGGTGGGTAAAGGGGAACCAGTAGATGTAGTGTATTTGGATTTCCAGAAGGCATTCGATAAGGTGCCACATAAAAGGTTACTGCAGAAGATAAGAGCTCACGGGGTTGGGGGTAATATATTAGCATGGATAAAGGATTGGCTAACTAACAGAAAACAGAGAGTTGGGATAAATGGGTCATTTTCAGGTTGGCAAACTGTAACTAGTGAGGTGCCACAGGGATTAGTGCTAGGGCCTCAACTATTTACAATCTATATTAATGACTTGGATGAAGGGACCGAGTGTACTGTAGCCAAGTTTGCTGATGATACAAAGATTGGTGGGAAAGCAAGTTGTGAGGAGAACACAAAGACCGCAAAATCACTGGTGCTCAGAGGGCGGGTTTGGAGGTGGGCCCGCTGTCAAAATAGTAAAGATTGACAGTGGTAGGAAACCCGGTCAACCCGCCTCCATGCGAGTCTCCCAGGTGTCAGGTCTGTCAATGGAGAACTGATCCGACACCAAGTAGCAGGGGATACAACTGAGCTCATTAAATGGCTTGTTAAGAGCCAATTTAATACTATTATGAGGCTTCCTTCCCATTTTACTTTCTCCCCGACAGGTTACCCACTGATCGGGGAACACGCCAGCTCAACCTGGTGTGATTTGAGTCTGCTCTGATGTTTCGGATAAGCTGACAGCTGCAGAAGTGGTGTAAAGGCTGCCATGTTGCAGATGGTCAGTTTCAGAGCGCAGAAAATGTTGGTTACTGCATTTGTTAATACAAATAGGGCTGGATTTTCTGACCCCCACGGGTGCGTACGAGGTGTGTACGCACCCATAGGGGCCGCGCAAGTGCCGGGTTTAGGCATGCGAAGTGCATGCGCTAAAACCTGGCACTTGCGATCTGTCAAGAATCCTCTTGAACCAGCCGGTAAGTTCGTAGATTTTTTCCGATCAGAGGCATTCGCCTGCACAAAGCCACCGATCGCAAATTCAGGCCTATAGAGATTTCTTTAGCTTGCAAGTGTTTAGAGCCAACTGTATGTCCAGTGCCACCTTATTGGAACAACCTCTCTCACCATTGACAGATCGCTTCTGTCATCTACCTGCAGCTGACATCTATTGCAGCTACATCAGTGCCCTTGAAAAAAATCATACCTTGGTCCTCTGAATCTTTCCACGATCAGCCCCAACACCAACATCACCAGGCACACCATCATCACCAACAACATCACCACCAACCTTCTCTGCCATCACCTAATGCTGCACAGCACACAGGGCATCAGCCTCTGACAACATTGCTTGCTGGGAGGCCAGCGATGGCATCACCATGGCCAGATTTACTTCACGTGACGCTGTTAACCCTGGCTGCCAGGTTGACACCATCCCACACCAGCACCATGAAGCATCCCTTTAATGTCCAAGCCATTCCATGCACACTCATCACTATAATTGGCGGGGGTGGGGGGAAGTTAGGTCTCAACATTCACTTGAACTCAGTAAGACACTTCTCAAGGTACGCTCAGATCTGTCCAATAAGGGGCAGTGTTGGAAAAATAGATTTCACTGTATGACAACACATTACCAGAAACTTCACATGGACATTGGCTAAATCTCTCAACTGCCTACCCTTGCGTGTTGTAAGTTGGTATGCTTGCAGTAGGATGAGGGTGAGTGTGAGGGGTGGCTAGTGAGATGGGGAAGTGATAAATTAGATAGAGAGGGTTGGGTGGAGGTGCAAGATAAGTTGGTGTGAGTAAGGATGTGCAGGAGAAGGGTATGAAAGGCAGAGTGATGGGGATGTGTTGAGTGGCACAGCAGGGTGCTGAGTGTGGCTTTGCAGTAATGTTTCGTGATCCACTGAGATCATTGAAAGGTTGGCGCCACTGCAGCCAAGGACCCCTGACGACATCCCTGCTTTTGCCCTCCTGTGCAATGTGCAACCAGGCTGCGTTGGTGTCCTGGGGAGTTCTCTTCCGCCCTTGGAAGGGAAGAGAACCTCCCTGCATGGAGTAATTGGAGAGCCTGGGTGCAAGCGTCCACCTTTGTGCAGTGCTGCAGCACTTCAATGTTGTCAAACACTGACAGAACAACTGTCAAACTCAATGTGGCCGTGGTCCCTTTAAGGAATGATGTCATCAGACCCGCTTTCTGTTAATTGGCTGGGAAGCCCGCAGGGCGGGCTTAACAAGGCCAATCAAGGGAAAATTCCTTTGACAGAGCGCCTGCAGCCAGGATCGTGACTGGAACCCGGAAACCAGCTCCCCTGCCACCATCCCAATGCTGATGACAAAATCATGGCCAAAGAGTCTGCAAAGGGATATAGATAGGTTAAGTGAGTGGGCAAAAATTTGGCAGATATGGGGAAATGTGACGTTATCCACATTGGTAGGAAGAATAAAAATTAAATTATTATTTAAATGGAGAGAGACTACAAAATGCTGCGGTACAGAGGGATCTATGGGTCCTCGTACATGAAACACAAAAAGTTAGCATGCAGGTACAGCAAGTAATCAGGAATGTTTGCCCTTAAGGGGGATGGAGTATAAAAGTAGGGAAGTCTTGCTACAACTGTACAGGGCGCTGGTGAGACCACACCTGGGGTACTGCGTGCAGATTTGGTCTCCTTATTTAAGGAGGGATATACTTGCATTGGAGGCAGTTCAGAGAACGTTTACTAGGTTGATTCCTGAGATGAAGAAAGGTTGAGCAGGTTGGGCCTATACTCATTGGAGATTAGATGAATGAGAGGTGATCTTATTGAAAGATATAAAATTGTGAGGGGGCTTGACAGGGTAGATGCAGGGAGGATGTTTCCCCTCGTGGGGGAATCTAGAACTAGGTGACATAGTTTCAGAATAAATGGTCGCCCATTTAAAACGGAGATGAGGAGGAATTTCTTCTCTCAGAGGGTTGTGAATCTTTGGAATTCTCTACCCCAGAGAGCTGTGGAGGTGGAGTCATTGAATATATTCAAGGCGGAGATAGACAAATATCTGAGGTACAGAGGAGTCAAGGGTTATGGGGAGCGGGCGGGAAAGTGGAGTTGAGGCCAAGATCAGATCGGCCATGATCTATTGAATGGCGGAGCAGACTCGAGGGGCCAAATGGCCTACTCATGCTCCTATTTCTTATGTTCTCCAGTCTATCCGCATAACTGAAGAAGCTCATTCCTGGAACCATTCTTGTAAATCTTTTCTGCACCCTCTCTAAGGCCTTCACATCCTTCCTAAAGTGCGGTGCCCAGAATTGGACACAATTATAAAGGTTCATCATGACTTTTGTACTCTATAGGAAAAAATTTGGTTGCTTTGTGCTTCCCGTTAGCGCCCTAAGAGGGCGCTTACGGGGCGCAAAGCAAATAGTGCCCAGGCGCGGCGCTGCCAACGCATCCCACGAAATTCAGCGGGAGGTTAGCGGCAGTGCTGTTAGCGCCCCGCGGTGCTGCGCTGCCGGCAATGACGTCATCGCCGTGCGCAGCGCCCCGGCCGCGATCTTCGGTAGCGCCCCCTGACTTACCGCTAGATGCTATGTTCGACGGGGTTGGGGGGCCTACCTGCGGCCGAGGTGGCGCTTCTCGAGTGCCGGGCTCTTTTGCTGGCACTCTGATCCCCGATGGCCCAGCTGGGTCCCGGGTCGCTCTGCGCAAGGCCCCTTCCCTTTAAGGAGAGGAAGGCCTGCAATACCACGGCACGATGTGCCGCGATATTCCCTCGCAGCGCCCCAAGAGGGAGGTGGGGCGCTTCCAGTAGCGCCCTGCTTCCCTCTTGGGGTGCTACCACTCAATTTTGGCCGCGGGGGCGCTAATTTTTCCGGGGCGCTACCGTTAGCGCCCCAAAGGGGGCGTGACTCAATTTCTCCCCCATGCCTCTTTTTATAAAGCCCAGGGTCCCGTATGCTTTTGTAACTGCTTTCTCAACCTGCCCTGCCACCTTCAACGATTTGTGCACATATACCCCCAGGTCTCTCTGTTCCTGCACCACCTTTAGAATTGTACCCTGTAGTTTATATTGTCTCTCCTCGTTCTTCCTACCAAAACGTATCACTTCACACTTTTCTGCGTTAAATTTCATCTGCCACGTATCTGCCAATTCCACCAGCCTCTCTATCTCCTCTTGAAGTCTCTCACAATCTTCCTTACTGTTCTCTATACTTCCAAGTTTTGTGTCATCTGAAAATTTTGAAATTGTGCCCTGTATGCCAAAGTCCAAGTCATTAATATATATCAAGAAAAGCAGTGGTCCAAGTACACCACTGTATACCTTCCTCCTGTCCAAAAAGCAACTGTTTACCACTACTCTCTGTTTCCTGTCACTTAGCCAATTTTGTATCCATGCTGCCATTGTCCCTTTTATTCCATGGGCTTCAACTTTGCTGGCAAGCCTATTATGCGGCACTTTATCAAATGCCTTTTGGAAGTCCATGTACAACACATCAATCTCATTGTCCTCATCAAAAAATTCAATCAAGTTAGTTAAACACGATTTGCCTTTAACAAATCCGTGCTGGCTTTCCTTAATTAATCCATACTTGTCCAAGTGACTGTTAATTTTGTCCTGGATTATCGTTTCTAAAAGCTTCCCCACCACCGAGGTTAAACTGACTGGCCTATAGTTGAACAAGGGTGTAACATTTGCAATTCTCCAGACCACTAGCACCACCCCTGTATCTAAGGAGGATTGGAAGACTATGGAAGTACCTCTGCAATTTCCACCTTTACTTCCCTCAGCATCCTAGGATGCATCACATCCGGTCCTGGTGACTTATCTACTTTAAGTACAGCCAGCCTTTCTAGTACCTCCTCTTTATCAATTTTTAGCTCATCCAGCATCTCAACTACCTCCTCTTTCACTTTGGCAGCATCTTCTTCCTTGGTAAAGACAGATGCAAAGTACTCATTTAGTACCTCAGCCATGCCCTCTGCCTCCATGCGTAGGTCTCCTTTTTGGTCCCTAATTGGCCCCACCCCTTCTCTTACTACCCGTTTACCATTTATATGCCTATAGAAGACTTTTGGATTCCATTTTATGTTAGCTGCCAATCTATTCTCATACTCTCTTTGCCCCTCTTATTTCCTTTTTCACTTCCCCTCTGAACTTTCTATATTCAGCCTGGTTCTCACTTGCATTCTCAACCTGACATCTGTCATATGCCCCCTTTTTCTGCTTCATCTTATTCTCTATCTCGTTCGTCATCCAGGGAGCTCTGGCTTTGGTTGCCCTACCTTTCCCCCTAGTGGGAATGTACCTTGACTGTATCTGGACCATCTCCTCTTTAAAGGCAGCCCATGTTCGATTAGTTTTGCCTGCCATTCTTTGATTCCAATTTACCTGAGCCAGAACCGTTCTCAACCCACTGAATTTGGCTCTCCTCCAATTAAGTATTTTTACTTTAGATTGCAAAATAGAGATCCAGGGTTCCAAGAATGCAAATGGTGGGAAACACAGTGGAGGGAGTGTTCTCTCATATGCATGCAATTAACATATGCCTGCCTACATATGGTCGGATGCTGTCTGCCCTGGCGGGACTGGCCCCCGGAAAACAGCAGAGATGCAGTAGACTACATTCCCAAATTGTTACTAGACTCTGTCTCCCCGAGTTCAGCCAAAAATTGGACGGGAGGCAAAAAGGCTACACCCATGTTTCCTGATAGCACTTACCCTGCTTGTGTGTTCCAGAAGGGCTACAATACTGGCTTCAAGCTGAGCCTTCCGTTCCAACTCTTGGTTTTTGATTTCTTCAGAGGTATCCAGGAATGCTTGAAAGACAAATTATGCCAAAATATGTTATTGTTTATTATTATCCTCTGATGGCCATATCATTGCATTTTAAGAGATCATGGGGGAGAAATTCAGTATCGCCCCGTTTGGGGCGCAATTATCAGCCGGGCGCAAAGTTTAGCGCCTGGCGCTAATTATCGCCTCCGACTGCAAACTTGGCTTCTATCGCCCCTGGAGGTGATTGGAGTGCTAAATCAGGCGCTACACACCTCTCTTAAGGCGCTAATGCTGAGGAGCGAGGCAATCTCCTTCTATGCAGTTGGCACTTGTACTTTTACTAGCCTTTAGTTCCAAATAGTGCCAACTATTCTTTGGGGAACCGCCTGCAGCAGGACCTCCAACTCTTCAGCAAAGGGAGCAATGCTGCCTAAATGGCTCCACAATGGGAACAATTAGGTAACGTTTCTGTTACCACCACAAATTCCCCTTTCAAGGCAAGCTGCAGCCCTTTAAGAGCTGCTCCCTCATTGGATTTTGTGGTCCCTAGGAAAATGCACTGCAAGCTAAGCCAGTTGGGTAAGTTTTTCTTGTGCATGTAGTTTATTCAAAATAAGCTCTGTGTCAGCAGAGCTTATGTCACAAACTTTGAAGTGTCCTGCCCCTTGTGCTCTAGCTGCACCTCACACTCAATTTGTTGTAATACTGTAAAATCTGGGCTACAGTCTAATACAGTAATCACTCTTAGTACAAAAAAATCCTTGTAGAAAACAAAATCAACAGAAATGGACAAAAAAAACCTTAAAATTAACCACGATTCACTGGCCGCGATTTTACGAATCTCGGCGGGTCCGTGGTGGGCGATGTCGGTGGCAGGTCCCGACCCCGTTGCTGCTCCAACCCGCTCTGTAAAATGAATTTCCCCTGATTCGGCTTGTTAAGCCCACCCAGCGCGTTTCCTGGCCAATTAGAGGAATCGGGTCTGGTGACGTCATTTGATGACGCGTCTTCAACCAGTTTCCTTAAAGGGACCATGGCCAACTTAATTTTGACATTTGTGCTGTCAGTGTTCAGCAGCATTAAGGTGCTGCAAATACTGACAATCACTGCACAGAGGAGCAGGGCTGCACCCAGACTCTCCCAGGAATCCCTCCATATGCTTATGGAGGGAGTCACAGCACACAGGGGGGTCCTCTTCCCTTCCCATGGGCTGTGAAAGACAACCATTCAGAAAGTGGAGACAAGGGCCGTAATTTTGCTGGCCTCGGCGGGTCCGTGGCGGGCGACGTCGGTGGCGGGTCCTGACCCCGCTGCGGTCTTCATCCCATTGTCTGAAATGAATTTCCCTCAATAGGGCTTATTAAGCCTGCCCAGCGCGTTTCCCGGCCAATTAGAGGAAGCAGGTTTGGTGACGTCATTTGATGATGCGTCATTAGCCGGTTTCCTTAAAGGGACCATGTCCAAATTTATTTTGACATTTATGTTGTCAGTGTTCTACAAGCATTGAGGTGCTGCAAACACAGACAATAACTACACAAAGGCACAAGGCTGCAGCCAGGCTCGCCCCTGACTCCCTCCATATGCTTATGGAGGGAGTCACAGCACACAGGGAGGTCCTCGTCCCTTCCCAAGGGTTGAAGAGACCTTCCCAAGAGATCAACACAGCCTGGTTGCACATTGCAGAGGAGGGCACAAGCAGGGATGTGGTCAGGAGGACCTGGGTGCAGTGCCGCAAACGTTTCAATGATCTCAGTAGATCACAAAACATTAGTTCAAAGCCACACTCAACCTCCTCCTGCTGTGCCTCTCATCACATCCCCATCATTCTGCCTTCCCAACCCTACTCCTGCACATTCTTACTCACACCAACTTACCTTGTACCTCCACCCATCCATCTCTATCTACATTATCACATCCTCATCCTAGTGCAATCATACCAACTGACAACACACAAGGGCAGGCACTTGGGTGTTTTATGCAATGTTCATGTAAAGTTTCTGTTAACATGGTGTCAAACATTGACCCCTTTATTTTCAACACTTTGCGTTCTTGGACAGATTTGTGTGCACCTTTGGTAGTGGCTTAGTGAGTTGCAGTGAATGGTGAGACATAACGGTACCCCCTGCAATGGTGATGAGTGTGAAAGTAATGGCTTGGGCATTGTAGGGATGCTTTATGGTGCTGGTGTGGGGTGGTGCCAACCTGGCACATCATGTAGCAGCCAGGATGTACAGCATCAAGTGAAGTAAATCTGGCCATGGTGAGGCTATCCCTGGCCTCCCAGGCAGCTATGTGGTCGGGTGCTGATGCCTTGTGTCCTGTGCAGCATCAGGTGATTGCGGAGAAGGTTGATGGTGTTGTTGTTGGTGCTGCTGGTATTGGGGCTGATCATGGTGGGATTCTGAGGACCAAGGTGAGAAAGGATAATTGGCACCCATGCTGATGGAACAGATGGCAGGTGAAGTAGAGAGGACAGAAGCGATCCGTCAATGGTGAGAGAGGTAATGAGGTTAGACTGGATGGAGACTTGTGTAAAGACTTGCAGCATGGTGAATCTGTTGTGGAAATGCAGTGTAGAAGAGCTTGTGGCTGAGGGAAGAAATCTCTGTAAGGTGGGAGCTTTTACTGTACATTTGAAGCTGTCAACTGAACAGCTGATTCAATGGCCACTAAACTCCCGCCTCAGCTTGACAGACGTGGTCCACGACCAGCTTGGAACCCATGGGCGAGCTGTCAAATGCAGAAGGTGAGCTGAAATTCATTCTTAAGTGGCCCTAAACAAGCCACTAATTGCCTGAATTGGGTCCCCTGCTGTGAACCCGCTGCTGTGTGTCAGGTCTGCTCAGTGCTGACAGACCTGACATTTGGTAAAGGCGCGTGGCAGCGGGGTCCCGACCAGCTGGGGAATAAAAACACCCGACCTGACCCACCACCAATCGCGCCCGCTGACCTCCGCAAAATCCAGCCCTTTGTAACAATTTGATTTCTGATTATTTTCTAAAATGGTAAAATTCCTTCTGTGGTGACTGAACATTTCTTACAGATGCATAAATGAGACATGTTAATAATTCACAGTATGAGCATTTTAAAATGGAACCTATTGCCTGACAACACTGCAATATAAATCCTACTCCCCTGGTTTCTAGCACAGCTTGGGGAATAAAATCAAAACAAAACTGACTGCTGCAGTAATTTTCTAATCTTTTGTGACTTCATTTACTTAAAATATCTTCTAGTTTAAGAGTAGGGTGCGGTCTGTGAAAGGAAATGTTAGGCTGATTTAGTTTTACTACTGACATTAAATTCAGGCACATTGATTAAAGGTGACAGTTTTCCCAAATACAACAGCCAAGAATTTTGTTAATTGATTAAATTGTACATACCACTGTAGTTTTTAAAATAAAAGTGAAGCCCAAGGTTTTATTAATTAAGATAAAATACAGTGTGACCTGTACTTAGAGCCACCTCCCTGCCTAACACCGCTGTGAGAGTCCCGCCACTAAAGTTCAAGGAGAAGGCCCTCCACCACCTTCTCAGGGCAACTTGGGATGGACAACAGGTGGGGCCTTGTCCACATCGTTCATATCCTGAGAACAAGTGAATCATCATGTGGGAGACCGCCAGCAAATATTCACACACTTCCACTGATCCCCATGTTCTGACTTCTGAAAGACAATGGCATCTAGCTACCCAGGGCTATCACTGCAGAAAATGTTTTATTTTTATTAATATATATCAACAGAAATGATGTACTGGTAAGTCATACACAGAAAATTCGCAACAAGGTGGATTAATTAATGGCACTAATAGAAGTAAATGGGTATGATGTAATTGCCATTACAGAGACATGGTTGCAGGGTAACCAAAGCTGGGAACTGAATGTTCCAGGGTACTCAACATTTAGGAAGGACAGACAAAAAGGAAAAGGAGGTGGCATAGCGCTGTTAATGAGGGATGAGATCAGTACGGTAGAGATAAAAAATCTTGGCTTGGCAGATCGTGATATAGAACTGGAATCAGTTTGGGTGGAGCTAAGAAACAGCAAAGGGTGGAAAACATTGGTGGGAGTAGTGTATCGGCCACCAAACAGTAGTGGTAATGTAGGGCACAGTATCAATCAAGAGATTAGAAATGCATGTAACAAGGGCAATACGGTAATCATGGGGGACTTTAATCTACATATTGACTGGGCAAATCAAATTACCACAAATGGTGTGGAGGACTAATTCTTGGAATGCATGCAAGATGGTTTCCTGGATCAGTATGTG
The DNA here is from genome assembly GCF_052327205.1 of Somniosus microcephalus. Taxonomy (NCBI): domain Eukaryota; kingdom Metazoa; phylum Chordata; class Chondrichthyes; order Squaliformes; family Somniosidae; genus Somniosus; species Somniosus microcephalus. The sequence goes on from NC_140987.1 coordinate 249,844,943, forward strand.
GAGGAACCAGCCAGGGGAAAAGGCTATTCTGGATCTGGTACTGTGTAATGAGAAAGGGCTAATCAATAATCTTGTGGTAAAGGGGCCTTTAGGGACAAGTGATCATAATATGATTGAATTTTATATTAAGTTTGAGAGTGATGTAGTCCAATTTGAAACTAAGGTCTTCAATCTAAATAGAGGAAACTATAAGGGTATGCGGGACAAGTTGGCCATGGTAGATTGGGAGACTGGCAAAGGTAAATGTAGGTCCTTTACAGTCAGAGATGGGAGAATTTATAATGGGGAATGAGGAAATGGATGGCAGAGAAATTAAATAAATACTTGGTTTCTGTCTTCACGGAGGAAGACACAAAAAACCTCCCAGAAATTCGAGAAAACCAAGGGTGTGGCGAGAATGAGGAACTTAAGGAAATTATTATTAGTAAAAAAACAGTACTAGCAAAACTAATGGGACTAAAAGTCGATAAATCCCAAGGACCGGATGACCTACATCCTAGGGTTTTGAAAGAGGTGGCCATTGGGATGGTGGACGCATTGGTTGTCATCTTCCAAAATGCTATAGATTCTGGAATGATTCCTGCAGATTGGAGGATAGCAAATGTAACCCTGCTATTTAAGAAAGGAGGGAGAGAGAAAACGGGGAACTACAGACCTGTTAGCCTCACATCAGTAGTTGGGAAAATATTGGAATCTATTATAAAGGATGTAATAACTGGGTACTTAGAAACTAATAGTAAGATTGGGCAGAATCAACATGGATTTATGAAAGGGAAGTCCTGTTTGACAAACCTAGTGGAGTTCTTTGAGGATGTAACTAGTTGAGTAGACAAAGGGGAACCGGTAGATGTGGTGTATTTGGATTTTCAGAAGGCCTTCGATAAGGTCCCACACAAGAGGGTGGTGAACAAAATTAGGGCACATGGAATTGGGGGTAATATACTAGCATGGATTGAGAATTGGTTAACAGACTGAAAACAAAGAGTAGGGATAAACAGGTCTTTTTCAGGATGGCAGGCTGTGACTAGTGGGGTACAACAAGGATCGGTGCTTGGGCCCCAGCTATTCACAGTCTATATCAATGATTTGGATGAGGGGACTAAATGTAACATTTCCAAATTTGCTGATGACACAAAGCTAGGTGGCAGTGTCAGTTGCGAAGAGGCTTCAAGGGGATCTCGATAGGCTCAATGAGTGGGCGAGAACATGGCAGATGGAATATAATGTGGATAAATGCAAAGTTATCCACTTTGGTAGAAAAAACAGAAAGGCAGAGTATTTTCTAAATGGTGAAAGATTGGGGAATGCAGATGCTCAAAGGGACCTGGGTGTCCTTGCACATGAGTCACTGAAAGTGAATGTGTAGGTGCAGCAAGCCATTAGGATGGCAAATGGTATGCTGGCCTTCATTACAAGAGTATTTGAGTACAGGAGTAAAGAAGTCTTACTCCAATTATATAGGGTCTTGGTGAGACCACACCTGGAGTACTGTGTACAATTTTGGTCTCCTTACCTAAGGAAGGATATACTTGCCATAGAGGGAGTGCAACGAAGGTTCACGAGATTGATTCCTGGGATGGCGGGACTGTCGTATGAGAAGAGATTGAGTAAACTAGGCCTGTATTCTCCTGAATTCAGAAGAATGAGAGGGGATCTCATTGAAACATACAAAATTATTACAGGGCTTGATAGGGTGGATGCTGGGAGAATGTTTCCCTTGGCTGGGGAGTCTAGAACCAGGGGCCACAGCCTCAGGATAAAGGGTAGGCCATTCAGGACTGAGATGAGAAGAAATTTCTTCACACAGAGGGTGGTGAATCTTTGGAATTCTCTACCCCAGAGGGCTGTGGAGGCTCAGTCATTGGGTATATTCAAAACAGAAGTCGATAGATTTCTGACTAGTAAGGGCATCAAGGGATATGATGATAAGGCCAGTGAATGGAATTGAGGCAGAAGATCAGCCATGATCTCATTGAATGGCGGCAGGCTCGAAGGGCCGAATGGCCTACTCCTGCTCCTATTTCTTATGTTCTTAAAATTACAGGAATCTGATGACAAAAGGAAATAAATCTCATGGTCTTACTGATACCAGAGGATCTGACGACTCCCACTTTGGAAACTTATGCCATGGTCAATTGTTTAGAAAAACATGCATAGTTATCAATATTTTATTTGTATTGCTTTTCATATTTGCTTGGATACATTGTTTGGACATGTTCACAGTTCACTACTTGAATGGATGCAAGAACTTGGACACACCAGTGTGTGCAGATGATGACTTGAATTGGTAATGCTCAGATTAACTCTGGAAAATGTGTAACATTGTCTCACTGCTATCATGGGTTTTGTGGAAGGGCGAAAAAAACTCGGCAACAAAAAAAGGAACGTCCAAGTTAGCGATTGTGGCTACACCTTCAATCACCTGAATATTCAAGAACTCTCAGGTGCTGGAAACAGTAGCCATATATGTGGAATGGTTGAAATGTAGCTGGACAGAAATCCAGCAAATGGTCATGAACAGAGATAAAATTGGTTCAATATTTTGAGGAAAACATTGTAATAATCACAACAAAGGCTCCGATATACAGACAATGATGATAATGGATTGGTTCGAGAATGCATAAAAATGCACATTTCACAGATAGTCATCTAATGTTTATGTACAATGCTGCTGTAAAATCTATTTATCACTTGTACTTTCATGGAGGTTTGATATTGAGAAGCAACTTATGCACAGTATAACCCATAATCTGAATTTTACAGTAACAATCTGCAAGCAGATATAATGGTGCACAGCTGAAGGATAGAGCCAGATAACCATAAACTCACCATCCATTGTTTCTTCTCTTTTCTTCAGCTCTTTGTACTTCTGATTCCGTTCTCCTAAAACAAGAACATCACATTTACAAGTCTCTTCATGGCTCAATAAGTGATACAAACCAGAATCTTCTCAGTGTGGTTTTGCCTTTCATTGTTTTGCACTTTCATAAACAGATTATAATAAAAGTACAAAATACACCATTCCTTTATTGTCGCTCAGTCAAAATCCTGGAACTCCCTGCCTAACAGCACTGTGGGAGTATGTTTACCACACTGACTGCATCAGTTCAAGAAGGCCCACCACCACCTTCTCAAGGGCAACTAGGGATGGGCAATAAATGCTGGCCTTGAGGGCTGGGGTGTGGAATCTTACAGAGGAAATTCTGTAGTCTGTGAGCATCTGGAGGGGTGAGGAGAGGTGGCAGGGAACATCTGAGCTGCAGGAAACAAAATGACAGTGGCCATGCTAGGAGGAGAAAAAGCAGGCACCTGGAGGAAGAGTGCACGCCCAGAGTCCCGGAAGCTCACTCATGTGTGGAGTGAGAGTTGTTATAAAACAAAATAAATAACTACCGAGACTGGTAATCATTCTCAGGCCCATATTTGTATAGATCCAAGTCAGCAGAAAAATGCATCTCAATGAAGGAAACATGTAGTGGTGGGTAATACTTCAGCAGTGTAACTTCCAGAGTCAAATGAAATCCATAAACAATTTTAGACTAAACAAAACCTCGGAGGCAGCCTACAATTGCCGACCTGAGTTCCAATACTTGCTTACTGCTGCAAACAGAGGAAAGAACGAGATATGTAATCAACTATTGAAAGTGAAACAAACAGAGAAGGAGCTCAATCCTACGCATTAGCTCAATACAGTTTTTCTCCAGTGTCAATTAAAACTCCCTACACTTTCAGCTCAGTATATCATGGGGTCCAAAATAATACAGCAAATTCCTGAGCAGGCTCAAAGCACTACCTACTTGAAACACTCAATGCAATTTCCTTGTTTGATGCCCTGGTTGAAGCCATTTGGGATCTCTACAAGTGTAGTGAAACAAATGCACACATGCTTGGAGAAGGTGGAGGGGCTTATCCACATTGTCATTGCTGATCGGAGAAAAAGCCTTGGTCAATATTGTTAAGTTTCAGGTTTCTCCCTCGCAACACTTGTTCTCGTGTTCACAGCTGAATGGCCGTTTCCATGAGCAGACCAAATCCCTCACAACACTCCCGTGCCTTTAATCACTAGCTGTGTGCGATATAATCTGTCTAATTTCCACGGCTAACTCTTCATTGTGATACGATAGTAAAATTTCTTCATTGTGATAAACTGCTTCCTGGAGAATATGTGGGATGCCCACCACATTCTCCAGTCACCTTTGAAGGCGAATAATAATAGTTTGCCAGACCAATGTATAGAGGTTGAAACTACTTGCTCAGATTTATTTATAGCAAAAATAATATATAGAAGCATAAAGAACTACAAAATATTAAAAGTGCAATGGTCAAACTTACACAGCATATGAACTGACTAACTGTGATCAACTAAACAACAACAATTTGCATTTATATAGCGCCTTTAACGTAAAAAAAATCCTACAGCGCTTCAGAGCGTAATCAAACATAAATGAACACCGAGCCAAAGAAGATATTAGGAAGGATGACCAAAAGCTTGAAACAAATAGGTGGGTTTTAAGGAGGGTCTTAAAGGGGGAGTGGGAGGTAGAGAGGCAGAGTAGTTTATGGCGTGTAGGGCTTAAAGGGTTGAAGGCACGGCCGCCAACAGAGGAGCGAAGGAATAGAGAGATCCAAAAGTGGCTGGAGTTAGAGTAACACACAATTCTGGGGAAGGGGGTCATAGGGCTGGAGGAGGTTACAGATAAAGCTGAACTAAAGAACATTTCCTACTATAGAACAACAGCAAAAGTATTGCTAACCAATGCAAGAAAAAGAACTGATGTGTGAATCCAGAACAAATCTTCAATACAGCATGAGTTTTGGGAGTACAGGGTTTATATGGGTACTTAAAGGGTTAAAAAAAAAAACTCTTCTATGCAGTGGCTCATACGAGGGCCTGGTTCCAAGCCAATTCTCTAATACTTCACCCAGTGGCCACTTTGCATGAGTGAGCCTCGACAATGAATGCCAATGAACTGTTTCACCTGGGTGGTCTCACAGCTGAGCCTGATTCTGCCCCCATCTGAGGTCAACACATGCATACTTTCCGGCAGGGATTACTGGATCGCAATCAGATTTGAGAACCTATGCTGACTTTCCACTTCTTAGCCTGGAAGAACTAGGACCAATTGTAATGTTTCTCATTTCTTCCTGCACTGAGATCAATTAACGCAGCATATATTAAGGATTAAATGTGGGACCTTCCTGGGTTTTTCAAATCAAAAGCAAAACAGGCGGTGCATTTAAAAAAAACTGAGCTAGGATGAAAAGTCTTAAAAAGGCACATCATATAATTTCCCTATTCACTTCTTTGCAGAGGATGAATAAACAAGGAGAAATATTGCCTTATTAAAGTATGATTATACACGTACGGCAAAACTCTGAACAGGAACAACCATACAACACGATAACAGAACTTATGGAAAACTGACATGCACTCAGCAAATGTTCACTTTGGTTATCGTGTTAAGAACTATTCCCAAGTCCAGGGTTCATTTAGTTTAGTAATTTGTTACTACTCTTGCAATTTTAAGGAGCTAGCCTGGATATGCATTAATTTATAAAATATTGATTGCAAACACAGTAAGTGGAGCAGTAAGCTAGAGGGGAAAGTCAATTCTTACCTTCTGAGATTTTTCCAATGAAATAAGCCAGTGGACAAATAGGCAAGAGAGAAATGTAAAACAGTGAAAAGAAACAAAGCTGTGAACAGGAAACCTGAAGCATTTACACAGCTAGATCAGTTAATCATTTTCTAAAGTCAAGGGAAAAAACTACACCAAATCCTTCAGTTTTATAATGCTGCATAATTAGAAAAAATAAACAATGAATGAGGGATTTAAATTATAATGAGGCAATGGGATTATTGTTCAACACAAGGTAGCACTCTCGCCTCCAAGTCAGATCAAGCTCTACTCCAAGACTTGAACACTTAGGGGGAGAAATTCTCCTAGAGGGCCATTTGGGGCGTTAAGTCAAAAATGTTTGAAAAGTTAGCGCCAGGTGCTAATCTTTTCAAAGATTTGAGAAATTCCCATTTTTTGCTCCAAGAGGGAAGTGGAGCTAAATCAAGCACTCCACTTGCCTCTTGGAGTGCAAGAGGGGGGGAATGTCCCGATCCGGGGCGATGTGCTCAGCAGCACCACACCACGTTGCAGGGGCTCTTCCCTCAATTAAAGGGAAGGGCTTCCCGCTGCCAGCTCTGCATTTTTTTTGGCTTCTGTTGGAGCATCGGGGTGCAGGGGTGCCGACTGATCGCGGCACTCAGCCCGCGTCCGGTACTCAGAAAATGTTTTTTTTAAATCGACGATATTTTTCCTGTTGGCCGGCCACCGCGCCTTTAAATGGCGCCCCGTGAGTGGCTGGCCTCACTGTTTGCGACCCCTGCAACAGTCAGTAACATCGCCTTGTGCTGTTGCGAGGCGCGCGGGGGGGGGGGGGGGGGGGGGACTTTTTCTCCCAAGGTGCTACGCCCAGAGATGACGTCATGATCTCAGGGCGCAGAAGATCGGGGTGATACCCAGTAGCGCCGCTGCTAACCTCCCGCGGAATTTCACGGGAGAAGCGGTTATCGCCTTGGGGTCGCAAATGAGGGGAATTTCGCCCCCCATAATCTCAGCTGACAATGCACCGTTGGAGACACCGGGCTGGATTTTCATTGGGCCGTGGAGGTGGGATTGGAGGCGTGTGGGGGGTTAAAATCTCAAAATCGGGGGGCACGAACCCATCCCACCCCCAACCCGCCTCCATGACAGTTTCAAAGGAGGCAGATACCCGACCTGTGCTGGGAGCCGCCTCCCCGAGGTGGGAAGGGGATTAGTGCCAATTAACTGCCTGTTAACAGGTAGTTAACAGGCAGTTTTTAGCCTAATCCCTATATTTATTCCTGAAGTGTGGGATTCCCACAGCTCCAAACCACGCCAAGTTAGCGAGGCGGACCGTCGGGCTGAAGGGCTTGGAGAGTTCCAGATGTCCATTGTTCAGGTGAGTGATGGGTGCATGAGTGCAGAGGTAAGTGTGTTTGGTGTGTGTAAAGTGTTTAAAGAAGTTTTACTTACCTTTTCTTACCTTTACAGCCGTCCTTCCTTCAGGTCTCGGGAGTCCCTCATCTCACCGGCACAGAAAGCAGAATGGTCGCCAGCTGTCAAAAGTTGCAGCATTCAGCTTTCTGTTCTGGAGAGACCTCTAAATCAGCCTGAGAGGAAGGAATTAACTTGGAGTACAGATTGTCAGTGTTTAACAACTTCAAAGAGCTGTCAAACACTGATATTTCATCTGTCAAAAAGCTCTTGACAGATGAAATGTCAATCTGTGACATCACCTGTTGCTGGGTGGCCCTTAATTGGCCTGCTGAGCCCGCTGGGTGGGCTCAACAAGGTCAATCAAGTGAAAATCGCGTGGGTTGGCCACAACTCGATGGAGGCGGGACTACAACCCTGAAAGTTGTAGTCTTGCCTCCTACACGCCTCCAGTATTAAAATCCAGCCCACCATCTTTTGGATGAGACATAAAACTGAGGTCTTGTCTACCCTCTCAGGTGAATGTAAAAGATCCCGTGGCATTACTTAAAGAAGAAAAGTGAGCTCTCCTGGTGTCTTGGCTAACATTTATCCTATAACCATCACCACTAAAAAAACAGTTTAGTCCTTTATCTCATTGCTGTTTATAGGACCTTGTTGTGCACAAATTGGCTGCCGCGTTTCCCTACATTACCAAAGTGACCACACTCTAAAAAAATAATTAATTGGCTGTGAAGTTTTTTTGGACGTCCTGAGGTCGTGAAAGGTGCTATATAAATGCAAATTTTCTAAGTTCTCTCTCTCCAAGTGTGAGAGTAATATTTTATTAAAAGTTTTATGCATAGTCATGCACTTCCTGTGCTTATAGGAAGCTCACATCATTCCATTAAAGTCATACCTGGGTAACAAGTTCAAGCTGAGGTTTCAATTTCCACAGTGCCATATCCTGCGACTTAGCAACATAGGAAAAGGAGGAGACCATTCAGGCCCTCAAGCCTGCTCTGCCATTCAATTATATCATGGTTGATCTGTACCTCAACTCTATTTACTGCCTTAGCTCCATATCCCTTACCTAACAAAAAGACTTACTGTACGTAAGGTTATGAGGGATACAAGAATAAAATAGTGAACACTTCAAATCTGCAAACGGACAGGAATGCTGCACCTCTTGCAATGCATTAAAAAAGTTTTATGAGGATTGGTATATTATTGTTGTTGGTAGAACCACAATTTCAAGCAGAATGGTAAAATCAACACACATCTTTGAACGCACAGTGGGAAGTCAATCTTTGGCAACTCTTCCATGTAATTCTACAGTGGTTCCTTAGAACAATTAGTAGCAACCACATATTTAAAACATATTTTCTTCATTTAGGAATGAGAGCCTCATCTTGGACGGAATTCTCATATTGCAGAGCGTGCAGATTTGGGAGCGGGTTGGCGGTTAAAAGAGCCGAAATTGACAGTACGTCGGGAACCCACCGTCATCCCGCTGACTTCCGCGTTTAACTGGGGCACGTTTCGAAGCGGGCCATGGACCCGCTTGGGAGAGGCCGGCAACCTCATTAAGGTAGTTAACTGCTTGTTTAGAGACCCTTAACAGCCTTTTTAACTTGTGGTTTCAACTTGAACTGGTTGTACATGGGATTCAGACACCTCGGGAAGCTCGCCTGTGAAGGGGAGGCGGGAGCTCAGTGGCCATTGTGCTAATTCGTTAAGTGACAGCTGGAAAAAGTACATAAATACACACACCTTACATCTGCTTCCTTGGCTAAGGGAAAGGCTCTTGCTGACACCATTTTGAGCAGAGATTTTGCTTTCAAGAGTTTGCAAGTGATTTCTGCAACCTCAGAAGCCACTCTCACCCCATTGCAAGTCACTCTCACTACATTGGAGCCTCTGATCTCCACTTTATCTGCCATCTATCAGATCAGCATGGGTGCCACTTATGCTGTCTCACCTTGGACTTCAGATTCGGACCAAGATGAGCCCCAGCACCAACAACACCAGCAGCAGCAGCAACACCAGCAGCCTTCTCCTCAGACCTGATGCTCCACAGGAGAGAGGGGATCAGTGCAGGGGTGCACCGCGTTGGCGGCAATACCCCCAACACAGGGTATACAGGCAGAAGATGAGCTTCCTGGACATGACTGAACAGCAGTGCTTCAGGAGGCTCAGGTTATTGCACCAGGTCGTCGCAGACATATGCAGTTTGCCTGAAGAAGATGTGCTGCCCAGAGGACCTGGTGGACACGCCTTACCAGTGGCTGTCAAAATCATCATCACCCTCAACTTCTTCACCTCAGGCTCCTTCCAGGGATCTGCATTTACAGGATCTCGCAGTCAGACGCCCACATCACCCAGGTGATCGATGCCATGTTTCACAAGTCAGCCACTTATGTAAACTTTGCCACTGATGAAGCCGCTGTTACTGAGCGGGCGCTCGGCTTTGCAGCTCTGGCTGGCGTGTGACAACTGCAGAGTGCCATCGACTACACACATGTGGTTATCAAGGCCCACATCACCAAGGAGTGTTTGTAAACCGGAAGGGCTTCCAATGTGCAGCTCGTTTGCCACCATAAAAAGATCATCATGCATGTGTGTGCCAGATTCCCTGGGAGTTGTCATGACTCTTTCATCCTGCGATAGTCCACCCTCCCTCAACTCTTCGCACCTCCAAACAGACTTAATGGCTGGCTGCCAGAAGACACGGGCTATCCACTCAAGACATGGCTGATGACACCCTTGAGGAGGCAAAGCAATGAGGTCGAGGAGCAATATAATGAAAGCCACATGTCCACCAGATGTGTCATAGAGCAAGAAATCGGCATGTTGAAGATGCGCTTCAGATGCCTTGACAGATCTGGAGGAGCCCTTCAGTATGCACCAACCAGGGTCTCCAGAATCATTGTCGTATGCTGCGCGCTGCACAACATAGCACAGCAGCAAAGATTGGCGCTGTAGGAGGAGCAAGGTGCAGACCGCACAGCCTCTTCGGAGGAGGAGGAGGAACAGGTGGAACACGAGGAGGAGGAAGAGGATGAACCCGAGGTGAAGATGGCACCAGCAGCGGCACACATTGTTGACCGGGAGGCCTGGGATGGCCTCATAATGGCCCGATTTACTTAAGTTGCACCAGTGAACCCATATGGCTCCCAGATGCTGTACCAACCTACACCCCCCCACCACACAAACACCACAAAGCAGTCCTAAAATGACCAAACCATTCCTGTCAACCAAACACCCATTGCTTGAGGTTAAGTAATGTCTCACCATTCACTCTAAGGGACAAATCCACTTCCCAGGTAGCAAGCAAATGTGGACAAGACGGGAAAGTAGTGCAAAGAAATAAATTTGTGTGTGTCATAAATAGAACTGAAATTTAATACTAACATTTTGGCAAACACACACGAGTATCTACGATTGTGTCTTTTCTTTTCAGAGTGCTTCTACGAGGTGCAACCCTTGCTTCAGCAGAGGTAGGCTGCTCACTTCCCTGCTGTGACTGCTTCGACACTTTTGTTGGACGTCCTCTGGGTTTTTAGCCTGAGGGCCCCGCCAAAGACTGCTCCTTCTGCAACTGTGCAGGGGCAGACGCGGCCATGGTATCCGAGGCAGCATGTGGGGCTCTGACTGAGGGGGAGGCAACTAGGGAGAAGTGGGAGCGCTTTGAGCAGAGCCCCCACTTCCATGTCCCCTCTCACCATCTTCCGTCTTATGGGCCACCCACACTTCCCTGCTAACAAGGAGCTAGACAGCACCTTGCTGCACACCAGTGGGGCAATAAACGCTCAAGTCTATGTTGGTATCCCTCCTAGAGATGAGGTTAATGAGAGTTTGCAATTTGTTGTTCACAGCAAGCATGGTCTCGTTCAACTGGCACATTAGTTGCTCCACGCAGGTGGCCATCCTTTCCGTTGAACAGCACATCGTCACCATCGCCTGCGATATGATGGTGCTCATGTTTTAGATGGACTCCTCCATTCTCTGTACAATAGCGAACATCGCGGCTGGAAGGGCTGCCAGAGCCTTGCGCATTTGTTGCTGCTCCTCTAAGATCAAGCTATTTGTCGACGGCCCCCGAGGTTCAGCATCTGCTTCCAGCTGAGCAGAGATTGGAGCATCCTGCTCCCTCCGGTGAGGACTCTCCACTGCTGTCCCTCTCCACCATCTGCTCTTGCTCACTTGTGATGTGAGACACACCAGGGCTGCGATTTCGCCGACTGAGGCGGGTCTGGGGGGCCCGGGGTCGGTGTTGCGGTCCCAGCCCGCTGCCAACTGCAGCCCGTACTCTCCCAAGTAATTTTACGTTGATTGGGCTTGTTAAGCCCGCCCTGCGAGGTTCCCAGACAATTAAAAGAAAGCGGGTCTGATGACGTCATTTGATGACGTGTCATCAGCCGGTTTCCTTAAAGGACCATGTCCAAATTGATTTTGACAGTTCTGTTGTCAGTGTTCTACAGCATTGAGGTGCTGCAAGCACTGCACAAAGGTGTACGGCTGCACCCAGACTCTCCCATGACTCCCTCCATATGCTTATAGGGAGGTTCTCTTCCCTTCCCATGGGCGGAAGGGACCTCCCCAGGAAATCAACGCAGCCTGGTTGCACATTGCACAGGAGGGCACAAGCAGGGATGTCGTCAGGAGGACCAGGCTGCAGTGGTGCAAGCCTTTCAATGATCCCATTAGATCACGAAACGTTACTGCCAAGCCACACTCAACCTCATCCTGCTATGCCACTCATCACATCCCCATCACTCTGCCTTCCCTACTCTACTCCTGCACATCTTTATGCTCACCAACTTACCTTGCACCTCCACCCATCGCTCTCTATCTACATTATCACTTCCCCATTTCACTAGCCACCCCTCACACTCACCGTCATCCTACTGCAAGCATACCAACTAACAACACACAAGGGTAGTCACTTGCTGGTTTAGCCAATGTTCATGTGAAGTTTCTGGTAATGTGCTTTCAAACATTTAAACCTTTATTTTCAGCACTTTGCGTTCTTGGGACTGATTTGTGTGCACCTTTGGAAGTGGCTTAGTGAGTTGTAGTGAATGGTGAGACATAAGGGTACCGCCCCCCCCACAATGGTGATGAGTGTGAAAGGAATGGCTTGGGCATTGTAGGGCTGCTTTATGGTGTTGGTGTGGGTTGGTGTCAACCTGGCGCATCATTTGGCATCAAGGGTGTACAGCGTCAAGTGAAGTAAATCTGGCCATCGTGAAGGCATCCCTGGCGTCCCGGGCAGCAATGTGATCGGGTGCTGATGCCCTGTGTCCTGTGCAGCATCAGTTGATTGTGGAGATGGCTGGTGTTGTTGTTGTTGCTGCTGGTGTGCCCGGTGATGCTGATGTTGGGGCTGATCGTGCTGGGATTCTCAGGACCAAGGTGAGATATTTTCAAGGGCATCGATGCTGATGGAATAGATGGCAGGTGAGGTTGAGATAACAGAAGCGATCTGTCAATGGTGAGAGAGGTTGTTCCAATGAGGTGGCACTGGATAGAGAGTTGGCTCCAAACACTTACCAACTGTAGAAAGCTCAATGCGTCTTCCAAATGCAGTATCCAACAGTTTCTGAGCTTTGAAAGTGGATGTTAACAACCCATTTAATGATGTGAATTGTCTCCCCCACCACTTGGTGTCAGGTCTGTTCAGCGCCGACAGACCCGACACCTGGGAGACTCGCGTGGAGGCGGGTTGACAACAGGTTCCCTACCCGCTGTCAATCTTTGCTATTTTGACAGGGGACCCACCTCCGAACCCGCCCTCTGAACGCCAGCAAAATTCAGCCCCAGGTGACAACACTACTCTATTTCTCGCTGGACCCACCGATGTGTACATATTTGCACTGGTGCTGGGTGTGCATGGGTCTGGTGATGGTGCGCCCTCAGAGAATGGAGCTTCCTCTGAGGAGTTGTCTTCCCCCTCCAGCTGGACATTAGGGGGACTCTTGATGGACCTGTAGGAGAGAAAAGACATGAATTAGACCTCTTATGATAAGAAGGTGTAACATTACTGTTATGCACATGATGATAGTTCACTGGCTGCTGACATCAGTCACCATGAGTGACTGTTGTATGCCATGTGGGATATTTAAATCTGTCACCAGGTTGCTGGGAGGTCCCCCTCTCTCTCTGTCTCCCACCGCCAGCAGTTCTGTCACTGCACTTATTTTGAGAACTTCCTCCTCCGCAGACATCAAATTTGTATATATCGGAGGGCCACGTCCAGCTCTCTCTCTTTCTCTCCTGTTCTTGGCTCTCTTCTCCTGCAAGGAGGGAAAGAAGGGAACTTTGAGTGAGAGTGATGGAATGAGCGTAAGGGATGTATGGGCTACATCTGTAGAGGGTGACTATAGGGAGTGGCGTGACATTGCCAAATGGCCTCCTTCTGTGTCGTTACTTTGTAGGATTACATTAGGCTGAGGTGGATAGTCAGATGGGGATGTGAGTAGGTGCATAGACAGTGAGGGATGGGTGCACCTGCAGGGGTAGGCTTGGGAAGGCAGAGTGATGGGGTTGTGGTGACATGCTCATCAAGAATGTGGTGCTGTACTCACCTTTCCTGACCTCGTGAGATCATTAAATCTCTTCCGGCATTGAATCCAGGAGTGGCTGACAACACCCCTGCTGCTCTCTTCTTGGGCGATCTCCAGCCATGCCCTCTTGGTTTCTCTGGCAGCTCTTTTCCTGCCTTTACCAGGGAATAGGACCTCCCTGCGTGCTCTGACTTCCTGGACCAGGACTTCCAGGGAGGCATCTGAGAATCTGGGCGGAGCCTTCTGTTGCTGTGACTCCCAAGTTTGCTTGCAACCACACAAATCTCTGCAATATAGACCAATAGCCACCTCTCCCAACCACCTTTATGAATCTTCCAACAACCTTCAACTGGGATGTGTGCAAGGCTCCTTTAAATAGCCGAGCTGAAAGTGAGTCATTGGTGATGTCATTGGACCCGCTCCATTTAATTGGTCGGGAAACCCACATGATTATTTCGATTGATGTAATTCAGTTAAATGCACAGTGCAGAATGTGCTGTTGAAAACTTTGGGATGGCGATCTGCTGCACGGCCTGTCCTGACTCTAAGGTAAAGATTCCGGCCCTTTGTCTCTAAGGATTTATTAGCGTGCATTTATTAAGATTATATTTACCCCTCACTGGGGTTTTTAATGGTACTGAAACTTAGTTCTATTGTGGCAATGGTTCCTTCCTACAGCATAAGGGAATACTACATATTAGTCATATAAGACTGGAGAAGGGTAAAAGGAACCTGTATGAAGGAACATAAGAAATAGGAGCAGGAATAGGCCACTTGGCCCCTTGAGCCTGCTCCACCATTCAATAAGATCATGGCTGATCTTGGGCTCGAAGCCACTTCCCTGCCTGCTCCCCATAACCCTTCACTCTGTTATCTTGCAAAAATCTGTCTATCTCCACCTTAAATGTATTTAATGACCCAGCCTCCACAGCTCTCTGGGGCAGAGAATTCCACAGATTTACGACCCTCCGAGAAGAAATACGTCCTCATCTCAGTTCTAAAAGGGCGACCCTTTATTCTGAAACTATGCCCCCGAGTTCTAGATTTCCCCACGAGGGGAAACATCCTCTCTGCATCTACCTTGTCGAGCCCCCTCAGTATCTTATGTTTCAATAAGATCACCTCTCATTCTTCTAAATTCCAATGAGTATAGGCCCAACCTGCTCAACCTTTCTTCATAAGTAAACCCCCTCATCTCAGGAATCAACCGAGAGTACAGTTGTAACAGGACTTCCCTGCTTTTATACTCCAACCCCCTTACAATAAAGGCCAACATTCCATTTGCCTTTTTGATTACTTGCTGTACCTGCATGCTAACTTTTTGTGTTTCATGCACAAGGACCCCCAGGTCTCTGAACTGTAGCATTTTGTAATCTCTCTCCATTTAAATAATAATTAGCTTTTTTATTTTTCCTGCCAAAGTGGATAACCTCGCACTTTCCCACATTATACTCCATCTGCCAAATGTTTGCCCACTCACTTAGCCTGTCTATATCCCTTTGCAGATTCTTTGAGTCCTCTGCACAAGTTGCTTTCCCACCCATCTTTGTATCATCAGCAAACTTGCTGGAATAGTCTGGAATAGTCGGTTTCTGTGCTGTATAAAATACAGGTCTACTTTAGACTTTTAAGACCTGGATTTTCCTCCAGGAGTCAGGCTGGACCTCTGTCTGTTAGACTATGACCCTGGCCCACTTTCCTGGGGTCAACTATATAAGCTGCACAGGCTCTCAATGGGATCTCTGCTTTGCAGTAGGAACTTACTACCACCAAGGTGGAAAATTCTGTGATGTAGCACCAAAAAGGGATGGAGATTATGCTTAAGGGGGCAGAAGCCACTAAAATAAAGTGCAGCAAAATAAAGCTCCTGATCTGGCAACTTGCTGTTAGTATCATATGGGAGGCACAGAAGTGGCCATTTCTTCCCTGCCAGCCATTCCTCCTGCATTGCCTGCCACATTTCTCACCTCCCTACCAGCTCCTTTCTTCAATTCTTATATGGCATTAGAGGGGCAGTAAGTGAGGGAGATTGGCTGGAATTCCAAGCTTGCACCCCATTATAATTTAAATATGGCAATGCAATCAAAGGACATCCCTGGTCAGTTTGCTGAGCAAGACATTCAGGCCTGAATGCATGTTTTTATTTAGATCATGCCTCATAGCATTCTCTTTCTAAGGAAGTGAACCTATTCCCAGGCCTTTGCCAAACACACTCTTAACAGCTAGATGCTGGGAGATGAACAAGAGCAGCTAGAGGTTAATCCTCAGGAATTTATTATTTCCTTTGGGGGAAACACCTGGGGGTCAATTTTCAGTGTGCCGTGAGGTGGGCTTTTAGGCGTGCGGGGGGCTAAAATCCTGAATTCGGGGGTCCCGACACCATCCCGCCCAAAACCCGCCTCCATGTAAGTTTCAAAGGAGGCGGGTACCCGCCCCGCACTGGGACCCGCCGACCCGAGGCGGGAAGGGATTAGTGCCAATTAACTGCCTGTTCACAGGTAGTTAACAGGCAGTTTTTAGCCTAATCCCTATTTTGAGGGGTGTCGTGTGGGATTCCCGATGGCTCCAAACCATGCCAGGTTAGAGCAGGCGGGCCGTCGGGTTGAAGGACTTGGAGGGGTCGCGATGTCGGTGTTCAGGTGAGTGATGGGTGCATGAGTGCAAAGGTAAGTGTGTTTGGTGTGTCTAAAATGTGTAAAGAAGTTTAAATTACCTGTACTTACCTTAACAGCCTTTCTTCCTCTCGGTTTCTGGAGTCCATCACTCAGCCGGCACTGAAAGCAAAATGGCTGCGAGCTGTCAAAAGTGACAGCCTTCAGCTTTCATTGCCGGTGAGAGTTCTAACTGAATCTGTGTAGAAGGACTCAGGTTAGAAGTCAGACTGTCAGTGTTTGACAGCTTCAAACAGCTGTGAAACACTGATATCTCATCTGTCAAGGCCTCTTGACAGATGAAATTTCAGTCTGTGACGTCACCTGTTGCCGGGTGGCCCTTAATTGGCCTGCTGAGCCCGCTGGGCGGGCTCAACAAGATCAATCAAGGGAAAATCGCGTGGATTGGCCGTACGTTGATGCAGGCGGGACTAAAACCCGAAAGTTGTAGTCCCGCCTCCTTCCCGACTGCTGAATGAAAATCGACCCACGGGTCTTTGTTCCTTCCTAGATGGCACATCTGCAACAGAGATCTGCCTGAGAAACAGCAAGGGAAAATTTGCATCAAGCCATTCAATTTCAATGCATTAATGTGCTGCATTGGAGTTCTAGTGTACTTATTGTAATACAATAAAAAATTAAAGTACACATTTCAGAAAGCTGTGATCAAGCAAAATTTGGTAGATTATCCACCCTGGATATAGTTTTTCCTTATTCTTCAACTTACATTCAACCTTCACATATAGTAGGGATACTATCTTGTCATTTACCATTCAAAATCACATGATAGCCATTAAGCAAAAGGTGCTAGAGTCCACAAGAATGCAGAGCCTCAAATGGTTCTGAAAATACTTTGCCAAGGACAAAACCAAGTTACCAGTAAGGGATAATTGTAGAAATGGAGGGGACAACTTTCCACATACTTGCATAATGGGCATTGCCCTGCCACCATACCAATGGGCCCTGAGCAAATGTGGGTAGGGCCCATAACCTAGCACCGTCAATAAAATGCTTTCATTTAGCACTGTAAGCTGTCCAGGTAGAGATCTTCTACATGTCAACAAAGTCCCTACAGCTACTGGAAGTCTAACTTCTGTAAGCTGGACTTTTCAAGGGTCATGTTGTCAGTTGTAAGCTCTGCCAGGTCTGACAATCAATCTGAATCAGCAAGTTCTCCTGTAAGGATTGCGATGAGTCAGACTGCACTGGGAGCCAGAAGGCCAAGGAACAAACCTTCAATGACCGGGTACGGTGTCATGAGGATGATTATCGTTACTTCCTTCCAAATCATATGAAGCATTCATGGCAACAGAAGGAGAAGAGGAATTGCATACAGGAACCTCTTCCTTCAAGGAAAACAACCCACTCAGAGCTACTGCTATGTTGTCTGAAATCCTGGGACAAAACTAACACTTCTTTTGAAAGGTAGCCATGAAGTCTGTTTCCATTTTTTTTTTGAAGAAAACATCTCACCTAAGTAGGTTGTGACAAGAAGAAATAACTGAAAGACTTTTTATACCAATAACACTGTCAAACAGGAAAATCTGTATTAAAACAGTAACAGCAACAGGAAAAAAAAACAAAAAGGAGAAAAGTTTCACCAACTTGGATCAAGCTGGATTTTGGAAACTGAGCTATAAATGTCGAATAAATTTTAAATGCATTCAAATACAAAATGGTAGCTATAAAACAGTGAACAGCTTAAGAATAAGTAACTGGGGGAAAGTATCTCACTGAAAAGAGCAGCAAATACTGCTGACAATGGAGGAAAAAGTGCATCAGCTTAAGGCTGTACTTATACTACAAGAAGGGAAACAACAACTAACCTCAAGGCAGGGACTTCTTAAAAACAAGTATCATAAAGAGAAGTATCCCAAGGTGATTTTACTCTAGTATATCCCAAGCAACATCCTATTTTGTGTGGAGGTTGAACAAAATGAATTTATATATTTAATAGTAATGGATTTCATAGAAATTAACAAGAGAACTCTGCAAGTGTTATATCTTATTCAAATTACCTTATCTACTGCTTATTCAATATCTCCCAACTGAAGTGCTGCTTCACTCTAAAAGTTTCATTTTTACTGCTAGACCACACAGTGCACTGCAGATATAAAATATTGAAATTTCTAAACTTTACAATGGGGAAAATTGTATATAAAAACAATTCTCATTATAGAAGTTCAATTTGAGCAGAGGCTCAAGCCAATAAGACAATTATCCTTCAATTTGTGTAACACAACTCACTGCTACTGGCAGCTGGAAGGGATTTATTTTTTAAAAAGGTATAGAAGAGGAAATTAATGCAGTTCTTTATTTAAAGCACATTGCATGAATATACGCTCAGAGAGGAGTAAGAGGAGAAACAACAAAATCTAAACAATATGGCACTGCAGATGGTATCACCATGTAATATACTTTACCCATGACTAGGTATCTCAAACATGTTCTTGTAAATAAATTCATTACTACCATGCTTGCTGGAGTGAGTCTGTAGGAAACCACTTTCCAAAAGAGATGAGCAAAAACCTACCAACTTGCAGGAAATAGTCATCCTTGAACCTAATACAATAGTGTGATACAAGTTTCTATGATCCTATGACCCTAGTTGGATATAGGCAACCTACCTTGATGCTCCTCCAGATCCATGTCAAGATGCCGAATCTCCTCAGTTACCTGGTTAATTTTTTCCCTCATCTCAGTAAGTCTATAATTAAATATTCACGATCATCATTTATGTTTTAGACCAAAAAGATACTTTTCATTACCATACATTTCAATGACAACTTATTACTGCACTGAAGCTGAAATGTCAGGCTGAAAACTACATAAAATGAAGTACTATCCTAAAACATGACAGGAATGGATCAACCAAAGCTGATTTTTCTCTTTAATTTCATGCAATACATTTTATTCATTTGTTATAAACATAACCCTTTCAGCAAACCATCAAGAATATTAACTCTCAAAAATAAATGAACACTAAAATACATCACAAAGCACAAACTCATTATTTATTATCTCAAATAATTTTATTGTAAAGATGTTTTCTTACTGTCTTTCCATGCTTGCTATTTCCTGGTTATCTTCTTTAACCTGTTAAAACAAAAGAAAAATTCAGTTTTATAAATGTAGGAGCCTCTTAATGGAAAGAGCTTCACAGCAAGAACTTTTTATTTGATTGCTCTTGTTGCACATTATTAAAAGCACATCTAGAGAGCTTTAAAAACATTACAAATGGTATTAAAACATACAAAGACAGTGTTGCCAGATATCTCATGAATGATGATTGAGGGGAGCATATGAAGAGATGGAACCAAGGTATGCTCCAGTAAGTGATAGTTAACTCTGCATTAAAAATGTCCACATACAAGAAATAGAGCTACAGGTGACAACACTATCTGGAACAGAGCTCCATTGGAAGGAGCAGCAGGTGGTGAAGATTTGACACTGCATTCTTTGAGAAATCGTTGGATTGATAAAGAACGCTGAAGTGTAACAGCTTGTGTTCTTGGAGAACTGATGCTACCTTAGTCATAATCTTGTAGTAGTCTGACAGATTGCCCACAGCTGTTTGGTCTTGATATAGTCTATATCGTACTAAGAAGCAAGAAATTGGTACAATATTCTATTACTGGGTACATACAGATCAAAAAGTAGCACCAAGACTTTTTGAGAATTTCCATTCTTTTATCAGCTTCTCTAGCCACCTTTGTCATTGACTTGTCCCAGCATAGATCAGATATAATTACCAAGCCAAGGATCTGAATATTTGCAAGTAAGCAACAGTATGGGCCATTTTTCTCAAGTCGTTGATTTAGTCTTCTTAAAGCTGAAAATAACATCCCATTTCTCCATAGATTTTCAAACTAGGGTTCTTGGGTCCTAGGAAATCCACAAGGGAATCCAGTAAGACTTTTGCCCATCTGTGATCAAGTAGCAAGTTATTAACATACAGCAATGGAAATAGAATGATTTTACAATGACATCACTGTTTCCATTCGGATAAGTTCCCCTCCAAGTCACACACCATCCTGACTTGGAAGCATCGCTTTTCCTTCATTGTTGCTGGGTCAAAATCCTGAAACTCCCTCCCTAACAGCACTGTGGGAGTACCTTCACCACACGGACTGCAGCGGTTCAAGAAGCGGCTCACCACCACCTTCTCAAGGGCAACTAGGCCTTGCCAGCGATGCCCACATCCCATGAACAAATTTTAAAAAACTGGCATCTTTTCGAAGTTAGGATAACAGCTTTCCATTCAGTCTGACTCAACAAGTTTCATGGGACTATTATAGGTCATAGCAGAGGTTGTTAAATCTACCCAGCTAATAAAGCTTGCTATATATGAAAAAAATTGCATCTTATTAGCTAAGACCACAATATATGGATAAAAAAACAACTAAAATTGTCAACTATTACATTTGCTCAATCTTCCCATGAGCTATTTTGTAGCAGAGTGGTAGCAGCACAAGGTGAAATTGTGCTGATAAACATACACTCTCAAGCTCATCAGTCTCTAAAGTACAGCAGTTTTACATTTAGAATGTGCAGGAATCAATCTATGACCAACCAAACGTTCTCAGTAACTGGGGCTATCTGTACACTAACAATCAAATGCTTTCATATTTGATGCACGTTTCCCTATCCCATCCTCCTCCAGGGGGGTTCTCCCTGGTGTCCTGGCCAATATTTATCCCTCAACCTACATCACAAAAACAAATTATCTGGTCATTATCACATTGCTGTTTGTGGGATCTTACTGTGTGCAAATTGCCTGCCACGTTTCCTACATTACAACAGTGACTACACTTCAAAAGTACTTCATTGGCTGTAATGTGGTTTGGAATGTCCTGAGGTCCTGAAAGGTGCTACATTAATGCAATTCTTTCTTCTTTCCATTAGATATTTACCAATACTATGCCCCTTCCTTCGGCTAGATGGCTTGGGCAGTTTGCTGCTCTATGATTGGCCAACAGGAAATGTGCTTCAGCAGGGTGTGACTGATTTGGATAATATTTCCTACCCACCCTTGTACAGATGGAATACTGTGGGACTGCAAGGTGTTTTGCCTACTAGCAAAGCCAAAAAATTACAAACCTCATTTAATGAGCACAATAGAGTTCAAACGAGAGCCAAGGCTGGGATTCAAATTCAATTCCTTTAGCTACGTGTTCTACAATAACCATTGCACCCATCAGGAACTGAATATTTTATGTGCTGATAAAAAAGATCACATTGGAATACAATGCATTTGCAGGTGGCAGTAAAGGAATTGCCGAGAGGCCACTATGGAGCCAATGGGCAATGTTCACAGCACCAGTAAGAGAGGTGTAGCAAATCCGAAAGTATACCAAATAGGAAATAAACATATATGGCAATAGTTGCTTGATATCCAGTTCTGTGAAAGTTGCCAAGCTGAACACAATCAGCTTTTCTGGTTCACCATAGTGTATTTAAAAAAAAAAAAAAAAAAAAAAAAATTTCATTTTCGGGATGCGCTGCCATTTATTGCCCATCCCTAGTTGCCCTGAGAAGATGGTGGTGCGCCTTCTTCTTGAATCACTGCAGTTCTTTGTATTGGTTTGATACAACTGAGTGGCTTGCTCGGCCACTTCAGGGCCCAGTTAAGAGTCAGGTTTCATCACCTGCTTTAGTAGTCGTTCTCTCTCCTCCTGTGGAGATCCCATACTTCTATCCTCTGCAATCATCTGACTGCGGTGAGATTCGAGCTCATGGAGTTTTTCATACAGCACTACTGCTTCTTGCTTCACCTGGGAGTGAGCAATCTCCTGTGAAAATACAACACAATTTGAACCTTTTGCAATATATTACATGACCCTTTCTCCACATTACACTTTTTCACCTTTAATTTTAATGATGATAGTAAGTGTGAAAATAGAATAGATGTCATGCTTGTCCATGTGTGTGCACACAAACAACAAACATTTGGCCATTACATCTGTGATCTAGACAGTTCCTTGATAACATACAATAAAGTTTATTTGCTGGAAAACAAGCTTACTATGTCACAATACTTATATGATATCCTATACTTACAGATCAAACACTCCAATCTATTGCTACCTAACAATGCCATGCCACCTTTGTGCCTGCTGCATTACAGAAACTTTTTTTGCTACTTAAATTTTGGGAGGTGCAGTAAGTATTCAGTGTCTATTTCATGCAATAACTCAGTGAATCTGAATTACAGCCTTTAGCTTGGGTTCTGCTAATGTTCACAATCTGTTTAAGCCTCACTCTGTAGTTGACAAGGCCATCAGAGTTGCAAGATTGAGTTGCAGTTTGGCAATTCACTGGCAACAGTTTCAGTTTATAGTTAAAACTGTGTGCCGGAACATTAGTGCTGTTACATAGGGGTAGGAGAATTTTTTACTTTTCCACTCTGTTGGTGAGCCAGTGCTGTGCACCATCCCTGGCAAAAAGTGTGAATAGGCAACCAGTTTCCAAGTCAGCACCCTTCGCTATGACAAGCCACTAAAAGATGTGCAAGTGCCCTGAGCTGATACACACTTGAAGGCAGCTCTTTCCCTGTGAGGAACTGCTGAGTATCTTCTCCATACTCTCCCAGGACAGCACAGTTGGCATCAAGAATTGGCCATGTAAGAGAACTATAACCATAAATGTACATCACCATAGGGGCCATAAATATAAGAGAGTCACTAATAAATCCAACAGGGAATTCAGGAGAAACTACTTTACCCAGAGAGTGGTGAGAATGTGGATCTCGCTACCACATGGAGTAGTTGAGGCGAATAGCATAGATGCATTTAAGGGGAAGCTGGATAAGTACATGAGGGAGAAAGGAATAGAAGGATATGTTGATGGAGTGAGATGAAATGGGGTGGGAGGGGGCTCGTGCTGAGCATAAACACTGACATGGACCTGTTGTGCCGAATGGCCTGTTTCTGTGCTCTAAATAATTTGTAACTATTTAGTGATTGTGTTGCAGCCCAAAAGGTGCTGCACTACTGCATCATTTACAGGCTTAAAATTACTTTTTCCTCTTGGGCCCAAAGCACATTCTGCCTTTTTTCCCTCCGATATTTAAACTTCACGAATAGTTGAGAACCACAGTTGGGCCGGAATCTTTATCTTGGAGTTGGGGTCGGTGCATGCAAGCCGCCTTCCCGAATTTTCAACAGCGCATTCTACACTGTGCGTTTAACTGAATTACATTAATTGAAAGAGTCATGTGGGTTTCCTGACCAATTAAATGGAGCGGGTCCGATGACATCACTGATGACTCGCTTTCAGCTCAGATATTTAAAGGAGCCTTGCACACATCCCAGTTGAAGGTTGTTGGAGGAGGCATAAAGGTGGTTGGGAGAGGTGGCTATTGGTGTATATCACAGAGATTTGTGTGGGTGCAAGCAAACTTGGAGTCACAGTGACAGAAGGCTCCGCCCAGGTTCTCGGATGCCTCCCTGGAAGTCCTGGTCCAGGGAGTCAGAGCAGGCAGGGAGGTAATATTCCCTGGCAGCGGCAGGAAAAGAGCTGCCAGAGAAACCAAGAGGGCATGGCTGGAGATTGCCCAAGTGAGCAGTAGGGGTGTTGTCAGCCACTCTTGGATTCAATGCCGGAAGAAATTTAATGATCTCAGGAAGTCCGGAAAGGTGAGTACACGCCACATTCAAGTACATCCTGATGTGCGTGTCACCTCAACCCCATCACTCTGCCTCCCCAAGCCTATTCCTGCACATCACTCCTCACACCAACCTACCTTGCAGGTGCACCCATCCCTCACTGGCTATGCACCTACTCACATCCCCATCTGACGAACCACCACTGACACTCACCCTCAACCTAATGCAATCCTACAAAGTAACGCCACAGAAGGAGGCCATTTGGCAATGTCACGCCACTCCCTATAGTCACTCTCTACAGATGTAGCCCACACATGCCTTACGCTCATTCCATCACTCTCACTCAAAGTTCCCTTCTTTCCCTCCTTGCAGGAGAAGAGAGCCAAGAACAGGAGAGAAAGAGAGAGAGCCGGATGTCTGCAGAGGAGGAGGCTTGTGAAATAAATGGAGTGACAGAGCTGATGGGAGATGGAGGAAGAGTAACTTCCCAGCAACCTGGTGACAGAATTAAATATCTCACATGGCATACAACACTCATGGTGACTGATGTCAGCTGCCAGTGAAATATCATCATGTGCATAATGGTAACATTACACATTCTTTTCATAAGAGGTCTAATTCATGTCTTTACTCTCCCACAGGTCCATCAAGTGCCCCGCACCCCCCCACTGTCCAGCCTGAAGAGGACGGTGACTCCTCAGAGGAAGCTCCATTCTCTGAGGGTGCACCATCACCAGACCCATGCGCACCCAGCACCAGCACAGATACGCGCACGTCGGTGGGTCCAGCGAGACATAGAGTAGTGTTGTTGCCTGGTGTCTCACACATCACAAGTGAGCAAGAGCAGATGGTGGAGACAGGGACAGCAATGGAGAGTCCTCGCCGGAGGGAGCAGGATGTTCCAAGCTCTGCTCAGCTGGATGCAGATGCTGAGCCTCGAGTGCCATCGATACAGAAGTTCTTCTTGGAGGAGGAGCAGCAATAAATGCACGAGGCTCTGGTAGTTTTCCCAGCTGCGATATGCGCGATTGTACAGAGAATGGAGGAGTCCATCTCAAACATGAGCAGAACCATATCGCAGGCAATGGCGACGATGTTCTGTTCCATGGAAAGGATGGCCACCTGCAGGGAGCAGCTAATGCGCCAGTCGAACGAGAACATGCTTGCTGTGAACAACAGAGTGCAGACTCTCATTATCATCTCTTGGAGGGATGCCAACATAGACTTGGGCATTCATTACCCCACTGATGTGCAGCAAGGTCCTGTCAAGCTCCTTGCTAGCAGAGAAGAGCGGGTGATCCATGAGAAGTATGATGGTGAGAGTTGACATGGAAGTAGGGGCTCTGCTCAAAGCGCTCTCGCTTCTGCCCCTCAGTCAGAGCCCCACATGCTGTCTCGGATCCCGATGACTGAGTCTGCCCCTGCACAGTTGCAGGAGGAGCAATATTTGGCAGGGCCTTCACAGGCCCTAAAATGCAGAGGACGTCCACCAAAAGTGACGAATCAGTCACAGCAGGGAAGTGAGCAGCCTGCCTCTACTGCTGCTGACACTACAGGAGTTGCACCTCGTAAAAGCACTCGGAAAAGAAAAAAGATACAATCATAGATGCTCAAGGGTATGCACATGGCTGTTTTGGCAAAATGTTAGTGTTAAGTTTCAGTTCTATTTATGACGCACATAAATTTATTTCTTTGCACTACTTTCCCGTCTTGTCCATTTTTGCCTGCTACGTCGGAAGTGGCTTTGTCACTTCGAGTGAATGGTGAGACATTACTTAACCTCAAGCAATGGGTGCTTGGTTGACAGGAATTGTTTGGTCATATATTTCCACATATTCCTCCTCCTCCAGAGGCTGCTCCTTCTGCAGCTCCAATCCTTGCTGCTGCACTATGTTGTACAGCACGCAGCATATGACAATGATTCTGGAGATCCTGACTGGTGCGTACTGAAGGGCTCCTCCAGATCTGTCAAGGCATCTGAAGCGCATCTTCAGCATGCTGACTGCTTGCTCTATGACACATCTGGTGGACATATTCATTTCATTATAGCGCTCTTCAGCCTCAGTGCTTAGCCTCCTCAAAGGTATCATCAGCCACGTCATCAGTGGATAGCCCTTGTCTCAGCCGGTAAGTCTGTTTCAAGGTGCGAAGAGCTGAGGGAGGGTGGACTGTCGCAGGACGAAAGAGTCATGACAGCTTCCAGGGAATCTGGCACACACATGAATCATGATTTTTTTTATGGTTGCAGACGAGCTGCACACTGAGGAAGTGGAAGCCCTTCTGGTTTACAAACACTCCTGGGTGATGTGGGAGTGCCTTGATTGCCACATGTGTGCAGTCGATAATGCCCTGCACCTGTGGGAAGCCAGCCAGATTCGCAATGCCGAGCGTCCACTCCGTAACACTGGCTTCATCAGTGGCAAAGTTCACATAAGTGGCTGACTTGTGAAACATGGCATCAGTCACCTGGATGATGCATCTGTGGGTGGCCGACTGAGATCCTGCAAACATCTGCTGCAGATCCCTGGAAGGAGCCTGAGGCGAAGAAGTTGAGGGCGGTGATGACGTTAATAGCCACCAGGTCCTCTGGGCAGCAGGTCTTCTTCCAGCAAACCACAAATGTCTGCGACGACCTGGCGCGATAACCTGAGCCTCCTGAAGCACTGCTGTTCAGTCATGTCCAGGAAGCTCATCCTCTGCCTGTATATCCTGTATTGGGGGTATCGCCTCTGGCGCAGTGCACCCCTGTGCTGATCCCCTCTCCACTGTGGAGCATTAGGTCGGTGAAGAGAAGGCTGCTGCTACTGGTGTGAGTGCTGGGGCTCATCGTGCTCTGAATCTGAGGTCCAAGGTGAGACAGCATAAGCGGCACCCATGCTGATCTGATAGATGGCAGGTAAAGTGGAGGCACAATCTTCCAATGTAGTGAGAGTGACTTGCAATGTGGTGAGTGTGGCTTCCGAGGTTGCAGAAATCACCTGCAAACTCCTGAAAGCAAAATCTCTGCACAAAATGATGTCAGCAAGAGCCTTTCCCTTAGACAAGGAAGCAGGTGTGGTGTGTGTATGTATGTGCTTTTTCCAGCTGTCACTTAATGAAGTAGCACAATGGCCACTGAGCTCCCGCCTCCCCGAGGTGTCTGAATCCCGTGCACAACCAGTTAAAGTTGAAACATCACGTTAAAAAGGCTGTTAAGGGTCTCTAAATGAGCAGTTAACTACCTCAATGAGGTCCCCTGCCTCTCCCAAGCGGGTCCATGGAGCGCTTTGAAACGCGCCCCAATTAAATGCGGAAGTTGCCGGGATAACGACACCTTCACAACGTGCTGTCAATTTCAGCGCTTTTAATTGCTGACCCATTTCCAAACCCGCACGCTCTGCAATGTGAAAATTCCGGCCTTGATTTCTCTATATTAGGTAGTCAGACTAATAATTAATGAAAACTGGAACTAACGGAATGCTATCAGTTTTATAAATGAAGCTTAATAGCATTCATTATTACAATGCTGCACTCTTATTTTTGTATTGCTATATCTGTAATTGAAATAGATGAAGGGCAGAATATTTTGTGCATATAGATGCATTTTGGTAGGTTACTAAACCATTACTTACATTTGATACTAAAATTGAACATCTGTATAGTTTCAGGAACATTAAAATAGTCACAAAACTTAATTCATTATACAGTATATGAAGTGCTTTGAGACTTAATGTGAGGTGCAATATATATTAAAGTATTATTACAGTAAACTCTTGTTTAATCATCTGGAATTCTCTAATAACCAGCAAAATTGATACTCAGAAAACACCTCAATAACCGGAAATGTTGCTGAGTCCGAGTCTTAGTTTCTGTTTGCTTCAGAATATTGAGAGTGGCAGCTACTTTAGAATTGAATATGTGTTTCCCAGAAACTCAATGGATGAGTTTAGTTTTCAGTATGTTACTGTGCCATATAGACTAGGGAAGTCCCAGGTTCTATTGCCGATTTGATGTGAAATTGACATTAAGGACAGTCAGATTATGTATAGCACAGATTGCATGTTAACCACCTGATGGCTGTCAGGTGATAGGTCGGAAATCTTCAGTTGTATAGGGAATAATATATAGTTGGTAGGGAATAATAACTACTTCATAGGGACTTACCCAGAAGAAAAAGGTGACTGGCTGTTGGTGAGTTAGGTAGAGATTGCAATGTGAGTGTGGATAAGCTATATAGAAGGCAATGGTGTGGATAAGTTACTTGGAGGGCAATGTACACTTGCCAGTGAAAGCTGAAAATTGATGTCCAGATAAGGATTATACCAGATAAAAGTTGGTCATGTTATGTAAATAGCATTCAAATCTTATTTTATCTTTGTTTGTTAAAAATAGCCTCGGTAGATATACCTCTCCGTTATCCGGAATTTTCAATCAACCGGCACCATCCCGGTCCCATCGGTGCTGGATACGAAAGAGTTTACTGTATATAGAAACAAATATATACAACCAAAAGACAACTGGTCATGCTACAGCTACAGCTGAAGCACACAGTCTATACTTGAAAACATTGGGCCATTTGATTCAGGCCCAAAATCCACCTTCTGTTTGAGGTCACGACAGTCAGGCAAGTCTAAGTATGGTCTACCACTAAGGGTACTTGCTTTATATATATTCAGTGCCTTAAGCCTGTCACAAAAGACCTCATCAGGATGGGTGCAGTGCAGATCCAACGGTCAATCTTGTTGATTTGCCACAAAAGGCAGCATTTGTCATGGACATTCTGCTCACTACAGTTCCCAGATTCTGAGATTATTGCAACTGCATCTTAATTTTAGCAAACAGCCAATCAGCATTTTGAGATGCTGGTCAGAAGGAACTGATGACTTTAAAGTCCAGTGCTAGCTAGGTACTGCCAAGCACTTGACTGGTACTGAATTTTGAAGTAGCTGATTGGTATTCAGGCCCAAGGTAGATGACAATCATTAACAGACCCAATGGTAATATCAGATGATCGAATCTGTACCCAAAGGGTAACAATTAAAATAACATTTTTCTAACACTTAGCAAAATAACAGATAATTTTGTATGAACACTTTTATGTTGAAAATGAAGCTGACTACAATAATTTTCCCCTATAATTTGTATTTCTACAAATGTAATACAGAAATGCAATTCAATAGAAAGTAGGCTGCTGGTTAAATAAGGATCCAGTTATTTGTTCCAAGACTAGTTGCTTTGTAATTAGTATTCATCATGAACCGTTTGAGAGAAAAAAAATCAGAATTCAACACTTCTGCTTTTTCAAGGCTAAATCCAATGTTACACCTTGAAAAACTGCAAACCAAATATCCCTTCATTATTAAGTTTAGAATTATAGGTAATGTGGGAAGTTAAAGTGTTAAAATTCTGAACCTCGACCCTAACTTGCCTCCTTCCGGTTTCAATGGAGGCGGGATGGGTAGCGGGCAACCAACCCGCTCCCAGGAGACGGGTTGGCAATTTAAATATTATAATGAGGCTGCGTGCCTCATATTGATCCACGATTTCAAATTTAACTTTGGTTGGCCGGGTTCCCCAGGCCTCGGGAAACCCGCCGGCTAGAGGGAGGCGAGTGCCTTTCCACTTACCTGCTGGATCCAGCGTACCTGCCCTGCCAACACCCCGCGATCGGACACCACCGCCTCCCCGACCTTTCCAATCTCCCCCACGAGGCCTTTGACCTCACCCACGACGCCTCCGATCTCACCTCCCCCCCCCCCCCACATCCTCCGATCACCCTCTCCCCTGGCCTCCAATCTCCGACCCCACTCCTCCCCCACCCCCAGCTTCCGATCCCACAGGCCTCCTAACTCCGACCGCCCCTCCTCCCCCCCACCCCGGCTTCCCGATCTCGGCCCTTCACTCGCGGCCTCCGATCCCCCAGGCCTACGATCGAGTTCCCACTCTTCTGTTCTTCCTGGTTTCCCAGCTCAAACCAGCACCCCCCCACCTCAGAGTAAAAATCCAGCCCACAGTATTGAAAGCAACATTGCAAATGCAGTCAAAAAAATTTATGGAGCTTGATCATTGAATCGTTAAATAAAATGCAAAACGGAAATGTTCACAGTAGTCACAACTCTTACAGCCTCCAGTGCTTCCTTTTTCGTGTTCAATATATCCAACTCTTGCTGCCGAGCATCCAACTCCTGAAAGCACAATTAAAAAGGAAAGGTTTTAAGGTAACTGCTTAAATAGTAACTTCATCGATGTAAACACCTAGTACTGAGCAAAACACTAGGCAGACATTGAAAGGTTTTGAGGAATGTGATAATATTTCTATGTCAAAATAAAAAATTTCTGTAATGTGAAGAAGAATATTTGCTACTTTTCCAAATACAGAAATTGTAGAACTCTTATTGAAGCTGCAGTTTTACTTTAGAAGCTACAAAAAGACTTTAAAAGGATTGCTTAAACAAATTACACTATGCAGACATGAAGTTACCAAAATCAAATTTAGAAAAGCAGTTCAAATCCCCTTGAGCAGGTTGCTCACACTACCGTGGCTTCTTCACACATTACAACTGTTACAGGTGCAAGATAAAACTTAAAAATGTAATTTGTAGTCTTTTTAATGTTAATAGATAGTGTTACAGGGTCCTATCGTCTCCGGGCCACCTTTCCTTTACAAACAGTAGTTTTTGAATAATCCAAGTTCTAAACACCTTTTTTTAAATGCACATACCACAAAGCACATTGGGCCAGAAATTCAGGTCCAAATGCGTGAGTACGGTCTGGGTACTCACGCATCTGGCCGGTGGAAATGCCGGCGTTCAGCATGCACAGCGCATGCGGGGAACGCCGGCATTTCCAGTCCACTGAACGAAGGGGTTCAGAGGCACAGCGCGTGCGACTGCACAGGCAGCGCTTGCGCAGTGAACTTCGTCAATTTCATTCATGGATTCAGTGAGGGTAAGTCCTTACAAGTTACACTTGAAAAAAGCATGTGTAAAATTGTTCCAAGGCTGCGGAGGAAGATATATTTTATCGTGGAGCTTCTGAAAGGCAATATTTTTGTTTGGGAAAGGGAGGGAAGTTATTTTAAGAAATTTTAAGTAAGTTTTAAAGTTTAAATTTTTTTTTTTTTTTTTTTTATAAACGGGTTTTCAGAACGGTAGGTAGAAGGAGCAATTGTGGCTGTGTGAATGGAATGTGAAAATGAGTGTTCTAAAATGAGTAATGTAACATTTCCAGCACTTTTAAGAAAGAAACTTTTCATCAGTAATAAGTAATTATGTATGTATGTCCGCATATATTCCTTTACGTATATGTATGTATGTTTTATATTCCTTTACTTATGTGTATGAATGTATGTTTTTAATTATGATTTTCCAATAAGTTACTTTCTCTGAAAGTCATAATTAAATAATACATTCATACACATAAGTAAAGGAATATGTACATAACACGCAAAGGAATATATACAGACATACATACTTTCAGAAGCTCCACGATAAGAAATATCTTCCTCCGCAGCCTCTGGAGCAACTGTACCCATGCTTTTTTCATGTGTAAGTTGTAAGGACTTGACCTCGCTGAAAGCATGAATGAAAGCGGCGAATTTTACTGCGCACGCGCTGCCTGTGCAGTTGCACGCGTTCTGCCTCTGAACCCCTTCGTTCAGAGGACAGGAAATGCCGGTTTTCCCCACATGCACTGTGCATGCTGAAAACCGGCATTTCCTCCGGCCAGACGCGTAAGTACCCCAACCGTACTCGCGCATTTGGAAGAGAATTACTGGGCCAACATTTTACATGTCAATAAAATGAAAAATTTAACAATTGCACGATTTGCCCCCTCGCATCTGCGACTGAGGGTCCAAGGAGGTGCATTGCGCAAGAGGTCATCGTCGTACGTATCCTCACACTGTTCCCTTTCGGGAACTGTATGAAGTGGTGGAAGGATTTATGGCCGTGATTAACGCTCATTCCGTGACCGTAACCATCTTTGAACCAGCCATTAGGGTGGTTAGTCCTATGGCGTGAGGGTTTTACGGGCTCCCACAACCCATCTGAGGGGGGGGGGGGCCACCCACACCCACGGACGCAAGTATCCCGCTGGATGTCCACCCAGAATTTATAGTTGGAGCTCCGACTCCACTTGCCGGGACTGTCTGGAGTGGGGTTCGAAACCCTACTCCTTCTGGCCCAGCGGCGGGGATGCTTACTGCTACGCAAAAGGCCCACTCCGCACAAAAGGTGACACCCATACGTTTCCTGCGCCTTTTCCCTCCCCGTGACTGGAGCCCTATGCTGCCACTTGAAAGACCAAGCTATCATCTGCCCTTTTTGCGGCGCCTTTGACTTCTCATTACCAATGATGACCAGGCGCTGCGCCTCCACCTCCTTGAGGAGATTGCTGAGGTCATCATCAGTTCAATTGTGAGTTCTTTTAATGCCGTGAATTGTGCTCATTCCAGCCATTTCACTTTGCTAATCGGATTGGGCCTTTGGCATAGCGGTAGGATCCCCGCCGCTGGGCCAGATCAGGGTAGGGTTTCGAACCCCGCTCCAGACAGTCCCGGCAAGTGGAGTCGGAGCTCCGGCTCTAAATTCTGGGTTGACATCCAGTGGGATATTTGCGTCCGTGGGTGTGGGTGGCCCCCCCTCCTTGTATAGCTTGTGGGAGCCCGTAAAACCCTCCCGCCATAGGACTAACCGCCCTAATGGCTGGTTCAAAGATGGTTACGGTCACGGAATGAGCGTTAATCATGGCCATAAATCCTTCCACCACTTCATACAGTTCCCCAAAGGGAACAGTGTGAAGACACGTATGACGACGACATTGCTAAATAAATAAATGGAATTAAAAAAATTCTTTTAGGGCTTTTAAAAGTCTTTAAATTGCTTTAATTCTGTTTAAAACTACTTCAGATTCTTCAAAATAATGTAAACGTTTTTAAAAGTTTATAAAAGTTACCAAAATCTTCAAAAAACTTCCAAAAACCTATTTAAACTGCTGCTTTGCATGTAAAAATGCTTAGCAGCTTGGCAGAAACATTGGGGGCGTGTCCTGTTAAACTGAGACCTCAAGGGGCGTGTCTCAGTTGCACAGCGCGCTACAGGCTTCGCGCTGGCTGCACTCCTGGGCGGCGTGACGTCATACGCTGCCCGGGATTCTTCTTTTTCAAAATCGAATTCCAGGCGTCCCTGGAGGTCAACGGCCAGCGCGTCGGGTAAGTGCATATCAGGGGCTTGCACGCGCGGCAAGCCCCCGATCTGAATTTCTGGCCCAGTATGTTTTTCAGCTCCCCAACTCGCAGCCTCTTTCTGCCCCCTACTTCTCCTGAACCTCCCTTTTTATGCTCACCTGGCTCACCTCCTTTCCATTCATCTTTATTGTTTCTAGGAATAGATGAGCAGCCTCCACATGGCTCACAAGTTGCACTACCCAACTTGGGTAATCCCTGAAGCTGCATTGCATGGGCTCCTCCTGGTTTGGCCAGTGTGCCGCTACATGGCCTCACTCATCACATCGGTAATACCGATATATTTTTCCCTGGTTTCCCTTTTACCTCAGGATTTGTAGATACATGAGCCGCATCCATAAGTCCCTTTGTGGCTCTTCGCCGCTCTTCAGCACTCCCTTGCTCCCCTAGAGTTTTATCAGCCCAGGATCCAGTCCCATTCTTTGGACTCAGGGGTCGCCCAGGGTTGCATGGCCTTGAGAACATTGGGGATCTGACCAGTTCTTCTGCAGCGAGTTGTCTTTCCACCAGCGTGATCTTGGGCACTGGCCGGGTCCCCTTGACCTACCCACTTCCTGATCTGGGGTGGAAGGGCTCGTAGGTAGCGGTCCATTACCAGCAACTCCATGATACTGGCAGGGGAGTAGCTGTCAGGTTGAAGCCACCGCTTGGCCATATGTATCAAGTCAAACATTTGAGAGCGGGGTGCCTTGCCCTCCCGGTAGGACCAGGCGTTGAACCTCTGAGCTTGTACCATCAATGCAACGCCAGCCCTGGCGAGGATCTCCGCCTTCAACTGTGGGTAGTTGGCCCCTGCCTGCAGCTCCAGGTCAAAGTACGCCTTCTGAGCATCGCCCACTATGAAGGTTGCCACAATGCCAGCCCATTGATCTTGTGGCCACCTCGCCCGCTCGGCACATCTTACAAAGGCCAAGATGTATGCCTCCATGTTGTCCTGTGGAGTAATTTTCTGCAGCATTAGACTGGCTTGGATAGGTTGGATGGAGAATTCCTGACCCTCCAACTGGCCCTGCCACTGTCTCAATTTAGCAATCAATACCCGACTCTGGGTGACCTGGTTCATTAGTAGTCAGGCAATCTCCTGCTGGGCCTCAAAGATCTGAGTGATCTTCTCCTGTGCGGCCCCATGGGCCTCTTGCAGAGCTCACGTGGTCCGCACCAGTTTTCTAATCATTTTCTCCATTGGGGTTGGTCTCTTTCTTTCTCTAGTAGAGACTGAGATCCTACTTCAGACACAACGGCCGCGATTTCCCCTACCTCGGCGGGTCCGGTGCGGCCAGATTCGGTGGCGGGTTGCGACCCCGCTGCTGGCTCCAGCCAGCTGTTCAAAGTGATCTTATGCTGATTGGACTTGTTAAGAACATAAGAAATAGGAGCAGGAGTAGGCCATTTGGCTCTTCAAGTCTGCTCTGCCATTCAATAAGATCATAGCAGATCTACCTCATCTCCACTTTCCTGCACTATTCCCATATCTCTCGATTCCCCTAATGTTCAAAAATCTATCGATCTCTGTCTTGAATATACTCAACGGCTGAGCCTCCACAGCCCTCTGGGGTAGAGAATTCCAAAGATTCACCACCCTCTGAGTGATGAAATTTCTCCTCATCTCAGTCCTAAATGGCTGACCCCTTATTCTGAGACTCTGACCCCTGGTTCTGGACTCCCCAGCCAGAGGAAACATCCTCCCTGCATCTACCCTGTCAAGCCCTGTAAGAATTTTGTATGTTTCAATGAGATCACCTCTCATTCTTCTAAACTCTAGAGAATATAGGCCGAGTCTACTCAATCTCTCTCCTCATAGGACAATCCCGCCCCCCCATCCCAGGAACCATTCTGGTGAAACTTCATTGCATTCCCTCTATGGCAAGTATATCCTTCCTTGGGTAAGGAGACCCAAAACTGTACACAATACTCCAGGTGTGATCTCACCAGGGCTCTATATAATTGCAGTAAGATGTATTTTACTCTTATACTCAAATCCTCTTGTAATAAAGGCCAACATACCATTTGCTTTCCTAATTGCTTGCTGTACCTGCATGTTAACTTTCAGTGATTTGTGTATAAGGACACCCAGGTCCCCCTGAACACCAACATTTCCCAATCTCTCTCTATTTAAAACATACTCTGCTTTTCTATTTTTCCTACCAAAGTGGATATCTTCACATTTCTCCACATTATATTCCATTTTCTTGCCTGTCTATATCCCCTTGAAGTCTCCTTGCATCCTCCTCACAACTTGCATTCCCACCCACCTTTGTATCATCAGCAAACTTGGATATATTACATTTGGTCCCTTATTCAAATCATTGATGTAGATTGTGAATAGCTGAGGCCCAAGCACTGATCCTTGCGGTACGCCACTAGTTACAGCCTGCCAACCCGAAAATGACCTGTTTATTCCTACTCTGTTTTCTGTCCATTAACTAATCCTCAATTCTCGTTGCACAATACTAGATCTAAAATAGCCTGTTCCCTAGTTGGTTCCTCAACATACTGATCTAGAAAACTATGTTGCATACATTCCATAAATTTGTCCTCCACACAATTGCTGAAAATTTGGTTTGTCCACTCTATATGTAGATTAAATTTCCCCCATGATTACTGTATTACCCTTGTTACATGCGCTTCTAATTTCCTGATTTATACTCTGCCCTACATTACAACTACTGTTTGGGGGCCTATAAACAACTCCCACCAAATTTCTCTGCCCCTTGCTGTTTCTTAGCTCCACCCAAACTGATTCTACTTCTTGATTTTCAGAGCTAAGATCCTTTCTCTCTACTATCTTTAGCCCATCCTTTATTATCAGGGCTACCCCTCCTCCTTTTCCATTTTGCCTATCTCTTCTAAAAGTTAAGTATCCTGGAATATTTAGTTCCCAACCTTGGTCACTTTGCAACCACGTCTCCGTTATGGCTATTAGATCAAAACTGTTAACAATTAATAGCACAGTTAGAAATTAAGTCCACCCAGCGCGTTTCCAGGCCAATTGAAGGAAGCGGGTCTGATGACGTCACTTAATGACGTGTCATCAGCTGCTTTCCTTAAAGGGACCATGCACAAATTGATTTTGACAGTTATGCTGTCAGTGTTCTACAGCATTGAGGTACTGCAAACACTGACGAGCGGTGCACGGCTGTACCCAGGCTCTCCCATGACTCCATGTTTATGGAGGGAGTCACAGCACGCGGGGAGGTTCTCTTCCCTTCCCATGGGCGGATGAGACCTCTCTAGGAGATCAATGCAGCCTGATTGCACATTGCACAGGAGGGCACAAGCAGGGATGTCGTTAGGAGGACCAGGCTGCAGTGGCGCAAACCTTTCAATGATCTCAGTAGATCACGAAACGTAACTGTAAAGCCTCACTCAACCTCATCCTGCTGTGCCTCTCATCACATCCTCATCACTCTGCCTTGCCTACCCTACTCCTGCACATCCTTACTCACACCAACTTTCCTTGCACCTCCACCCATCCCTCTCTATCTACATTATCACTTCCCCATCTCACTAGCCACCCCTCACACTCCCCCTCATCCTAGTCCAATCATACCAAGTAACAATACACAAGGGTAGGCACTTGGGTGTTTGAGCCAATGTTCATGTGAAGTTTCTGTTAATGTGCTGTCAAACATTGAAATCTTTATTTTCAACACTTTGCGTTTTTGGACAGGTTTGTGTGCACCTTTGGAAGTGGCTTAGTGAGTTGCAGTGAATGGTGAGACATAACGGTATGCCCCATAATGGCGATGTGTGTGAAAGGAATGGCTTGGGCATTGTAGGGGCGCTTTATGGTGTTGGTGTGGGGTGGTGCCAACCTGGCACATCATGTGGCAGCCAGGGTGCACAGCACAAGTGAAATAAATCTGGCTATGGTGAGGCCATCTCTGGCCTCGTGGCCAGCACTGTGGTTGGGTGCTGATGCCCTGTGTTCTATGCAGCATCAGTTGATTGCGGAGAAGGTTGGTGTTGTTGTTGGTGCTGCTGGTGTTGGGGCTGATCGTGGTGGGATTCTGAGGACCAAGGTGAGATAGTTTCAAGGGCACCGATGCTGATGGAATAGATGGCAGGTGAAGTTGAGATGACAGAAGCGATCTGTCAATGGTGAGAGTGGTTGTTCCAATGAGGTGACACTGGATACAGAGTTTGCTCCAAACACTTGCAAGCTACATAAAGCTCAATCTGCCTTCCAAATGCAGTAAGCAACAGCTTCTGACCGTAGAAAGTGAACAGCTATGAAATGGGAGCTCTTATACCACATTTGCAGCTATCAAGTTAAGAAATGATCCCATGGTGACGCAACTCCTGACCTGCTTACCTGATGTGATCTCCGAGCAGCGAGGAATCCGTGGGTGAACTCTTAAAATTTAACGGTGAGCTTAAAATAGTTTTTATCTGCCTGTTAACAAGCTTTTAATCATCTAAATTGCCTCCCCTGCCGCTTGATGTCTGGTCTGTTCAGCAATGACAGACCCGACATCAGGGAAACCAGCGTGGCAGCGGGTTGACAGCAGGTTCCCTACCCGCTGTCAAACGTTTTCCCACTCGACCCGCCATCAAATGCGTCCGCTGACCCCCCCCCCCACCCCCCCGAAAAATTCCCCCCAAGTGTTACAGGGTCCTATCGTCTCGGAGCCTCCTTTCCTTTACAAATAGTAGTCCTTGAACAATCCAAGTTCCAAACACCTTTTTTTAATGCACATACCACAAAGCCAGACCACACAGAATGTCTTTCGGCTCTCCAACTTCCAGCCTCTTTCAGCCCCCTACTTCTTCTGAACTTCCCCTTTTATGCTCACCTGGCTGAGGAAAGTCTCCTCTCACTCCAGTTGCAATTATCTTTAAAGAGGAGGCTCTTAAAGGGACCACATCCTTACTCGGGGATCAGAGTCGTCATCAGTCTGCGGTTAACATACTGGCTGTCAATCACCCTGCTACAATAGCTAAATGTCCTGTCTGCTCTCTAACAATAAAACATAACCATCATTAGGTTGTCAGTGAGTGGAGCTCTGCAGATGCACTGAATTCCATTTTTCACTGCCAGAGAGTGACATGGAGCAGGCAGTATAAGAACAATGGTGGACCTACATGGCTCAAAACAGGTATCAGTCTTAAAATGGTGCCTGCAATATAATTACACCCTTACATTACGCATGTGTGAAGGCCTAAGATTTTATGAGCACTTCCGACCTCATGCATTAGCCATTTACTCAAAAGCATATTATGACATTGCAATTGTCCCTCAAATCTAGTGTATTATATAACAAACTTATTGTTTATTCCTGCTGAAATTTCATTTCAGATGCTGGATTCTATGTTGTATGCTAAAACATAAAGTTTGAAACAGTTTCGGCACCTAGCTAAACAGGAAAGGGTTATTACAAACGAAACAGGAAAACATTTTTGAAACTCCATCCTGTGCAGGCTGGCCAGACATCCCTTTGGAGTGCAGTAATCAGAAGCCAAGAAACAGTTTTGTGTCTTTCTGGCCAAAACAGACAATGATATTAGAAGTATGTGGACTCGAGTGAATGCAAATAATGAAGCCTTTTCAGTTACATTTGCACATGGTATCCTTCAGGTCAGCCTTGACTATGATCAGTTAGATATCCAAGAAAATGGTGTAGTAAGTAAAATTCTCCGTAAAATAAACTGAATAGCAACACCAATGAAGTCTGCTCCTACCTGAAGTACATCACATGGAAAATAGTTAAAGGAATTCTTCGAGGCCACAATTTCCTTTAACACCCTTCCTCAGAAATGTATTGCACAGGTTTTACAGGATTCTACCGCAATAGACTTCTTGTACATATTTTGTGGTCACCAGTGAAGGTGACATATAACCCAGAAAGCTCTCTAATGCCTAAATTCATAACAGTAGCCATGGGAGAAAGGAATGAAAGGGACTCAGAAAATAGAGCAGGGAGTGGATTACAGTCTGTGACACAGTAAAGGGGGACTTTGGGACCCAGAACACAGTATTTTACCTTGATACCCATTAGTAAAGCAACAGAGGGTGAGGGAACAGAAGGTGGCATAATAAAGTTTTAAAAATTAGTTATAAAATTACAATAAAATTCAAAATGTAAGCCATCTGAGTTCCTCATGCTGCTGCACAATTTATACATTGCAACTGACACTGTGCATAAAAGGAAAATTGGAGAAAGTTTGTAAGGAGTGGTAAGCCAGAAAGGATCTGCATTAAGTTAGGAAGGAAACACCAGTTCAAAAGCATGAATGGAAGACTTATGCAAAACTAGCCAAAGTGCAAGAGCACTGTTATGTTCATATTTGTGTAAATTTATCAGAATTTATCCCCACAGTATATACACATAGAAACATAGAAGATAGGAGCAGGAGTAGGCCATTCGGCCCCTCGAGCCTGCTCCGCCATTCAATGTGATCATGGCTGATCATCCAAGTTCAGTACCCGGTACCTGCTTTCTCCCCATACCCCTTGATCCCTTTAGCCTTAAGAAATATATCCAACTCCTTCTTGAATATATTTAATGAATTGGCCTCTACTGCCTTCTGTGGTAGAGAATTCCACAGGTTCACTACTCTCTGGGTGAAGAAATTCCTCCTAATTTCTGTCCTAAAAGGCCTACCCCTTATCCTTAGACTGTGACCCCTGGTTCTGTATTCCCTGACCATCGGGAACATCCTCCCTGCATCGAGTCTGTCCAGTCCTGCCAGAATTTTATAAGTTTCAATGAGATCCCCTCTCATTCTTCTAAACTCCAGCGAGTATAAGCCCAATCGACCCAATCTCTCCTCATACGTCATTCCTGCCATCCCAGGTATCAGCCTGGTGAATCATCGCTGAACTCCTTCCATGGCAAGAATATCCTTCTCAGATAAGGTGACCAAAACTGCACACAATACTCAAGATGTGGTCTCACCAAGGCCCTGTACAACTGTAGCAAGACATCCTTGTTTCTGTACTCAAACCCTCTCGATATGAAGGCCAACATACCATTTGCCTTCTTAACCGCCTGCTGCACCTGCATGCTTACCTTCAGCGACTGGTGCACAAGGACACCCAGGTCTCGTTGCACTTCCCCTTCTCCCAATCTATTGCCATTCAGATAATAATCTGCCTTCCTGTTTTTGCCACCAAAGTGGATAACCTCACATTTATCCACGTTCTATTGCATCTGCCATGCTTCTGCCCAATCACCCAACCTGTCCAAATCATACTGGAGTTTTTTGGCATCCTCCTCACAGCACACACGTCCACCCAGCTTTGTGTCATCTGCAAATTTGGAGATATTGCATCTAGTTCCCTTGTCTAGATCATTAATATATATTGTGAATAGCTGGGGTCCAAGGACCGATCCCTGCGGTACCCCACTAGTCACTGCCTGCCACTCGGAAAAAGACCCGTTTATTCCAACTCTTTGCTTTCTATCTGTCAACCAGTTCTCTATCCAAGTCAATACCTTGCCCCCAATCCCATGTGCCTTAACTTTACATGCTAATCTCTTACGTGGGACCTTATCGAAAGTCTTCTGAAAGTCCAAATACACCACATGCACTGGTTCTCCCTTATCTATTCTACCAGTTACATCCTCAAAAAATTCCAGTAGATTAGTCAAGCACGACTTACCTTTTGTAAATCCATGTTGACTTTGTCCGATCCTGTAACTGTTTTCCAAGTGCTCTATTACATCTTTTATAATGGACTCTAGCATTTTCCCCACTACCGATGTCAGGCTTACCGGTCTGTAATTCCCCGTTTTCTCTCTACCACCTTTTTTGAATAGTGGGGTAACATTATCTACCCTCCAATCCATGGGTGAGGGGACAATTATTTTATCACAGCGAGGGGACAATTATTTTATCAGAAATAAAGGCCAACATTCAAGCAGGAGAGTGTTAGAACATTCAGAGTATGAATTTCTGAGTCTGCAAAGTTAGATTATCTCTAAGAATGCAATAAATGAAAGTCTAAGGCTGCATTTCATTAGAACTATAGTATCACTCTGCTTTGCTTTCTTTGTGTTGGTGCGAAGTGATCCTACAACTGTAGTGTAAATACAGTGCAAGAGTCTCAGTGATATCCTGTACCAAAATCAGAATTGTATAGAGGGAGTGTCTCCCAGAAGTCTCACTGATGAAATGCGTTCTCCATGTTGTTTTAATCATGGTCTAAACTTTCACATTTTCTCTGGTGAATGCATTTTGTACTTATGGTCGTCATTTCCTTCAAAAAAAATCACCCACCTGTAAT
Source organism: Somniosus microcephalus (assembly GCF_052327205.1). Lineage (NCBI taxonomy): Eukaryota > Metazoa > Chordata > Chondrichthyes > Squaliformes > Somniosidae > Somniosus > Somniosus microcephalus. The sequence continues at coordinate 249,886,215 of NC_140987.1, forward strand.
AGATGCTCATTAATTGCTTTCATTTTCATGTATTTGGCTTGTTTGTCTTCTGCCATGTTTTTGATGATGGTATCCGCCGCTTGTTTCTCTTGCTCAATTTCTTCATCAATAATTCGAATGAGGTCTTCTTTCCTGTAAGTGGGAAAAGTTCACAAAAGTTTAAATTTTCAGAATATTTTAAAGCACCAATCTTAAAAGGGACTTCTGACTTGCAAATCAGAAACTTTATTATTCAAATGGACGCCAGTTTGGAAAAATAAAAAGGAGGAGGCTTTCATTCCATCAACCTGACCTTAATTTGATCTCTCTGGTGAAACACACTGGGTCATTTATCACCCAGATTCTGCAATGTTGTAATGTAACTTAGATTATTCACAGAGATAATATATCTGAAGTTGTCAGACATGAATAAGCATTATTGGTTGCAGTATGTTAAAGGAAAAAAATTCGACCAACTGAAAGCAATTACTTTTTACCATAGAAGACAAACATTTGCTCAGCACTAATGCAACAGGTTATATTTATTAGAATCAGTCAACTGAAATTATTCAAATGGCAGTTATCCATGGAAGTTAGTCTGGAGTATCAGAATACAGTTTAATTATAAAACTTGAAAATCATGAAAACAGATCATATGATTCCTAAATGGCTACCATAAAGAAAGACAGACAGACTTGCATTTATATAGCACCTTTCACAACCACTGGATATTCCCAAAGCACTTTACAGCCAATTAAGTACTTTTTTGAAGTATAGTCACTGTTGTAGGAAATGCAACAGTCAATTTCCGCACAGCAAGCTCCCATAAACAGCAACGTGATAATGACCAGATAATCTGTTTTTTTTAGTGATGTTGATTGAGGGATAAATATTTGATAGGACACTGGAAATAACTTCCTGTTCTTCTTCGAAATAGTGCCATGGGATCTTTTATGTCCGCTTGAGAGAGCAGACAGGGCCTCGGTTTAACATCTCCGAAAGTTGGCATCTCCAACAGTGCAGCGCTCCCTCAGTACTGCACTGGAGTGTCAGCTTAGACTTTTTGTGCTCTGCAGTGGGACTTGAACCCAGAACCTTCCAACTCAGGCGAGAATTAAAGATTACATGAAGGACTAGAGTAACATTTAAACACTAGTATTTTAAAACGGAGAAGGTTATGTCAATACTTACATTAGGTAGGACATAATTCTAGAAGACAAAATACTGGGTTGTGATACTTTCAAATGTAACATTTCAACAAACTGAATTCAACCCCATGGCAAATAATATACTGTAGTAATGCATTTCAGTTAATATTTAGCTAGACATCTAATTCACAAGCAACCTTATTTTCAAGACAAAAGTCATCACAAACAGTTTTTAGTGTATGAACAAGGAAACCCTGTCTGCTAATTAAGATAGAAGAGTACTGGATGATCATTTTGAGAGGAATGAAGCCACATCTTCCTGTTGAGATATTAAGATTCCCATATCTTATTATGAGAACAGTTATTAAGGAATTGGATCTCCTTACTTTCTATGGTTTCAGTTTTGAAAATGCTTAAGAACTCCCTCAATAGCTCAACAAGTAACTGAGTTATAGAGACCAGGAAGGTGCCAGGTGCAATTTCTAGTCTGTTCTGAATTAGCTGATCTCACCCGAGGGTACAGTTACTCTCTATCACTGTCCAGCCACCTCTGCCGTAGGTGCGTATGACTGAAGGTCGGGTAAGGACCAGATCGGGCTCAGCTGTGACACTCTCCACTTTCTGTTCCCAGAGTTGAATAGCCTACTCACAGTCAAGGGTGACACATGGTGGCAATATCAGAGAGTGGCTAGTGCCTGTGGAACTATACCCCAGCAAGGAGTTAACACCTTCACGAAAGGAGAGAGAATACTGGCAGAGAAAATTGGTAAGAAAAAAAGGAAATGCTAACGAGACTACAGTGCCTTTTTTTAAATACAGGTTAACAATGACTTAAAAAAACCAAGGACAGGAGAACTTAAAAACAGACTGAAATTGTACTTTCAAATAAAAATCTGCAATAGAAATAGGTAGATTTTTCTGGTCGTGAGCAGTGGCGACCAAACCAGATCACGGAGTAGAATCTATATTGCAATGTTGGACCATAACACATGAGCTTGAATCTACTTGTCTAATTTGTACTTGTAGGTGGGCGCATGCCATAGGTTTGGGGAGGCCTGGGCTTTGGCAGCAATGCTGGTGTAATCCTGGGGTTAGCAGAACTGGATTAGGTGGTATCAGAAGTTTGGTACCACTGGGAAGTGGGATCACAGGAAATGGTAGCACTGGCAAAGACGGTCCTGAAGTCTTGCAGCACTGGGGAGTAGGGACATGGCAAAGGAAAATCTGCCCGACTTGTTCCTGAGAGCATAGGGTGTGTAAAGAGCATTGGAGGGAATTCTCAAAGTATAGAAGAGGGAGGACAGTTGTTTTATGTCAGAGTCTTGCCGTTTGGGAGGTGGAAAGGTGATATTGAGGTGCTGGGATTTAGGAAGAATGGGGGAGGTGTCAGGCTATGAGAATGTTGGCGGAGGGGTGCTGGGGTGTGGCAGCATTGGGATGGCAATAGTAGGGTATGGGTATCGTGGGCAGGATGGGGTTCAGAGGCCTGGGAGTAGCTTAACGAGGGTTTTGGGTTGTGATAGTTCTGAGAGGATAATGCTCAAGTGTGATGTTCGGATTTGGGGACTACTGGTAAGGCGATCATGGGATGTGATAATACAAGGGAGGTCAGGTCTCGGAGCATTGGGATTAGGAATTATACATTGTAGGAGCATTGGGCTGGGTGAATGTGTCTGGGAGAAGTGAGGGGGAGGTTCATGTTTGCATGATCTGACAGCACTTGAGAAGGGAATTCCAGCATGTGGTCGGACTGGAAATTAAGGGGGAATTTTACCCCCCAAAAATGGGTGGATTTGGGTCGGGTGGGAAGCTTGCCATGGGCAAACCCGAACCAAATCTGGTATTAACAGATTCGGGACAGAGGCAGGCAACCAATCCGCTCCCAGGGGGTGGGTCTCTCATTTAAATAAGTGTGCCTCAGATTTTTACTCTGTTCCAGCTTCAACGTTGGCCGACCGGGTTTCCTGGGCCTCGGGAAACCCGGCAGCTAAAGGGAGGCGAGGCCTGTTGCATGGAACAAGCAAGTGCCTTTCCAGCACTGCTTGTGGACCAGGAGGAGGAGGAGGGCGCTCCCCCCCCCCCGGCCCACCAAACAAACCTGTTAACCTCCCCAGCGATCAGACCATTCCCTCCCGCTGATCTCTCCGGCCCCCACGAGATCATCTCCCCCAGACCCGCTTTGATGTCCCCCCCGCCAACCCCTGATTTCTCCCTCCAACCTCTCCACACCGTTTCCTGATTGCAGCCTGGTGTCGCAGGCCTACCCACCCGACAGCCAGCCAGCCTCAATTCGGCAGGGCCCGAGGGAAACCCGTTCTTCCCAGCTACCTCCCTGTAAATATCGTGGTCTAAGTGTTGGCGCATTTGGGGAATGGGACAATGGATTTCTGTTGCGGATGGGTCTTTGGTGGGCAGTAATTTTGGGTGCTCATAGGAACCGTGATGCAAATCCTGGAATCATTGAGAGAGAACCTTGGGTACTGGGGAGGGAGATTTAAGGGTCTGGGAGCATTGGATGATTCTGGGATCTGGAAGCACTGGGAATGCGGTGGTCTAGGGGTTTGTGAGCACCCAGAGTAGGTCCTGTGATTTGGAGGGATGGGGGGGGGGGGGGGGGGGAGTGCAAGTCTGGGGAAGGGTGTCCTAAGTCCAACTGGGATTCTGAAGCAATGGGGAGGTCAGACTCCGGCAGTATGGGGTGGGGGGAGGGAGCATTGCTGGGATCTGGCAATATTGAGGAAGGCAGGGTCTAACAGCCTTGTGCGGGAGAATGGGACCGAAACTGCCATTGGCCCCTTTGAAACCATCAGGTCCCATGTCTTCTGCACTTCCTGTCAACTTTTTCCATTGTAGATTCCTAGGTCCACAAGTTATAAAGGAAACTGCCTATGTAAACTTGTCACACTGTAATTGCACCCTCCCGCCATTATAATAGGCATTGATGCCTTTCCTTGGCATTGTTTGTCTGTGAGGAGTTCATACCAGAAAACCAGAATTGTTAATACAACTGCCATCATTTGCCTGATCTAAAAGATTTGAGACCTCAGTTGTTTTCCAAGTCTTTTGGAAGAAGCAAAGAAATCCTCAAAGGATACAAGGACGCACCCATCAAGCCCTTTTGGCGCATATGCTGCACGCTGGAAAATTCCACAAACTCTACGTGCTCAGAATGTACAGATGGGATTGAAAAAAACAGCTGTTGTGAGGCAAAATATCCAGTCAAAGTTCAGACTTCTGAGATAGTTTGGGGTGGTGAAATTTTAATTAAAATTATTAAAAGACAAAAAATAATTCAAAGGGTAAATTTAATCATGTAATTATGAAATCCTTAAAAAAAAAAAGTTGTTTAATACTTTATTTTAGACAGGAGAAATTTTCCAGAAGGCATTTTGAGTGATTTGTGGGAGAAGGATAATACGCTGCCACCTAGTGCCTGACAAGTAATTATTACAGGTCTGCTTTGTAAATTTAACAGTGGAATTCCGATTAGAGCCCCACCTAGTGCCATGACAGGGTATGTATTGACATTTAACATTGGAATTCCCACTGGAGATGGTTACGTAACAGATTACAATAGTGTGCATGCCATATGAATGGGGGAATCAGTGAGCATCTGTAGCGCAATACATTTATAAAATGTCTCCATGTAGACAGAAAGGTGTTTTTGATTGTTTCTTGGAAAAAAGTGTTTCCCTTCTGCACGGTGGCATAGTGGTTAGCACTGTTGCCTCACAGCGCCAGGGACCCGGGTTCGAATCCGGCCTCGGGTGACTGTCTGTGTGGAGTTTGCACATTCTCCCCGTGTTTGCGTGGGTTTCCTCCGGGTGCTCCGGTTTCCTCCCACAGTCCAAAGATGTGCGGGTTAGGTTGATTGGCTATGATAAATTGACCCTTAGTGTTAGGGGGATTAAATACGGGGATAGGGTGGGATATGTGTTGGTGTAGGGGTTACAGGGATCGGGTGGGATATGTGTCGGTGCAGGCTCGATGGGCCGAAATGGCCTCTATCTGCACTGTGGGGTTTCTGTGATTCTGTGATTACAGCTCTTTTTCTTTCTCTTGTTTCCTTGCCTCTTGATTTCTCTCCTTAAAAAGTTTAATCTTTTCATTTGTCTTCCACTCATCTTGAAGATCAGATTCTAGTTTAACAAGATATTGTCAGGCATGTGAAATGCTTTCATTGATTATATTTGTAATCCGTTTCTTGCAAATAGTTATACATATTCAACAATGCATTTATGCTTTATTCCTCAGGGAAAGCAATAGTTAAAAAAATTCTTAATTGAATATCGCTAATCATGAACCGTGTTGATTTATTTTGTCAAATATGTGCATCTTGTTCTGCTGCTTGCTCTAAAGAGCTCTCCCAGACTTCTGGCATAAATTCATATACATATTTTTTTAAGACAAGGTAACCCTTGGTGGTAGACAAGGGCTGAAACCCCTATGGTAGCAATGGTCAGGATCCTCAAATTGCCATTAAGAGATTTTAAAAGATTTTTTTAAAATTTAATACTCATGTTTTCCAATACCAGCTGGTATTTAATCACTGGAGGAAAATTTTCAGCTCATGTGGAAAAAAAGATAATAAAGGTCGTGACAAGAGGGCAACAGCGTCATGCCGACATGGACTGGTTGAGCCAAATGGCCTGTTTCTGTGCTGTATATTCTATGTAAATTCCACTTTAAGTACTGGTTACTATTCATTTTCAAAGCATAATGATGTATGAAAGATCCAAACCCTTGGTTAACTGAAAGCAACTAAAAGCATTTATGTTGCAGCAAAGCTGGGATCATGACAACCTGCTGGTTTACACTTTGGACTGGAAATGTTATTTTGACAACTGCTACATTAGCCTTATCTCCTTGCAGTTTCAGTGACACAACTGTAAGTACAGTAGCTTAACGAATAATGTTGACATACCGTAAAAGGGAACTGTATTTATTTGAAGTGCCATGCCATCCTATCTTATTGGTACATTTAGTGGTGTGTCTGTTATCTTTCCTGCACCCACCCCCCACCACCACCCACCCCCCTATGCTTTCAATTTGGCGGTCAGAGGTAGTCTAAGAACAGGAATTTTGAGTAGAATTCCTCTTGTAGTGACATTATGAATGGGACAGGGATACAAACTGATTAACAAAAATATATTCAAACGTCCTCTAATTTTCTTAATTTATTTATCTGAGGAGCTAGGATTAATTTCTACTTACAGCTCAGAACTGTCTCCGTTCATTCTCCAAAGTTGGCTTGCCCTGTTAGTACCAGTAAATAGATCCTGAACGATATCTACCTGAATTTTATATTTTAATGATTTGTCTTAGTGCCAGTCTAAACATGTGTCTGCATAACACGCTGGTACGGTGAATATAAACACTTTTTAAAATCAGCAGTTTGAGAAAGAACTGATGCAGGAATTAGAGCTTAGAAATTGCTGTTGGCGTAAAGCTTTATGCCAGCGGCAACTGTATGCTGGTGGCTAACAATGTCAGAAGTGTGGTATCACACTTGTTTACTGCCCGTTCCACAACAATAATAAAATTGCTGAATGGAGACCTTGAAGAGAGAGCACCAGTGCGCGCAACTTGTGTTTTTGTGCAATTAAGTTAGAGATAGGGTACTCGGGGGCATAGCGCTCACTTGTTTTGTACAAACAAAATAGGTGTTGCTAGAGTGGTTACTGTAAGAAAGCTGGAGCCCTTATTTAAACGTGAGTTGGTTCTAAGTTTCTTTCCACTTTCTGGATTTTTGTGCACAATGGAGACTGCATTCAGTGCTCCACAAGGCAGAAGAGGATCAGCAACAGCAGGAAAAGACTTGCTGTGATGTCAGGTGTCCTGTACCAGGCATAGCTACCTGGTAATGACAATGGAAATGTGGCCAAAGGTGCTGAGGCATTCACAAATTGTGCCATGTCCTTCAGAAAGACTTCTGCACAACGCAAAATATCTGCTCAGTAGTGACAGTAGTAATCAAAGTCAGCGTTGTCCTTCATTTTTGTGTATCAGGTCCCTGCCAGGTTAGTACTGGGGATATCTGCGGTGTTGGCCACTTTACAGTCCATAGATGTATGAAGAGGGCCACAGATGTATTATTCAACAGGATAAATGACTTAGTTATTTTTGCCACTTACTAACAGCAGCTGAGAGGGCAACACAACGTTTGAGCTGCTGGCTTTCCCACAGTGCCATGTTGCCATTCAGGCTGCTGTGCACAACATTGTACCCTTTATGACCCAAAAGAGATTTTTTTTTAAATCTCAGTGTGGACATGAATAAGGGTAAATATATCAATTGGGAATTAACAGCAGTACCTGCAATGCAGCAAGGAGGAAACATAGAAACATAGAAGATAGGAGCAGGAGTAGGCCATTCGGCCCCTCGAGCCTGCTCCGCCATTCAATGCGATCATGGCTGATCATCCAAATTCAGTACCCTGTCCCTGCTTTCTCCCCATACCCCTTGATCCCTTTAGCCTTAAGAAATATATCCAACTCCTTCTTGAATATATTTAATGAATTGGTCTCTACTGCCTTCTGTGGTAGAGAATTCCACAGGTTCACCACTCTCTGGGTGAAGAAATTCCTCCTCATTTCTGTCCTAAATGGCTTACCCCTTATCCTTAGACTGTGACCCCTGGTTCTGGACTCCCCGGCCATCGGGAACATCCTTCCTCCATCTATTCTGTCCAGTCCTGCCAGAATTTTATAAGTTTCAATGAGATCCCCTCTCATTCTTCTAAACTCCAGCGAGTATAAGCCCAATCGACCCAATCTCTCCTCATATGTCATTCCTGCCATCCCACGTATCAGCCTGGTGAATCTTCGCTTGCAACAGGTACTGATTCTAGGTGCCATCCAAGGAATGCTAAAGTCAAACCATTTCTTAAAGGGGCCAATTAACATTTATTCCACATTTTCATGCTCAAATAACATCTACTGCTTTCTTATGCTGGGCTCCTGCTATATTGTGACTAACGACAAATAAATACTTAGCACAATTTACAAATTAAGTTTAGCGCATTAATTTCTTCTACTCTATAGCGTATGAATGTTGGCAGCTTGAGTTGGCACAATGCTGCCCCGTGGTGGTTGTGCTTTGTTTTAGATGGGTAATGCTTAGCCAACATTCCTTCTTATTCCCTTGTGGAAGAACTAAGTGCGCTGCAGAGTTTCGCTGGGATTCTGGGCACCTTTGGGCTGCAAGAGTCATGTATGCAGGACTGTGGTGGCTGAATTCTGCTACCTGCTTTTGCTACCTCCTCCCATGCTTACTGCACCAGGTGCTTCTTGGAAAGGAGACAATGAATGAGGATAGAAGGGAGGCAACACTCCCATGGTCCTTTGCATTAGGCCTTGCAAATCTTGGCCTTTAAAACAGACATTCCTCACTCTGTAACACCCAATTTTGCTGAGCGAACATTTGGTTTTGCGTTTCCAGATACATTTTAACTGCACAGCAACCTCCTACTGACATTTGACAGCGAATTAAAAGAATTAATGCTTCTCCTTTGTCACTGGCTGGCTATCCAAGGATAAATAGTCCACAGACTGAAAACAGGAAAATTGTAAGCAAACCCATAGCAATGTGGTTGACTGTTAACTGCCCTCTGAAATAGCCTAGCAAGTCACTCAGTTGTACCAAACAGCTACAAAAAAACAATAATAATAATAAAACCGGACGGACTGCCTGGCATCGACCTCGGCACCAGCTTTGGACACGACAAATGCATACCCAGTCCATTCAACCCTGCAAAGTCCTCCTCACTAACATCTGGGGACTTGTGCCAAAATTGGGAGAGCTGTCCCACAGACTAGTCAAGCAACAGCCCGACATAGTCATACTCACAGAATCATACCTTTCAGCCAATGTCCCAAACTCCTCCATCACCATCCCTAGGTATGTCCTGTCCCACCAGGACAGACTCACCAGAGGTGGCGGCACAGTGGTATACAGTTGGGAGGGAATGGCCCTGGGAGTCCTCAACATTGACCCCGGGAGTCCTCAACATTGACCCCGGACCCCATGAAGTCTCATGGCTTCAGGTCAAACATGGGCAAGGAAATCTCCTGCTGATCATCACTTACCGCCCTCCCTCAGCTGATGAATCAGTACTCCGCCATGTTGAACACCATTTGGAAGAAGCACTGAGGGAAGCAAGGGCACAGAATGTATTCTGGTTGGGGGACTTCAATGTCCATCACCGAGAGTGGCTCAAGAGCACCACTACTGACCGAGCTGGCCGAGTCCTGAAGGACATAGCTGCCAGACTGGGCCTGCAGCAGGTGCTAATAGAACCAACACGAGGGAAAAAGCCTATTTGACCTCGGCCTCACCAATCTACCTATCGCAGATGCATCTGTCCATGACAGTATTGGTAGCAGTAACCACCGCACAGTCCTTGTGGAGACGAAGTCTTGTCTTCACACTGAGGAAACCATACTTCTTGTTGTGTGCCACTACCATGGTGCTAAATGGGATAGATTCAGAACAGATCTAGCAGCTCAAAACTGGACATTCATGAGGCGCTGTGGGTCATCAGCACCAGTGGAATTGTATTCCACCACAATCTGTAACCTCATCGCCCAGCATATCCCTCACTCTACCATCATCAAATCCCCCACCATCAACATCCTGTGGGTCACCATTGACCAGAAACTTAACTGGACCAGCCACATAAATACTGTGGCTACAAGAGCAGGCCAGAGGCTGGGTATTCTGTGAAGTGTCTCTCGCCTCCCGACTCCCCAAAGCCTTTCTACCATCTACAAGGCACAAGTAAGGAGTGTGATGGAATACTCCCCACTTGCCTGGATGAGTGCAGCTCCAACAACGCTCAAGAAGCTCAACACCATCCAGGATAAAGCAGCCCGCTTGATTGGCACCCCATCCACCATCTTTTGCTGCCTTCCAACCCGCGGGAACAGTTCTAGAATCGCTGGAATTTTGGAAAATGACAACCAATGCATCCACTATCTCTATAGCCACCTCTTTCAAAACCCTAGGATGTAGGCCATCAGATCCTGGTGATTTATCAGCTTTCATTCCCATTAATTTCTCCAGTACTAATTTGTTACTAATACTAATTTCTTTCAGTTCCTCATTCTCACTAGCCCCTTGGTTCTCCACTATTTCAGGGAGGTTTTTTGTGTCTTCTTCTGTGAAGACGGACACAAAGGCCGGAATTTTGCCGGCGCTCAGAGGGCGGGTTTGGAGTCAGGTCCGTTGTCAAAATAGCAAAGATTGACAGCGGGTAGGAAACCCGCTGTCAACCCGCCTCCACGCGAGTCTCCCAGGTGTCGGGTCTGTCTGCGCAGAACTGACATGACACCAAGTGGCGGGAGAGACAACTGAGCTCATTAAATGGCTGGTTAACAGCCAATTTAATGGTATTTTGAGACTTCCTTCCAATTTTGCGTGCACCCCCACAGGTTACCCGCTACTCAGGCAACACGCCAGCTCACCCTGGCGTGAGTTGAGTCTGCTCTGATGTATCTGATAAGCTGACAACTGCAGAAGTGGTGTAAAGGATGCCATGTTGCAGATGGTCAGTTTCAGAGCACAGAAACAGTTGGTTACTGCATTTGTAAGACACATCGGAGGAAAAATTCTGTTGCTTTGTGTAGTGTATGTACCTTTAAGAGGAACTATGTTTTTGAAGCCCCTGTATACTGTAGTACCAGTAGTGACCACTCGGGTATATAAGCCTGTGTAGCGTCTTGTGTAGTTAGTTCACCTCCAGACTTTGTTCAGTAAACACTTGTTAAATCAACTCCTGCATTCCATGTCTCCATTAACACACGGATCTAACAGTGGCGACGAGTTAGAAACGAACTTACCTGCAATTCGGCAGCACTTCAAGGGGATCGATTGTAGGATTCGCAAAATCCAGGAAAATACAGCCTACATTTTAAAACCCCTGAAATGGCCACATTTTTAAGAGCACAAGATGGAGTCGGCAGATCACATGACTCATTTCAGAAGGACATACCACTGCAATACCTTAAAGAAACCTGAGTCACCACCGATTGGAAAATTCCAGACTGACTGCAATTGATATGGTAATAAAGGTAGCAGCAGTAACGAAGTCAAAAACAAAGGACTTGCACTTGAAAAGGTCATGTTAATCGCCAGATAAACGTAAACCCATCACTGAAATCACAGAGCACAGACAAGACCCATTATCTGCATCAAACTCAGCGGGACACGGGACACAACCCATCAGTTTGGTTTCGGCCACGATTAAAGTCGTTAAACTAAAGTACCAGCTTTTGTCAAAGTAGCCGGCCCAAAACTTTGACAAAAGAAAACCCCTGATTTGGCGCCAAAGATAAGGGCAAGGAAACGGTATAACTGTTGGGGGAAAATCAATGGGCAGAAGGTACGATCGGAGGCAGAGAACGAGAGGTTAAGGTTAAGTTGAACGGTTCGAGTGGAGAGGTCCGATTACGGTTCGAGGAGCACGGAGGTTCTACAAGTTCGAGCAGGAGAGCAGGTTCAGGAGCCCATCCCAGAAGGAAGATCAATCGGGAATCCCGGAAGCTACAGGAGCACCAAGGTCGAGGACAGTTTTAAAACCCTGGTGAGCATAGAGGCCCAACTCCACCTAGCTGACCTAGTAGAGGAATACTTTAGAGATGGGAGGGTTTTAATATTAAGGGCTTTGTAATCGGGAGTGTTATTTATCCTTCGTTGTACCGCGCGCTTTCCCCACCCCCGTTTTATTATACCGCAGCTAATGAATTGATGTATTTTAAGATAGTCAAAGTAATTCTTGTGTGTTAAATTTTAGTTCCCATTGGGAGGCGTGTTAATTATTTTGTCTGTGTTGTTTCTTTGTTCCCTGTGTTTTTATTCTCCTTATAAATAAAGAAACCATTAATTTTAAAACTTACCTTGTCTCACCTGATCCATTTGTCTTCCGAGTCACAAGTTGGGCCAACACATCAAGGTAGTCTGCCAATAAGTCCAGTGTCTAGAATCAGTGAGGGGGGAGTGCTTCGAAACCGCTCACGAGCAGTGTGAAATCAAGAATCGATCTCGCACACCACAAGCTCGTTAAAAAGACCCCTTACAGATTCCTCAGACGAAGGTCGAAGCCAGAAGCAAGAAAAAAAAAATAACTCGAAGAAACTCGAAAACGAGGGCCAGGCTTGGTCTCCAGTCTGTGGTTTCCCCAGCTAAATGGGCTGGTGGCAGGTAGTGCACTGATCCTTCCTGGGCTGCGGCGGGCTACAGCTCGATCGGGTGGCTCTGCAATGGGGCCGGGCAGCGAGTCAGGAAGCAGAAGCAAAGAGAGAGAGAGGGTGGAGCACTCAGGGCGCGGCCGGCGTTCGGACCGAGCAGAGGGAGGGGAAAGTCCCAGAGGGTCCGCTCCACGACGGGAACGGTTCTTCAATTACGGAGAGAATATTGAAGCGAAAAAGCTGCAGGTCGCAACGGGAACCGTGGAGAACAGCGTTGGCAGCAGCGGCGGGAAAGCGCTGGAGGCGCCATCTTAACTCGGCGGGGAAGAAAGAAAAGCGCGGAAGCGCCATTTTAGATTTTCAAGATGCCGAAGACTGGCAATATTACTGCTTTCGATAGTGATATAGAAGATTGGACCACATATGTGGAAAGAGTGGAGGTATATTGCAAGGCGAATGAAGTAGCGGATGATAAAAAGGCATCGGTACTTCTAAATCTGATGGGCGCAAGGACATACGGTCTGTTACGAAACTTGATCACTCCAGCCAAACCGATGGACAAGAATTTTAATGAGATTGTTGATACCTTACAGGAGCACTTAAACCCAACACCGCTGCTGATAGCGGAACGATTCAAATTCTTCAGGAGGAATCAGCACAAGAATGAAAGTAACGCTGATTACCTCACCGAATTACGAAAGATGTCAAAGCACTGCCAATTCGGGGCAGGACTGGCAGATTCTCTACGAGACAAATTTGTCTGCGGTCTCCTAAGCGAAGGAACACAGAAAGACTACTTTCTGAGAAAGATTTGATACTGGACAAGGCTTTCAGTGTGGCTGTATCATACGAAGCAGCAGCAAGAGGAGCTGCAGAGATACAGCAAAAGCCACAGGACTTCGGCACCCATGAAATGACACGGGGTTTCGAGAGATGTTATCGCTGCGGCAGATCCACCCATGACCAGAAGGACTGCTGGTTCAAGGACAAAGCATGCAGGCAATGCGGAAAGATGGGACACATTGCACGTATATGCAGATCTGGAAAGAAATCCGCTGACAGTAAAAAGGTCAATAAGGAAAAGTACAGAAAGGTACAAATGATGATGGACAGTAGGTCCGAAGACCAGAAGAGCGATAGCGACTCCGGAAACAAGAGACTAAGCTATCTCAAATTACATAATTGTAATTGCCAAAGAAGATTACCAGACCATTTGGGTTACCCTCACAATAGCGGGGTCCCCAGTCAAAATAGAGCTAGATACAGGATCAGCTCTGACCGTCATGAGTCGACGGGATTACGAGCGGCAATTTCCGCATATACCTTTGAAAGACACATCCATTGTCTTGAAGACATATACGGGGCAGAAAGTATACCCCAGAGGGAAAATAAGGGTGCCTGTTGTATACAACGGCAAGGAAATACAGAAGTTGTATTTATACGTTCTGCAAGATGGTGGTCCACCGTTGCTGGGATGTGAATGGACCAGAAAGATAAGTTTAGACTGGCACTCCATTCAGGCACTGACGGTGACCAGTAAGAAAAAAAACGATGATGACGTCATACCTGGACGATTAAAAGAAATCTTGGCTAACGCCAAAGAAGTGTTTCAACAGGAACTAGAAACCCTGAAAGGCGCCACCGCCTCAATAAAAGTGGAAGATGCGGCAATTCCCAAGTTTTTTAAGGCAAGGCCGGTGCCATACGCAATTCGTCCAGCCGTCGAGGCAGAGCTGGAGAATTTGAAAAAACCGGCGTGTTATCCAAGGTAGATTGGAGCGAGTGGGCAACACCCATCGTCCCGGTCATGAAGAAAACGTTGAATAATGATAAATCTGAAGAACAGAGAAAAGTTCACATCTGTGGGGACTTCAAGGTGACTGTAAACCCGGTTCTTCACATGGTACAGTATCCTCTTCCGAGGATAGAAGATATTTTCGCCTCACTATCCGGAGGGAAACGTTTCACCAAAATTGACTTAGCACAGGCATATCTACAGATGGAGGTTGAGGAGGCCTCTAAAAAGTATCTCACGATAAACACACACAAAGGCCTGCACCAGTACAATCGACTGGTTTTCGGAGTGGCATCAGCTCCGGCTATCTGGCAAAGAGCTATGGAGCAAGTCCTGCAAGGGATTCCGGGGACTCAATGCTATCTACACGACATCCTTGTAACAGGAGAAAACGACAACGAGCACCTTGCCAACTTGGAGCAGGTGCTCACGAGGCTGAGAGAACGGGGCCTACGAGCAAATCGACCCAAGTGCAAATTTTTCCAGAAACAAATATCATATTGTGGCCATGTCATTAACGAAGAAGGGTTGCATAAGTCACCTGAAAAAATTGAAGCGGTCGTAAAGGCCCCAGCGCCTGAAAATGTCTCACAATTAAGGTCGTTCCTGGGATTAGTAAATTACTATCATAAATTTTTACCAAACTTGTCGACGGTTCTGCACCCGCTTAACGCACTGCTACAAACGGGAGTAGTTTGGAAATGGAGCGAAGACTGTAAACGTGCCTTCCATAAATGCAAAGGCTTGATCACGTCCAGGGAAGTGTTGGCTCATTACAACCCATCACTGCCAATCAGACTGGCGTGCGATGCATCCCCTTACGGCGTGGGAGCGGTATTATCGCATAGATTCCCTGATGGCTCGGAGCGGCCGATAGCTTTTGCGTCACTCTCATTAAACTCAGCTGAGCGTAACTATGCCCAGATCGACAGGGAGGCACTCAGCCTGGTGTGGGGGGTGAAGAAATTCAACCATTACCTACACGGACAAAAATTTACCTTGTTGACTGACCAGCAACCCCTCGTCTCCATATTCAACTCTAAAAAGGGCGTTCCCATTATGACAGCGCAAAGGCTACAGAGGTGGTTCCTTTTCCTAGGAGCACACCAATATGACATAGAGTACAAAGGAACAAAACAGCATGGGAATGCTGACGGGTTATCGCGCCTACCGTTGCCAACGGTGAAAGAGGCGCCTACAGTGGACCCAGTGGAGATATTCCACTCAACCATAGTGGAATGTCTACCGGTGACAAATTCTACCATTGAAAAGGAAACGCGAAATGACCCGACTCTCTCATGAGTCTACGATTTAACGGTGAAGGGATGGCCAGCACATGGCGAACCACTGTTGCCAGCATTCTCGCAAAGAAGAGAACAGCTGTCAGTGTGCCGAAGAACCTTGATGTGTGGATCCAGAGTGGTGATTCAACCCAAACTCAAGGATAGAGTGCTAAAGGAGCTTCACGAGGGGCATCTGGGTGGAGTGAAAATGAAGAACTTAGCCAGAGCGTTTGTGTGGTGGCCAGGTATCGATGGAGACATCGAAGAAATGACCAAGAGCTGTCTAGGATGCCAGAAGGTCCAAAACGCCCCACCACAAGCCCCTCTACATCCATGGGAGTGGCCCTCATCTCCATGGCAAAGGGTACATATCGACTTTGCTGGTCCATTTATGGACTCAATGTTCTTAATCGCGGTGGATGCACACTCCAAGTGGCCGGAGGTAATAAAGATGTCCTCCACCACCACGGAAAAAACCATCACAGTATTAAGGACCATATTCACCAGGAATGGGCTGCCTGAACAGATCTGTTCTGATAATGGACCGCAATTTGTAGCCGAAGAATTCAGGAAGTTCTTAAAAAACAATGGGGTTAAGCACTACACGTCCGCCCCATACCATTCCGCCACCAATGGATTAGCTGAAAGGTTTGTCCAGACCTTCAAGAAGGCCATAAAGGCCATGGGTAATGAAGACATAAATCTACAACATAAGGTAGATAACTTCTTGTTTGTGTACAGGAATGCAACACATGTGGTTACAAACCAAACCCCCGCCATGATGTTTTTCAATAGAAGACTAAGATGCCGGCTGGATTTGGTCAAGCCAAACGTCAGAAGGGACGTAGAGAACCGGCAATTTCAAAGCATGAATGAAAGGCCAACTAGAACCTTCCAGATAGGTCAACCAGTTTTGGCCCGGGACTACCGTACCGAGAAATGGCAACCTGGAACTATTTGCACACGACTAGGACCGCTGATGTATACCGTGGACATTGGAGAAAGCATAATAAGGCGCCATGCTGACCAGATCATAGAGTCATCCGAAAAGGGACAACCTACACCACAACTCTATACGCCTAGTGATGAAGCAGAGATACCCATAGTATCTACCTCCGATCCGGTGATACTGGAACCAGATGAACCCGACACTGGCATTGAAGCCGAATCGACCTTGCCAAAAGAACCTACTACACCACCGAGGCGTTATCCAGACCGAGTCAGGAAGCCTCCAGAGAGACTGAATTTGTAATTGATTAACTTCAGCAAATGTGTATATTATTGTTCTTGTAAAAATGTTATTTAATGATTACTTAAAATGTTATGTACTATTTATCTAAAAGGGGAGGAATTGTAGTGTATGTACCTTTAAGAGGAACTATGTTTTTGAAGCCCCTGTATACTGTAGTACCAGTAGTGACCACTCGGGTATATAAGCCTGTGTAGCGTCTTGTGCAGTTAGTTCACCTCCAGACTTTGTTCAGTAAACACTTGTTAAATCAACTCCTGCATTCCGTGTCTCCATTAACACACGGATCTAACACTTTGCGCCTCCCATTAGCGCCTCAAGGGGGCGCAAAGCACCTAGCGCCCAGGCGATGCGCCGCTAATGCCTCCCGCGAAATTCAGCGGGAGGTTAGCGGCAGCGGTAGCGCCGTGTGGCGCGGTGCCTCCGGCGATGATGTCATTGCCGTGCGCAGCGCCCCGCTCGCAAACTTGGCTCGCGCCCCCTGACCTACCGCCGTACACTATGTCCGACAGGGTCAGGGTGCCATGTTTGCAGCCGGGGCGGCATAAATTAAAGGGCAGGGGCCGGGCGGCCATTTTTCTTGGGCTGCCTGCCAGCACCTGCCCCCCTCGTCTCCTCCCGCGAGGAGTGCCGGGCTTTTTTGCCGGCACCCTGCTACCCAATGGTCCAGCAGGGCTCCAGTGCGCACCGCGCTAGGCCCCTCCTCTTTAATCAGGGGAGGGAGGCGTGTAGTAACGTAGCGCTACGTGTCGACATGCTTGGCGCTGCTGCACGTAGCGCTGCGATATTGAATGGGAGCACCCCAAGAGGGAGAGGGAGTGCTTCCAGTAGCGCCCTGTCTCCTGCTTGGGGTGCTACCATTCAATTTCGGGCGTGGGGGCGCTAACTTTTTCAAAAAAAATCAAATCAAATCAACTTTTATTGTCATTGTTAGCGCACAAGTGCAGTACAACGAAATGTAGGCTTGCGGCTCCCGAGAGTGTACATTTAGATTAAGACATTTAAACATTCAACATACATTTGGCTTGTAATACATTAACATAACCATAATAAAGTGCATTGGCAGATGTGCAGGCTTTAGAGTTTATTTGTGGAGTTCAGTAGGATGACAGTCCTGGGAAAGAAGCTGTTCCTAAATCTGGTCGTACGGGTGCGAATGCATCTGTAGCGTCTCCCAGATGGCAGGAGGGCGAACAGACTGTGGCTGGGGTGGGTAGGGTCTTTGATGATGGACCGTGACCTCCGTGAACAGCGTTTCTGGTATATGTGCTCTATGGTCGGTAGCCGGGTGCCGGTAATGCGTTGGGCAGTTTTGACTACCCGCTGCAGGGCTTTCCGGTCATAGTAGCTACAGCTGCCATACCATACTGTGATACAGTTCGTCAGGATGCTCTCTATTGTGCAGCGGTAAAAGTTAGAGAGGATCAGGGGTGACAGGTTACATCCCTTCAGCCTCCTTAGGAAATATAGGCGCTGCTGGGCCTTCTTCTCCAGAGAGGAGGTATTGAGGGACCAGGAGAGGTTTTCCGTGATGTGGACTCCGAGGAACTTAAAGCTGTCCACCCTTTCCGCCACAGCCCCATTGATGTGGATGGGGGTGTGACTTCCGCCTTTAGACTTCCTGAAGTCCACAATGATTTCCTTGGTTTTCTTGATGTTAAGGGCCAGTTTGTTATCGGCGCACCACTTCACGAGATGCTGGACCTCCTCCCTGTAGGCTGACTCATCGTTGTTGGTGATCAGGCCTACTACCGTGGTATCATCTGCAAACTTGATGATGGTGTTGGAACCATGAACAGCCACACAGTCGTGGGTGAAGAGGGAGTAGAGGAGGGGGCTCAGCACACATCCTTGTGGGGCCCCCATGTTCAGGGTCAGGGGGGGGAGGTGTGGTTACCTAATTTGACAGGCTGGGGTCTGTTTGTTAGGAAGTCCAGGGTCCAGTTACAGAGGGAAGTGTTCAGGCCAAGAGTTTGGAGTTTGGTGGCCAGCTTGTTGGGGACGATAGTGTTGAATGCTGAGCTGTAGTCTATGAACAGCATTCTGATGTTGGTCTCTTTACCATCTAGGTGATTCAGTGCAGAGCAGTTGTGATTGCATCCTCCGTTGATCTGTTTGCACGATAGGCAAACTAGTGTTGGTCAGGTCAGGGCATTCCGGCGAAGTTAGCGCCCCTAAGGGGGCGCAAGCCAATTTTTCCCCCATAGAGATTTCTTAGCTTGCAAGTGTTTAGCGGCAACTGTACATCCAGTGCCACCTCATTGGAACAACCTGTCACCATTGATGGATCGCTTGTCATCTCATCTGCAGCTGCCTTCTATTGCAGCAACATCGGTGCCCTTGAAAAAAAAATCACACCTTGGTCCTCCGAAACCCACCACGATCAGCCCCAACACCAACATCACCAGGCACACCAACGACATCACCAACCTTCTCTGCCATCACCTGATGCTGCACAGGACACAGGGCATTATCCCCTGACAACATTGCTGCCCGGGAGGCCAGCGATGGCATCACCATGGCCAGATTTACTTCACTTGATGCTGTAAACCCTGGCTGCGACATGATGCGCCAGGTTGACACCATCCCACATCAGCACTGTGAAGCATCCCTTTAATGTCCAAGCCGTTCCATACACACTCATCACTATAGCGGGGGCGCGGGGTGGCAGTTATGTCTCAACAGTCGCTGGAATTCAGTAAGACACTTCTCAAAGTGCGCACAGATCTGTCCAATAAGGGGCAGTGCTGAAAATATAGATTTCACTGTATGACAACACATTACCAGAAACTTCACATGGACATTGGCTAAACCTCTCAAGTGCCTAACTTTGTGTGTTGTTACTTGGTATGCTTGCAGTAGGATGAGGGTGAGTGCGAGGGGAGGCTAGTGAGATGGGGAAGTGATAATGTAGATAGAGAGGGAAGGGTGGAGGTGCAAGGTAAGTTGGTGTGAGTGTGGATGTGCAGAAGAGTATGGAAGGCACTGTGATGGGGATGTGTTGGGTGGCACAGCAGGGTGAGTCTGAGTGTGGCTTTGCAGTAAAGTTGTGATCCACTGAGATCATTGAAAGGTTGGCGCCACTGCAGCCAGGGACCCCTGACGACATCCCTGCTTTTGGCCTCCCATGCAATGTGCAACCAGGCTGCGTTGGTGTCCTAGGGAGGTCTCTTCCGCCCTTGGAAGGGAAGAGAACCTCCATGTGTTTATTTTATTATTCATTGATGGGATGTGGGCGTCGCTGGCTAGGCCTGCATTTAGTGCCCATCCCTAATTGCCCTTGAGAAGATGGTGGTGAGCCGCCTTCTTGAACCGCTGCAGTCCATTTGGTGTAGGTACACCCACAATGCTGTTAGGAAGGGAGTTCCAGGATTTTGGCCCAGCGACAGTGAAGGAACGGCGATACAGGTCCAAGTCAGGATGGTGTGTGGCTTGGAGGGGAACTTGTAGGTGGTGATGTTCCCATGCGTCTGCTGCCCTTGTCCTTCTAAGTGGTAGAGGTCGCAGGTTTGGAAGGTGCTGTTGAAGGAGCTTTGGCGAGTTGCTGCAGTGCATCTTGTAGATGGTACACACTGCAGCCACAGTGCGCCGGTGGTGGAGGGAGTGAATGTTGAAGGTGGTGGATGGAGTGCCAATCAAGCGGGCTGCTTTATCCTGAATGGTGTCGAGCTTCTTGAGTGTTGTTGGAGCTGCACTCATCCAGGCAAGTGGAGAGTATTCCATCACACTCCTGATTTGTGCCTTGTAGATGGTGGAAAGGCTTTGGGGAGTCAGGTGGTGAGACACTCGCCGCAGAATTCCCAGCCTCTGGCCTGCTCTTGTAGCCACAGTATTTATATGGCTGGTCCAGTTCAGTTTCTGATCAATGGTAACCCCCAGGATGTTGATAGTGGGGGATTCGGTGATGGTAATGCCATTGAATGTCATGGGGAGAAGGTTAGAGTCTCGCTTGTTGGAGATGGTCATTGCCTGGCACTTGTGTGGTGCGAATGTTACTTGCCACTTGTCAGCCCAAGTCTGAATGTTGTCCAGGTCTTGCTGCATATGGACACGGACTGCGTCAGTATCTGACGAGTCTCGAATGGTGCTGAACAGTGTGCAATCATCAGCGAACATCCCCACTTCTGACCTTATGATGGAGGGAAGGTCATTGATGAAACAGCTGAAGATGGTTGGGCCTAGGACACTGCCCTGAGGAACTCCTGCAGTGATGTCATGTGATTGAGATGAATGACCTCCAACAACCACAGCCAACTTCCTTTGTGCTAGGTATGATTCCAACCAATGGAGAGTTTTCCCCTTGATTCCCATTGACTTCAGTTTTGTTAGGGCTCCTTGATGCCACACTCGATCAAATGTTGCCTTGATGTCAAGGGCAGTCACTCTCACCTCACCTCTGGATTCCAGCTCTTTTGTCCATGTTTGGTCAAGGCTTTAATGAGGTCAGGAGCTGAGTGGCCCTGGCGGAACCCAAACTGGGCGTCAGTTAGCAGGTTATTGCTGAGTAAGTGCCGCTTGATAGCACTGTCGACGACACCTTCCATCACTTTGCTGATGATTGAGAGTAGACTGATGGAACGGTAATTGGCCGGGTCGAATTTGTCCTGCTTTTTGTAGACAGGACATACTTGGGCAATTTTCCACATTGCCGGGTAGATGCCAGTGTTGTAGCTGTACTGGAACAGCTTGGCTAGGGGCGCAGCTAGTTCTGGAGCACAAGTCTTCAGTACTATTGCCGGAATGTTGTCAGGGCCCATAGCTTTTGCAGTATCCAGTGTCTTCAGCCGTTTCTTGACATCACGTGGAGTGGAGTGAATTGAATGGGCTGAAGACTGACATCTGTGATGCTGGGGACTTCAGGAGGAGGCCGAGATGGATCATCCACTCGGCACTTCTGGCTGAAGATAGTTGCAAATGCTTCAGTCTTGTCTTTTGCACTCACATAGAAACAAAGATAGGAGCAGGAGTAGGCCATTCGGCCCTTCGAGCCTGCTCCG
This sequence comes from Somniosus microcephalus, assembly GCF_052327205.1. Classification (NCBI taxonomy): domain Eukaryota; kingdom Metazoa; phylum Chordata; class Chondrichthyes; order Squaliformes; family Somniosidae; genus Somniosus; species Somniosus microcephalus. Next base: position 249,907,852 of record NC_140987.1, read on the forward strand.
CCATTCAATGTGATCATGGCTGATCATCCAAATTCAGTACCCTGTCCCTGCCTTTTCCCCATATCCCTTGATCCCTTTAGCCTCAAGAAATATATCCAACTCTTTCTTGAATATATTTAATGAACTAGCCTCCACCGCCCTCTGTGGCAGAGAATTCCACAGGTTCACCACTCTCTGGGTGAAGAAATTCCTCATTTCAGTCCTAAATGGCTTACCCCTTATCCTTAGACTATGACCCCTGGTTCTGGACTCCCCGGCCATCAGAAACATCCTTCCTGCATCTAGTCTGTCCAGACCTGACAGAATTTTATAGGTTTCGATGAGATCCCCTCTCAATCTTCTAGACTCCAGTGAGTATAAGCCCAATCGACACAATCTCTCCTCATACGTCATTCCTGCCATCCCAGGTATCAGCCTGGTGAATCTTCGCTGCACTCCCTCCATGGCAAGAACGTCCTTCCTCAGGTAAGGTGACCAAAACTGCACACAATACTCAAGGTGCGGTCTCACCAAAGCCCTGTACAACTGTAGCAAGACATCCTTGTTCCTGTACTCGAACCCTCTTGCTACAAAGGCCAACATACCATTTGCCTTCTTAACCGCCTGCTGCACCTGCATGCTTACCTTCAGCGACTGGTGCACAAGGACGCCCAGGTCTCTTTGCACTTCCCCTTCTCCCAATCTATTGCCATTCAAATAATAATCTGCCTTCCTGTTTTTGCCACCAAAGTGGATAACCTCACATTTATCCACATTATAGTGCATTTGCCATGTTTCTGCCCAATAACCCAACCTGTCCAAATCGTACTGGAGTTTCCTGACATCCTCCTCGCAGCTTACCCGCCCGCCCAGCTTTGTGTCGTCTGCAAATTTGGAGATATTACATCCAATTCCCTCGTCCAGATCATTAATATATATTGTGAACAGCTGGGGTCCTAGGACCGATCCTTGCGGTACCCCACTAGTCACTGCCTGCCACTCGGAAAATGACCCGTTTATTCCAACTCTTTGCCTTCTGTCCGCCAACCAGTTCTCTATCCAAGTCAATACCTTGCCCCCAATCCCATGTGCCTTAATTTTGCACGCTAATCTCTTGTGTGGGACCTTATCGAAAGCCTTCTGAAAGTCCAAATACACCACATCCACTGGTTCTCCCCTATCTATTTTACCAGTTACATCCTCAAAAAATTCCAGTAGATTAGTCAAGCATGATTTACCTTTTGTAAATCCATGTCGACTTTGTCCGATCCTGTCACTGCTTTCCAAGTGCTCTGCCATTACATCTTTTATAATAGACTCTAGCATTTTCCCCACTACCGATGTCAGGCTTACCGGTCTATAATTCCCCGCTTTTTCTCTACCACCTTTTTTGAATAGTGGGGTGACATTAGCTACCCTCCAATCCATGGGTACCGTTCCAGAGTCTATCGAGTTCTGGAAGATGACCAGTAATGCATCGACTATCTCTAGGGCCACTTCCTTAAGTACCCTGGGATGTAGACCATCAGGCCCTGGGGATTTATCGGCCTTTAGTCCCATCAATTTTCCTAACACCATTTTCCTACAAATACTGATTTCTTTCAGTTCCTCTCTTTCATCAGACCCTATGTTTCCCGGCGTCTCTGGGAGGTTATTTGTGTCCTCCTTTGTGAAGACAGGACCAATGTATGTATTTAGTTGGTCTGCCATTTCCTTGTTTCCCATTATAAATTCCCCTGATTCTGACTGTAAGGGACCTACGCTTGACTTCACTAATCTTTTTCTCTTCACATATCTATAAAAGCTTTTACAGTCAGTTTTTATGTTCCCTGCTAGCTTACTCTCATATTCTATTTTCCCTTTCTTAATTAACCCCTTTGTTGACTCCTAAACTGCTCCCAATCTTCAGGATTATTGCTTTTTCTAGCCAATTTATATGTCCTCTCCTTGGATCTTATGCTATCCCTAATTTCCCTTGTTAGCCACAGTTGAGTCACCTTTTTTGTTTTATTTTTATGCCAAACTGGGATGAACAAATTCTGTAGCTCATCCATTCGGTCTTTGAATGTTCTCACGTGCTGGGCTCCACCATCATTGAGGATGGGGATATTTTTGGAGCCTCCTCCTCCTGTTAACTGTTTAATTGTCCACCACCACTCACGACTGGATGTGGCAGGACTGCAGAGCTTTGATTTGATCCGATGGTTGTGAGATCGCTTAGTTCTGTCTATCTCATGTTGCTTCCGTTGTTTGGCATGCAAGTAGTCCTGTGTTGTAGCCTCACCAGGTTGACACCTCATTTTTCGGTATGCCTGGTGCTGTTCCCAGCATGCTCTCCTGCACTCTTCGTTAAACCAGGGTTGATCTCCCGGCTTGATGGTAATGGTAGAGTGAGGGATATGCCGGGTCATGAGGTTACAGATTGTGGTTGAATACAATTCTGCTGCTGCTGATGGCCCACAGCGCCTCATGGATGCCCAGTTTTGAGTTGCCAGATCTGTTCGAAATCTGTCCCATTTAGCACAGTGGTAGTGCCACACAACACGGTGGAGGGTATCCTCAACATGAAGACGGGACTTCGTCTCCACAAGGACTGTGTGGTGGTCACTTCCACCAATGCTGTCATGGACAGATTCATCTGCAACAGGTAGATTGGTGAGGACGAGATCAAGTAGGTTTTTCCCTCTTGTTGGTTCCCTCACCACCTGTCGCAGACCCTGTCTGGCAGCTATGTCCTTTAGGACTTGGCCAGCTCGGTCAGTTGTGGTGCTACCGAGCCACTCTTGGTGATGGACATTGAAGTCCCCCACCCAGAGGACATTTTGTGCCCTTGCTACTCTCAGTGCTTCTTCCAATTGGTGTTCAACATGAAGGAGTACTGATTCATCAGCTGAGGGAGGGCGGTAGGTGGTAATTAGCAGGAGGTTTCCTTGCCCATGTTTGACTTGATGTCATGAGATCTCATGGGGTCCTGAATCAATGTTGAGGACTCCCAGGGCTACTCCCTCCCGACTGTATACCACGGTGCCACCACCTCTGGTGGGTCTGTCCTGCCGGTGGGACAGGACATACCCAGGGATGGTGATGGTGGTGTCTGGGACATTGGTTATAAGGTATGATTCGGTAATTATGACTATGTCAGGCTGTTGCTTGACTAGTCTGTGGGACAGCTCTCCCAATTATATGGAGGGAGTCACTGGAGAGCCTGGGTGCAAGTGTCAACCTTTGTGCAGTGCTTGTCAGTGTTTGCAGCACCTCAATGCTGTCAAACATTGACAGAACTGTCAAAGTGAATGTGGCCGTGGTCCCTTTAAGGAAATCGACTGACACGTCAGCAAATGACGTCATCAGACTCTCTTCCTGTTAATTGGCCAGGAAGCCTGCAGGACGGGCTTAACAAGGCCAGTCAAGAGAAAATCCCTTTGACAGAGCGCTGCAGCCGGAACCCGGCAACCAGCTATCCCGCCACCGCGGAGAAAATACAGCCCAAAGTATTTGTTTAATTTCACTGCCATTTCCTTATTCCCCATTATAATTTCTCCTGTCTCAGCCTGTAAGGAACCCACATTTACTTTCGTTAATCTTCCTTTTTACATACCTATAGAAGCTTTTACAGTCTGTTTTTATGTCTCTCGCTAGTTTACTCTCAGATTCTATTTTCCCTTTATCAATTTCTTGGTCCTCCTTTGCTGAATTCTAAAATCCTCCCAATCTTCAGGCTTACTGCTCTTTTTGGCAACATTATAAGCCTCTTCCTTTGATCTAATACTATCTTTAACTTCTCTTGTTAGCCACAGTTAGACCACTTTTCCTGTGGGGTTTTTGTGCCTTAAAGGAATGTATATTTGTTGTAAATTATGTATTTAATTCTTTAAATGCTAGCCATTGCTTGTCTACCATCATACCTTTTAATGTAGTTTCCCAATCTACCTTAGCCAACTTGCCCCTCACACCTATGTAGTTTGCTTTGTTTAGATTTAAGACCCTAGTTTTGGATTTAACTAAATCACTTTCAAACTTAATGGCCCAGAAAATCGGGTCTCCACGGGTAAGTACTCACCCGTAAGCCCAATGGAAGTGCCGGTTTCGTGCATGTGCGGGAAGCCGGCACTTCCGTTCCCCTGAAAGAAGGGGTTAAGAGGTGGAACGCGTGCGCAGGAGAGGCTGCGCGTGCGCATTGAACTTACATTTTTTTTGCAGGTTTTCCTGGGAAGGTAAGACTCCAGAAGTTAGACATGTAAAAAGCAGTCGCAAGGCCTGCTTTTTACAAGGTAAGTGGTGAATTAATTAAAATTAAAACATTTTTTCCACAAGTTTATTATTTTTAAATACTTTAAAGAAAGGTAAGTTTATTTTTAGCCCCGCTAGAAAATAATTATTTTTTTCAAAAATTTAAATTATTGTTTAAAATAGTTATTTCATGTAATTTATAGTTTATTATTTTAAAAATGTGATGGTTTTTTAAAATTTATTTGACGATTTTGTGATGTTTTGGGGTTTATAGTATTTATAGGTTTGACAGGTCTTCCTGTCAAACTTATGAATGAAGCATTCCCTGCTACTATTGGCTCTCCATGGCCCACGTGATCCCAGGGGACGCATCGAACTAACTGCGCCCCTGGGATACGCAAGCACTGCGCGCCGGCAGTTGGAGGAGGCCCAGGATCGCAATTCCATGGGGGCCCACTGCTCAACGGCCGGCGCGGTAGGTAAGTGCAGGTCGGGGGCTTGCACCCGCGGGAAGCCCCCAACCCGAATTACTGGGCCAATATAAAATTCTATCATATTATGGTCAACTCTTCCCTAAGGGCCCCTTTACTACAAGGTTATTAATTAACCCTTTCTCATTGCACAATACTAGATCTAAAATAGCCTGTTCCCTAGTTGGTTCCTCAACATATTGAACTAGAAAACTATGTTGCATACATTCCATGAATTTGTCCTCCACACCATTACTGCAAATTTGGTTTGCCCAGTCTATATGTAGATTAAAGTCCCCCATGATTACCGTATTACTACCCTTGTTACATGTGCCTCTAATTTCCTGTTTATATTCTGCCCTACATTATAACTACTGTTTGGGAGCCTATAAACAACTCCCACCAATGTTTTCTGCCCCTTGCTGTTTCTTGGCTCCACCCAAACTGATTCTACTTCTTTTCAGAGCTAACATCCTTTCTCTCTACTGTCTTTATCCCATCCTTTATTATCAGGGCTACCCCTCCTCCTTTTCTATTTTGCCTATCTCTTCTAAAAGTTAAGCATCCTGGAATATTTAGTTCCCAACCTTGGTCACTTTGCAACTACGTCTCCGTAATGGCCATTAGATCAAACCTATTCATTTCTATTTCTGCTATTAATTCATGTATTTTGTCATGAATGCTTCACACATTGAGATATAGTGCCTTTTGTTTTGACTTTTTTCTATTTTTCCCTGATATCACCTTAGTCACTGATGCGCCATTACCTTTGTTACTCTCTGTCCCTTCCTGATCCACTCTGCTTATTTTTACCCAAAACTCTGCCCTGCTCAAGAGCCTTGACATTTTTCTTGCTGCTTTTAAATTTACTCTTTCCTGAATCCTCCCATCCCCCCTTCATTAGTTTAAAGCTCTGTCTACTGCCGTAGTAAAAACCCGTAAAAAAACATTTATTTTTTGACAGGGTCAAGTGTTGGAGCTATATGTCCACCATGGAGAAGTTCAGGAAAAGAAAAGTGGCTTAGAACTGACAAATCCTACTCCCTAACTCCCCTTTTGCTCACAAGCAATTTCACATGTTTTACTTCTGGCCTCTTGCACATCCCCGATTTTAATCGCTCAACCATTCGTGGCCGTGCCTTCAGCTGCCGAGGTCCTAAGCTCTGGAATTCCCTCCCTAAACCTCTCCGCCTCATTATCCTCCATTAAGACGCTTTTGGCCATCTGCTCTAATATCTCCTTTTGTGGCCCGGTGTCAAATTTTGCTTTATAACGCTCCTGTGAAGCGCATTGGGACGTTTTACTACGTTAAAGGCACTATATAAATGCAGGTTGTTGTTGTTGTTTTAAAAAAAAGTTAATTCTCAAAGCTTGATGAACATAAAGGCATTTCTGTTAATTAAATGCCAACAGTCACCTGAATCACTTTTTATTTGTTTTTCTAGTGTGACTACAGTGGAACGAATCTTACATTAATTCCTTATGATCTACCTGCAAATATAACACAGCTACACCTCACTAACAACAGTATTTCTTTAACTCGCCATGATGTTCAAATTCTTTCGAATTTAACCCAACTGAAAGAATTGTACCTTGGATACAACCTCATATGCAATTTACCTTCTGGAGCCCTCAATAATTTAAAAAAGTTGTCTGTACTGGAACTGCACAATAACTGTCTTACAAGCATTGACAGAGATGTTATGAAACCACTGAATTTATCACAGTTAACACTATATGGAAATCAATGGAACTGTAGTTGTGGCCTTCTAGGTTTACAGATGTGGCTGAATGAGTCAAAAGTACACCTGGGTAAGTTTCACTCCCAAAGTGATGATGGGTTTGCACAATTTTTAACAGTTACTGTATTTGTGAATGATGGATCTCAGCAGGGAACTGAAAGGCTGCTGCACTCAGACAGCCATAGCCATAGCAGTTTCTTTGTAAAGTTTATGGTCAGTAATATTACTGCAGTCAATTGGATATTCTAAATTACTGAAGTGAACCTACTAAGACTTAAATATTGATGTAAAAGTATTAAGTTTTCCCTCCAGTTCTGATTGTTTAGAGTCTGCTCTAAATCTTACAGGTCATATGATTTCATTTAGGGAATTTTCTGATAATTAACAGATAAGGCATTAAAATAATTTACTACTGATGATTTTCTGAAATGAAATAGTCTTTCTGGATGGTGCACTAACTTCTATTTAACCCGTTCCCCCAATCGTTTTTTAGTCATTATGTCTGGGTGCTCCAATGTTACGAAAGCATTACCAAGTTTTGACAACAGGAAATAGGTGTGACAAAAAGGAAGTCTCAAGAATTTTATACATTTGGAAAGTTACATCCTATTTCAACTACAGGTAATGAAAACATCACAACATGTGAAGCCCCTGAAGAAATGCAATGCTGCACCATCAAAACAGCTCCCATCAAGCAAAATGGATGTTTTTCTGCCTCAGCATCTACTCAGGATAGTGCTACTACCAAAAGCAGCTTTAACACAAACCTATCCAAGACTATGCACAGTACAGCATTGCAATCTCCTATCATGACTGCACAAAACACCACTGGGAATCAAACAGATGGCTCAGGTACTACAGCATTTAATATCAATTGTACGTATTACTCACTAGTAAAAAGAGAAATCACAGTGCAGCACAATATTTATGTGTCCGTGGAATTATGACAGAAAGACAGACAATAAAAAAGTGACACGATACAGAGTGTCCATGTGTTGTACAGTACCATGGAGTAGAGTAGGGTTGTCATCGTGCAGTCAATTCAGAGCAACGTTGGTGGTACCCCGAGCACCTTTCTCACCTGTCCTCGCAGCTGCAATTGGCGAAGCGACTAAAAAAAGAGAAACTTCATGTTTCTCTCAAGAAACTCCACAATAACCAGAGTTCAAAATTACTTGCAGCAGGTTCCCCAATGACCTAGCGGGTTTATCCAGTGAGCCAAGCTATACAGACCCAAATTTGATTCCCAGTCTATGTTGAGTTAGCTGATCGCATCTGGGGTGGAGATAGGGTTGCTACAATTGGCCTCAGAGTCCCTTACTTAGGGAGGCAAGAAAAATAATAGCCAGAGCTTTCCACTCCTGATCACGAGCCAATGATCCCTACTTATAAAGTGCATGTATGGAAATTGAGTGAGCACATGACTGAGCGGAGTTGTGTTGCAACTTCGGGACAAGTAGCCTGCCACTACATAGAGCCAAGGCACACATATGAAATATGGCCAATTAAACAAGTTACTAGAAGACGCTTGTGGAATTGTACCTTAACAAGAGTCAGTATTTTCAGGAAGGGAGAAAACTAAAAGGGAAAAAGTGTCAAAAAAATATTGTTTGTGGTACCGCACATAATAATATGATGCTCAGTGTTAAAATTGCCTTAAGAGACTTTACCATGTCAATATCTCTTTAATTTCCCGAAGTTATTGATTTTAATTGCCAATTTTTGTGGAAGTAACTTTTGTCTGCAAAATAAATGACAATTTTTCCTGCTCCATCGGATGAGGGATATCAGTTGCCAATACCAAACTCAGAACAGCAGAATGCACCAGTGTGATTCTTTTCCATTTTCAGCACCAGCCATCCTTGCAGCCTTTCTGACTGAGGTGGCCAGTTTAGTACCAATTACTGTGTAATTACAGCAGTATTTATTTAATCACACAAATGCTTAGGGGGAAAAATTCGGTTGATTTGCGCCTCCCATTAGCGCCCTAAGAGGGCGCTAACGGGGTGCAAAGCAACTAGCGCCTGGGCGCGGTGCCGCTAACGCCTCCCGCAAAATTCAGCGCCTTGCGCAGTGGCCCGCTTGCGCCCCAGCCGCAATCTTCGGTAGCGCGCCCTGGCTTACCGCTGGACGCTATGTCCGACAGGGTCAGGGGGGCCTACCTGCGGCTGGGGCGGCGCAAATTAAAGGGGAGGTGCCGGGCGGTCATTTTTGTTGCTGGCCGCCTGCCAGCACCTGCCCCCGTTGCTGAGCGGCAGACCTGCGAGAGGCACAGAGTCAGCGAGAGGAGAGAGAAAAGTAAAAAATAATCGAAGTGTGATGTCACCAGAAAGCAGGTAAGTGATTGGTTGGTGAGTATTTCTCTCTCTCGCTTTTTTCCAAACTTAAATTTTGTGGTTCATAGTTTCTTGGGTCTCTGTTGTATAGTGGGGACTGCTGGTAAACAAAGGCCCTTGAGTATATCATTTAATTGGTTGGATTGATTTGATTTGTTATAATTTGAATTAATTAAAGGGTAAGTCATGGCAGTACAGCTCGGTGCCGTGGTATGCTCCTCCTGCACTATGTGGGAAATCAGGGACACTTTGTGTCCCTGACGACCATGTGTGCGGGAAGTGTATCCAGCTGCAGCTACTGGCAGACCGCACTGTGGCGCTGGAGCTGCGAATGGATACATACTGGAGCATTCACGATGCTGAGGACGTCGTGGATAGCACGTTTAATGAGTTGGTCACACCGCAGGTAAAGACTGCACAGGCAGGAAGGGAATGGGTGACCGCCAGGCATAGTAGGCGCAGGCAGGTAGTGCAGGGGTCCCCTGTGGCCACCCCCCTCTCAGACAGATATACCGCTTTGGATATTGTTGAGGGAGATGGCTTATCGGGGGAAGACAGCAGCAGCCAACTTCCTGGCACCATGAGTGGTTTTGCTGCACAGGACGGGAGGAAAAAGAGTGGGGCAGCTATAGTAATAGGGGATTCTATTGTAAGGGGAATAGATAGGCGTTTCTGCGGCCGCAAGCGAGACTCCAGGATGGTATGTTGCCTCCCTGGTGCAAGGGTCAAGGATGTCTCAGAGCGGCTGCAGAGCATTCTGGAGGGGGAGGGTGAACAGCCAGTTGTCCAACGATATAGGTAAAAACCGGGATGAGGTCCTAAAAGCTGAATATAGGAAGTTAGGAGGTAAATTAAAAAATAAGACCTCAAAGGTAGTAATCTCAGGATTGCTACCAGTGCCACGTGTTAGTCAGAGTAGATATAGAAGGATATTTCAGATGAATACATGGCTAGAGGAATGGTGCAAGGGGGAGGGATTCAAATTCCTGGGACATTGGAACCGGTTTTGGGGGAGGTGTGACCAGTAGAAACCGGACGGTTTGTACCTGGGCAGGACCGGGACCGATGTCCTAGGGGGAGTGTTTGCTAGTGCTGTGGGGGAGGGTTTAAACTAAAATGGCAGGGGGTTGGGAACCTGTGCAGGGAGACAGAGGAAAGGGAAACAAGGATAGAAGCAAAAGACAGGAAGAAGAAAAGCAAAAGTGGCAGTCAGAGAAATCAAGGGTTTAAATCAAACATGGCCACAGTAAATAATAATTCTAAAGGGCCTGACTGTGTAAAAAAAAAAACAAGCCTGAAGGCTTTGTGTCTTAATGCAAGGAGCATTCGTAATAAGGTGGATGAATTAGCTGCGCAAATAGATGTAAACGGATATGATATGATTGGGATTACAGAAACATGGCTCCAGGGTGACCAAGGCTGGGAACTCGACATCCAGGGGTATTCAATATTCAGGAAAGACAGGCAAAAAGGAAAAGGAGGTGGGGTAGCATTGCTGGTTAAAGAGGAGATTAACACAATTGTAAGGAAGGATATTAGCTCTGTTGATGTGGAATCTGTATGGGTAGAGCTGAGAAATACCAAGGGGCAGAAAACATTAGTGGGAGTTGTATACAGACCCCCAAACAGTAATGCGGAGGTTGGGGATGGCATTAAACGGGAAATTAGAGATGCGTGCAATAAGGGCACAGCAGTTATCATGGGTGACTTTAATCTACATATAGATTTGGGCTAACCAAATTAATAACAATACTATAGATATGTGAAGAGAAAAAGATTGGTGAAGTCAAGCGTAGGTCTCTTGCAGTCAGAATCAGGGGAATTTATAATGGGGAACAAAGAAATGGCAGACCAATTAAATACATACTTTGGTTCTGTCTTCACAAAGGAGGACACAAATAACCTCCCAGAGATGTCGGGGAACATAGGGTCTAATGAAAGGGAGGAACTGATAGAAATCAGTATTTGTAGGGAAATGGTGTTGGGGAAATTGACAGGATTGAAGGCCGATAAATCCCCAGGGCCTGATAATCTACATCCTAGGGTACTTAAGGAAGTGGCCCTAGAAAGAGTAGATGCATTGCTGGTCATCTTCCAAAATTCGATGGACTCTGGAACAGTACCCATGGATTGGCGGGTAGCTAATGTTACCCCACTATTCAAAAAAGGTGGTAGAGAGAAAACGGGGAATTATAGACCGGTAAGCCCGACATCGGTAGTGGGGAAAATGCTAGGGTCCATTATAAAAAATGTAATAGCAGAGCACTTGGAAAATAGTGACAGGATCGGACAAAGTGAACATGGATTTACAAAAGGTAAATAGTGCTTGACTAATCTACTGGAATTTTTTGAGGATGTAACTGGTAGAATAGATAAGGGAGAACCAGTGGATGTGGTGTATTTGGACTTTCAGAAGGCTTTCGATAAGGTCCCGCATAAGAGATTAGCGTGTAAAGTTAAGGCACATGGGATTGGGGGCAAGGTACTGACTTGGATAGAGAACTCTAGAGCCCTGTTCCTGGGACTAGGGACAGGGTCACTGGCAAGGCTTGGAAGCTAAGCAGAGCCAGGCCTGGTTAGTACCTGGAGGGGTGACCATCAGGGAAGACCAGGTGCAGAAGGTCACGGAAGGAGCCACGGGAGGAGCGGCTGGTGAGCAGGCCCGGGCATTGGGCTGAAGATTGTCGGACAGGAGGAATGGTGGAAATGGAATGGCGGCGCGCACCGACGCAGCGGCTTTACTTCTCCCAGTCATGGGAGCTTGCAAGATCACATTTTGTTGTTCATGTACTTGTGCAATGACAATAAAGTTGAATTATTATTATTAGTTGGCAGACAGGAAGCAAAGAGTTGGAATAAACGGGTCTTTTTCCGAGTGGCAGGCAGTGACTAGTGGGGTACCGTAGGGATCGGTCGTAGGACCCCAGCTATTCACAATATATATTAATGATCTAGACGAGGGAACTAGATGTAATATCTCCAAGTTTGCAGATGACACAAAGCTGGGTGGGCGTGTGTGCTGTGAGGAGGATGCCGAGAAACTCCAGTATGATTTGGACAGGTTGGGTGATTATACTGCATCTGCCATGCATCTGCCCAATGTGGATAAATGCGAGGTTATCCACTTTGGTGGCAAAAACAGGAAGGCAGATTATTATCTGAACGGCAATAGATTGGGAGAAGGGGAAGTGCAACGAGACCTGGGTGTCCTTGTGAACCAGTCGCTGAAGGTAAGCATGCAGGTGCAGCAGGCGGTTAAGAAGGCAAATGGTATGTTGGCCTTCGTAGCGAGAGGATTCGAGTACAGGAACAAAGATGTCTTGCTGCAATTGTACAGGGCCTTGGTGAGACCACACCTTGAGTATTGTGTGCAGTTTTGGTCGCCTTATCTGAGGAAGGATGTTCTTGCCATGGAGGGAGTGCAGCGAAGATTCACCAGACTGATACCTGGGATGGCAGGAATGACGTATGAGGAGAGATTGGGTCGATTGGGCTTATACTTGCTGGAGTTTAGAAGAATGAGAGGGGATCTCATTGAAACTTATAAAATTCTAACAGGACTAGACAGACTATATGCAGGAAGGATGTTCCCGATGGCGGGGGAGTCCAGAATCGGGGTCACAGTCTAAGGATAAGGGGTAAGCCAATTAGGACAGAGATGAGGAGGAATTTCTTCACCCAGAGAGTGGTGAACCTATGGAATTCTCTACCACAGGAGGCAGTAGAGGCCAATTCATTAAATATATTCAAGAAGGAGTTAGATATATTTCTTAAGGCTAAAGGGATCAAGGGATATGGGGAGAAGGCAGGGTACTGAGTTTGGATGATCAGCCATGATCTCATTGAATGGTGGAGCAGGCTCGAGGGGCTGAATGGCCTACTCCTGCTCCTATCTTTCTATGTTTCTGTCCCCGGCCTCTTGTGCAGCACCCCCCACGGGGTGCCGGCTACACTCCGTGAGCCCGGCACTTCTCTTGTGTGCTGGGCTCTTTTGCCGGCACTCGGATCTTTGGTGGCCCAGCTGGGCCCCGGGTCGCGCTGGGCTAGGCCCCTCCCCTTTAATAAAGGGAAGAAGGCCTGCAGTACCGCGGTGCGACGTGCCGTGGCGCAGCAGCACATAGTGCAGCAACATTCACTCGCAGCGCCCCAAGAGGGAGGAAGGGCGCTTCCAGTAGCGCCCTGCCTCCCTCTTGGGGCGCTACCAGTGAATTTCGGGCGTGGGGGCACTAATTTTTTCGGGGCCCTAAAAGTAGCGCTCCAGCGAAGTTAGCACCCCAAAGTGGGCGCGACCCAATTTTGCCCCCTTAGTCTGTTTGAAATCTAACATTTCTTAAGTTGATGATACCTTGCAAAAAATAAGAGTATTAGTACTTGATGTTTGTATATAATACCAACTTTCTTTTTTATATTTTGGAAGGTCAATCTAAAGTTGGGAAATCCTGGAAATTCGTGGTCGGTGTCATGGCAACCTCGATCTGCATATCTTCGATACTTGTCCTATTTGTAAAATGCATCAAATGGTACAACTGCTTCGTTGCCTATCACCATCATCGACTGCAGGAAGAACCAGAGCTTTTCATGGAAAATATGTCTGCTGAGACACACATCAATAGTATCCCACAGACATCAAGAAAGATTGAAAGTAGTGACCAACAAACTGAAATGTGGACAACCACTCACAACTTATCTGAAGATGATGATGGCTATATTGAAGATGGCTATATAGATGCTGTAGGATTCAACAATTGTGAGGAGGAGTAAAACAGGAAATGGTTATGGATCTAGATTTGTTCCAGTAAGGTTACCTGATCCAGCTGACCGGCTCTGCAGGATATGAGATAAGTTAAACCAATCACATTTCTATTAACACAACCACAAGCCACTACTACTAGTTTGATTATTTTGAAATGTATTGTACATCCCCTCCCCACAACACACCAGGAAGAAGAATCTACTAAAATTTACACTCAAATTGTACAAAGGCATTGGAATCCAAAGTTCAGAAACTCCGTATAGAGTCAAAAAAATAACGTGATATAGTTGTCAAGAGAATATACTGATAATTCAAAAGTACCAAGTATATCATTGCCATATTCCCTAAAATGATTACCATGTGGCTGTTGATCTACAATTATTATGGTTAATAATAAACACAGGAGGCACAACAGAAAAAAAATTGTTGAATGGCATTGTGCATGGTAGACTACAATATGGAAATACTGTAACAAAAACAACAATAATTTGGATCCCGTTTCGGCCTGTGACAGTCTTTGCCAATATTCTTCTGATCACTCTGCGAAGCCTTTAATATTCCTTTTTTTCAAGCAACTGTCTAATTTCCTTTTAAAAGAGTTATGGACCCTGCTTCAACAACAGTTTGTAGCTGAGTTCCACATTCTAACCAACTCCTATGTAAAGACTTTTTTTTGCAACCTCCTTTAGTTCTTCTGCTTATTTTAAATTTGTGCCTTTTTGTTGCTGTCTCACTGACAAGGAGAAATAAGCTATTGTAGGAACAGAAGTTGCTATCTGAATAATTTAATTTAATAATTCAACTTTATTGTCATTGTACAATGCACAAGTACATGAACAACGAAATGTGATCTTGCAAGCTCCCATGAGTCCAGTACAAATAACAATAACATTAAACGTAAATAGCACCGTCCTGGGAGAAGCAAAGCCGCTGCGTCTGTGCGCGCCGCCATTCCATTTCCACCATTCCTCCTGTCCGACAATCTTCAGCCCAACGCCCGGGCCTGCTCACCAGCCGCCCCTCCCGGGGCTCCTTCCGTGACCTTCTCACCAACCGCCCCTCCTCGGGGCTCCTTCCGTGACCTTCTGCACCTGGTCTTCCCTGATGGTCACCCCTCCAGGTACTAACCAGGCCTGGCTCTGCTTAGCTTCCAAGCCTTGCCAGTGACCAAGGTATTCGACTCGATGAATCAAATCAACAGGTTTTAATGAACAACGAAGTTAACAGGGAAACTACAGGAGAAACGGTACACAGGTCTAATCAGCTTGCTGGGCACTCGACGACTACTGGAAGATTCTGGAAGCTGACGTCATCGCGTTCTTCGCGCCACTGGTGGTCACGTGATCGGCGTCATGACGTCATCACGTGGAGTGCAGGAAAACACAATACAGTACAGTTAACAGGCAGTTTAAAGGTGCAGTCCGCGGCTGCACTACACTGTAGTTAAAGGGATTATTACTAATTGTTCTGAGACCCTTAGTGGCTCCGCCACAGGCACCCCCGCAGAATCCACTTTAACGGACATTGTCAACCGAGTAGGAGGTTTAATGATCCTGGCCGAACGGCGACGAAACTCAGGCAGCGGAAACGGGGCGTTAGTAGACGAACCAGTGCCGGATTGCGGCAGAAGCGGCGTCTCGGGCGAGGCAGAAACGGTAGTCCGAGGTGCAGGCGCGTCTGAGGCCGAATCGGGCTGTTCGACAGTGGGCTGGTGCACGGCTGGTCTGGCGGCCAATGGCGGTCGGCCGCGGCGAGGCGGTTGGGCGGCCACGACAGGCTCACTCCGATCTAGGTGGGCTGGTTTGAGCCGGTCGATAGAGATGGTATCGGACTTTCCACCGACTTCGACTGTGAAAAACTTTTCCCCTGATGAGATGACACGAAAAGGTGGCTTGAGTGGTGGCTTGAGCGGGTCTCTGTGACCGTCCCGTCTAATAAAGACATAGTCCGAACTCATGAGCTCTGGCGGGACGTGAGGCCTCTGCAGGTCATGCTGCGATGTTGGGATGGGCAGGAAATTCCTAGCCGCCTCCTGATGTAGTAGAAGCTGTTGAGCTGCAGACCATGGTTCGGTGTGTGGAGGGAGAAAGTCACCTGGCACTCTGAGTGTCTGGCCATAAGCCAGCTCAGCCGGTGAAGACTGAAGATCCTCCTTTGGGGCTGTCCGGAGGCCCAGCATCACCCATGGGAGCCTGTCCACCCAGTTGGGTCCCCTCAAGCTGGCACGGAGGGACGCTTTGAGAGACCGATGGTACCTTTCGCACAGACCATTCGCCTGCGGATGGTACGCAGTGGTACAGTGCAGCTTGGTACCCAGGCCTTGTGCCACTGCGTTCCACAGCTCTGATGTGAACTGCAGACCGCGGTCCGAGGAGATGTCCGATGGCACCCCGAACCGAGCCACCCACGACGAAAGAAACGCCCTGGCGACGTCTGCTGCGGTGGTAGCGGCCAAGGGAATCGCCTCTGGCCACCTGGTGGTCCAGTCTACCACCGTCAGGAGGTGTGTGAATCCACGTGACCCGGGAAGGGGACCTACTAAATCCACGTGAACATGGTCAAAACGGCGCTCAGGCACCGGGAAGTTGGCCACCAGAGCCTTGATGTGACGGTGAACTTTGGACTTTTGACAATCGACGCAATCGTTTGTCCAGTCCCGGATGTCCAAATGCATGCCTTTCCAAACAAATTTGCGGGACATTAGCCGTTGAGAAGCCTGCATCCCCGGGTGAGATAACCCGTGGATTGCCTGGAATACTTTCTTGCGCCATTCGACCGGCACAATGGGCCGGGGCACCCCCATGGATGTGTCGCACAAGAGCATGGTTCCTGCCGCTTGAAACAGCACGTCTGCAACTTGCCAACTGGAAGGCGTGGTCCTAAACGCTAGTACCTCTGGGTCTACCCGTTGATCCTCTGCCAGTCCGACGAAATCGATGCCCAGGTGGACTGCCTGGACTGGAACCCGGGAAAGGCAATCCGCCACGAGATTATCCTTGCCTGACACGTGCCGCAAATCCGTTGTGAATTCGGATATAAACGTGAGGTGGCGCTGCTGCCGAGCTGACCAAGGTTCCGCCGTTTTGGCCATGGCGAGGGTGAGTGGCTTGTGGTCCACGAATGCAGTGAATGGACGGCCTTCTAGAAGGAAACGGAAATGCCGGATGGCCAAAAACAGAGCCAGCAACTCTCTGTCAAAAGTGCTATACTTTCGCTCGTTCTTGCGCAGTTGGTGGCTGAAAAAGGCTAATGGCTGCCAACCCCCGTCGACCCACTGCTCTTGAACTGCTCCGATGGCGAGTCGGAGGCATCCGTAGTGAGGGCAACAGTCGCGCCCAGGAGTGGGTGTGCTAGCATAGTTGCATCCGCCAACGCCGCCTTGGTATCGCGGAACGCCTGGTCCATTTGCGGTGTCCAAGTGAGAACATCCTTGCCCGACTTTCCTTTTAGTGCTTCGTACAGAGGTTGCATTAACCGGGCCGCCTTGGGGACGAAACGATGATAAAAATTTACCATCCCCAAGAACTCTTGCAGGGGTTTGACTGGGTGAGGCTGCGGGAATGCGGTAACTGCCTCTACCTTGGTGGCTAGCGGGACGGCGCCTTCTGGGGTAATCTTGTGTCCCAGGAAATCAATACTGGATACTCCAAACGTGCATTTGGCCGGATTGACAATAAGGCCGTGTTGGCTGAGCCAGGCGAAAAGTGTACGTAAATGGGCCATGTGAGCTGTCGTATCCTTGCTGGCTATTAGGATGTCGTCCAAATATACAAAAATGAAGGGCAGGTCCCGTAAGACAGAGTCCATCAACCGCTGGAATGCTCGAGCTGTGTTTTTCAGACCGAATGGCATGCGGAGGAACTCAAAAAGGCCGAACGGAGTGATGACTGCCGTTTTGGGGACGTCTGGAGGGTGCACCGGAACTTGGTGATATCCACAAACCAGATCCACTTTAGAAAATATAGAGTTGCCAGCCAGATGTGCCGAAAAATCTTGGATGTGGGGAATAGGATACCTGTCCGGTGTCGTGGCGTCGTTTAAGCGTCTGTAATCCCCGCAAGGTCGCCATCCGCCGCCTGGTTTGGGTACTATATGCAGTGGGGAGGACCAAGGGCTGTCCGAATACCGGATGATCCCGAGGCGCTCCATGGTCTGGAACTCAGCCTTTGCGGCTGCCAGCTTGCCGGCTTCTAATCGCCGCGCCCGAGCGTAAACGGGTGCTCTGGTCGTGGAGATATGGTGCTCCACCCCGTGCCATGTGCCTGCAGCCGAAAAAGTAGGCCTGGTGAGCTCCGGGAATTCGCCGAGCAGGCGCATAAACCCGTCTTGCGACGGAACCGCACAGGCCACCGACCAGGAAACGGCGGTGCTGCGGTGGCAGGGCACTGCGTGGAAAGTGGACGCATTAATGAGTCGGCAGTGTTGGACGTCGACCAGCAGACCGTTGGCACAGAAAAAATCAGCCCCCAGGATGGCCTGTGAGACCTTAGCTATAATAGTCGCAGACAAAACGCTGACTGGCGAAGGTTAAGTTTACCGTCCGTTTACCGAACGTACGCATGGCCGCGCCGTTTATTGCCACGAGGGAAGGCCCCTGGCCGCCGGATAGTAGGTCCAGCTTTGAAGCTGGCAGGATGCTGCACTGTGAACCAGTGTCGCACAGGAATCGTCGGCCCGTAACGGAATCCGTAACGTAAATGAGTTTGCCCGCTGAACCCGCCGCCATAGATAACTTGCCGTGCTTTTCAGACCTTGTCGTCCATCCGGGAGGACGCGGGCTTGTTGAAGTTTGTTTTTCTTGAGGGAAACTGCAAGGAGGCCGGCAGCATCGAGCTTTGGCGCCAAAACAGGCGTGGTATGTGCACCATCCTGCTGGGGGAGGGCTGGGCTTCGCTCGCGTGGGGGAAAAGGCGCCTCACGGCTGCACAACATTGCTGAGTAACAGTAAATATCTTGTCTGCCTCTGCAGCGAGTTCAGCACCGTCTGTGATGGCAGTGTTGGCCAAGGCCGCCTGAACCGGTTCGGGTAGCTGGCAGAGGAAAAGCTCACGGAATAAAAAACATTGGGGTTCCGTGCCCAACAGCGTGAGCATTTGACTCATCAGCTCTGACGGTTTTGAGTCCCTGAGACCGGGCATGGAAATAAGCTTGCGTGCCCGCTCCGACTTATTAAGATCAAATACCTGTAGCAAACGGGCTTTAAGCGCTTCGTACTTGCCCTCCTCCGGTGGGCTGCCAAGGATGCTGACGACCCGCGAGGCCGTGGCACTGTCGAGAGCGGAAACCACATAATAATAACGGGTCGCATCCGCTGTGATCTCCCGGAGAGCGAACTGTACTTCTGCCTGGAAAATCCATGCTGCTGGCTGCTGTTCCCAGAACTGCGGCAGTTTAAGGGCGACGGCGTTCGTGTTCATCCTCGACGAAAGTTGTCCGACGAGATCGGGGTCACCAATGTAGGAACGGAAGTTCCTATCTGAATAAGGTATTCGACTCGATGAATCAAATCAACAGGTTTTAATGAACAATGAAATTAACAGGGAAACTACAGGAGAAACGGTACACAGGTCTAATCAGCTTGCTGGGCACTCGACGACTACTGGAAGATTCTGGAAGCTGACATCATCGCGTTCTTCGCACCACTGGTGGTCACGTGATCGGCGTCATGACGTCATCACGTGGAGTGCAGGAAAACACAATACAGTACAGTTAACAGGCAGTTTAAAGGTGCAGTCCGCGGCTGCACCACACTGTAGTTAAAGGGATTATTACTAATTGTTCTGAGACCCTTGGTGGCTCCGCCACACTATCGCTATTTACCTTTTGATGCGCCATCAATTACTCAAAAGACTGAGGTTGAGCGAGTAACAACCAGGCTTTTATTAACTAAAGAATGAAGGTCTTGTCTCGAGTGGTCGACCCGTCCAGAATACTAAGGGACTGGGAGGTAGTCACTTATATACCTGGAATAGTGGGAGGAGTCAGCCGAGGCATGTCCAGACCTGTACCTAGTGGAATACACATACAGACACAGACAGGTATGACAGTGGTTTACCACACCTTTTCATAACTTTTAAACATTTTTGAACAGCTCCATCATCCTTTAACTTTCTCAGCTCTAGTGTAAAAGCCCTAACTTCTCAAGTTAATCTTCACAATCACAACCCCTCAACCCAGGTAACATTGCAGTACTTTTTCCATTACTTTTATACCCTAACTATAATAGGCTGCCCAAAACTGTACACAATACTCCAACAACAGCTTAAGGCCTTGTACAAGTTCAACATTAGCTCTCTGAACTGTATTATTTTTGTCCAGATGCAAAACCAAGGACTCTTAAGCTTTTTTTATGGTCTTATCTATTTGTGCACATTAAGAGCAATCTGTTACAGTCTACAGTAGGAGTATGTTTGTGTGTGTGTGTGCTAGGCCGTTGTAGCAGAGCCTGGTCTCCAATTGTCTTGGATCCCCTTGCCATTGGACCAAGCCCGTGTGGTAGCTGGTGTGCAACGGCCACCCCACGTTAAAAGAATTCACACACGGGCATCTTCCACCCTTTAAAATGAAGTTCGGGACCTGGAACGTCAGGACCCTCATGGACAACCCAACAGTGACAGATCGGAACAGCGTACTGCTATCGTTGCTCGGGAGCTCAGACGTCTCGACATTGACATCGCTGCCCTAAGTGAGACCTGGTGGGCAGGGGAAGGCCAGCTCAAGGAGCAAGGTGGGGGCTACACCTTCTTCTGGAAAGGCAAACCTGAAGAAGAACGCCGCCTCCATGGGGTAGGATTCGCCATAAAAAATGAACTAGTTGGGCATCTCAGAGACGCCCCTTGTGGTATAAACGAGCGCCTCATGACTCTTCAGCTCACCCTGGCCCGGAACCAGTGTGCTACGGTCATCAGTGCGTACGCCCCAACACTGGAAGCCACAGACGAGACCTAAGAGGAATTCTACTCCAGCCTCGAACAATCCCTGTCCCGAGTCCCAACGGGCGACAAGCTGATCCTCCTTGGTGACTTTAACGCCAGAGTTGGAAAGGACACAGACCTCTGGGGAGGTGTGATCAGCAGAGAGGGGGTAAGGAAAGCCAACTCCAACGGTACCCTCCTCCTGACGAAATGCTTAGAACATGGCCTTGTCATAACCAACACCTTGTTCCGTCAGAGAGACAAGTACAAGGCTTCATGGCAGCACCCTTGTTCCAAGCACTGGCATCTGCTGGACTACGTCATCGTCCGAGCGAGAGACCGCAAGGACATCCGCATCACCCGCGCCATGACAGGAGCTGACGACTGCTGGACAGGCCACTGCCTGATCCGCTCTGTCATCTCCATCAATGTAGCCCCAAAACAGCGGTGGCAACAGAAGCAATGCCACAGGAAAATCAACGCTGGAGCACTCAAAGACCCCACTAAGAAAGCCCTATTCAGCCTGCGCCTCACAAACAATCTGACTACTCCCAGTGATGCAAAGACACAGAGTGTCCACAGCTTCTAGGCTGCACTCAAGGCCTCCATAATCAGCACCTATGAAGAGACGCTCGGTCACTTGACCAGGAAACACCAAGATTGGTTCGACGAGAACGACCAGGAGATCCAGGAGCTAATAAGCCGCAAGCGCAAGGCATTCCTGATCTGGAAACAGCAACACAACTCGAGAGCAAGAAAGCAGCTCTACAGACGCCTGAAGGCCGAGGTCCAACAAAAAACATGCGACCTAAAGAACAGATGGTGGGTGGAGAAAGCGCAGGAGATCCAGCAGCTAGCCGACAACCACGACGTGCGTGGATTCTTTAGCGCAGTCAAAACCGCCTACGGCCTAAGCACCCATGGTCTTACCCCACTGCGGGCCAAGAACGAAGAGATACTCATCAAGAACAGGGAGGCAGTCAGTGCCCGCTGGAAGGAGCACTTTGAAGATCTCCTTAACTGAGACTCTGTCTTCGATGCAAGTGTGCTCAACTCCATCCCGCAGCATGCTACCCGCCACCATCTCAGCACAACCCCAGCCCGGCATGAGGTTGAAAAGGCCATCCGACAACTGAAGAACAACAAGGCCTCAGGAGCAGATGGAATCCCTGCCGAGGCACTAAAGCATGGCAGAGAAGCACTACTGGCGCGAATTCATGAACTCATTTCTCTTAACTGGAAGGAGGAGAGCATGCCAGGGGATCTCCCATGCCGTAATTGTGACCACCTTCAAGAAAGGTGACGAGTCCGATTGCGGTAATTACAGAGGAATTTCCCTGCTGTCTGCCACAGGGAAAGTCATCGCAAGAATCCTCCTCAATCGCCTTCTCCCAGTGGCTGAAGAGCTCCTCGGAGTCGCAATGCGGATTCCGCCCACTAAGAGACACAATGGACATGATCTTCACTGCGCGCCAATTACAAGAGAAATGCAGTGAACAGCACCAATGGCCTTCTTTGACCTCACAAAGACCTTTGACACTGTCAACCGTGAGGGATTATGGAGTGTCCTCCTCAAATTCGGCTGCCCTCAAAAGTTTGTCACCATCCGCTGCCTGCTTCACGACGACATGCAAGCCGTGATCCTGACCAACGGTTCCACCACAGACCCAATTCATGTATGGACCAGGGTCAAGCAAGGCTGTGTCATTGCACCAACGCTCTTCTTGATCTTCCTTGCGGCAATGCTCCATCTCACCCTCAGTAAGTTCCCCGCTCGAGTGGAGCTAACTTACAGAACAAACGGGAAACTGTTCAACCTCCGTCACCTCCAGTCCAGATCCAAGGTCGTCCCTTCCACTATCATCGAATTACAGTATGCAGACAACGCTTGCGTCTGCGTACACTCGGAGGTTGAACTCCAAACCATCGTCAACACCTTCACCGAAGCGTACGAGATCATGGGCCTTACACTAAACATCCGTAAGCTAAAGGTCCTCTAGCAACCTGCCCCCACCACACAGTACTGCCCCCCAATTATCAAAATCCATGACAAGGCCTTGGACAACATGGACCACTTTCCATACCTCGGGAGCCTACTATCTACAAGGGCAGACGTCGATGACGAAGTTCAGCACCGCCTTCAGTGTGCCAGTGCAGCCTTCGGTCACCTGAGGAAGAGAGTGTTTGAAGACCAGGACCTTAAACCCAAGCTCATGGTCTACAGAGCAGTAGTAATACCCACCCTCCTGTATGCCTCAGAGACATGGGCCATGTACAGCAGGCACCTCAAAGCACTGGAGAGGTACCACCAATGCTGCCTCCACAAGATCCTGCAAATCCATTGGCAGGATAGGCGCACCAACATCAGTGTTCTTGCTCAGGCCAACATCCCCAGCATCGAAGCTTTGACCATGCTCGATCAGCTCCGATGGACGGGTCACATCGTCCGCATGCCCGATACGAGACTCCCAAAACAAGCACTCTACTCGGAGCTCCGACATGGCAAGAGAGCCTCAGGTGAGAAGAGGAAACGCTTCAAGGACACCTCAAAGCCTGCTTGAAAATGTGCAACATCCCCACCGACACCTGGGAATCCCTGGCCCAAGACCGCACAAAGTGGAGGAGAAGCATCTGGGAAGGTGCCGAATACCTCGAGTCTCTTCGCCGAGAGCAAGCGGAAGCCAAGCGCAAGGAGCGCATGTCAACCCAAGCACCCCACCCACCTGCCCCTTCAACCACCATCTGCCTCACCTGTGACAGAGACTGTACGTTCCGCATTGAACTCATCAGTCACCTGAGAACTCATTTTTAATGTGGAAGCAAGTCATCCTCGGTTCCGAGGGACTGCCTAAGAAGAAGATAGTCTACATTACCGTGTTCAGTTTTGGGTACTGAACCTTAGGAAAGATATATTGACCTTGGAGCAGGGTACAGCACAGATTCACCGGAGTGATACCATTGCTTAAAGGGTTAGATTATGAGGACAGGTTGCATAAACATAGTTTGTATTCCTTTGAGTTTAGATGGTTGAGGAGTTATCTAATCAAAGTGTGTAAAATGATAAAAGGATTTGATAGGGTAGATACAGAGAAATGACTTCCTCTGGTAGTGGAATCCAGAACAAGGATCTTAAAATTAGAGCCAAGTCATTTATGAGTGAAATCAGGAAGCACTTTTCACACAAAGGATAGTGGAAATCTGGAACTCTCTCCCCCAAAAGACTGTGAATACTGAGTCAATTGAAATTTTCAAGATGAATAGAATGGCGGAACAGGCTCGAGGGGTTGAAGGGCTGAAATAAAGAGTAGATTGCCTTTCAAAAGCTAGGCTTTATTAACCTTAAAAAACCAGCAGTACATGTTGAGCACCCAGTCTCAACCAAACTGTAGAAAACTGAATTTAAGATGGCCACCACAGGTCACATGGAATCAACTAACCAATAAGTTTACAGCATATATCTCAAGGCAGGAAAACAGGCAACCAATTACAATGCTTCTTATAAAACAAGAATAATCACCACATTCACCCCTCCTTTTAAAATATACTTCAACCTAGGTAGCCTTTACAATTTACAATTAGTTATTTATGACTAGAGCAATACATGTATAATGCCTTCAACAATTTTAAAATTTTACTATTAAATTATTAATTATTTTAAAAGTCCATTTTTAATCAGTCGACCAGATATCTTGTTCGTGTCGACCTTCTTAGCCTTGATGGAGTTCCTTGCCCTCCCACACCAGGAGACACAGAAATATCTTCTGCAGGGAGGCTATCAATATCCCGATTATCAACGGTTTCCGGATTGGAAGTCCCATTAGAAGGTAGACTGGGAGGGTCATGAACATCCATCGGGGGCAGACTAAGAGAATTGTAAGTGTCTGCAATAGGATTGGAAATGTTCGTAGTATCTGTGACGACATCAACATTATCTGAATTATGGCTATTGTTAATGTCCTCAGGAGAGGGCTGGCCACCACAAGGAGCTAAGTCTTTAACTGAAACCGTACTTTCTTTCCCATCTTGGAATCGAATGTGAGCATATTGGGAATTTGCCTCCAATAGCTCCACCTCCTCCACTAAAGGATCATACTTTGACAGTCTAACATGGCGTCGGAGCAGCACAGGTCCCTGCATAGTAAGCCATGAAGGTACCGAATATCCCGTAGAGGATCTCCGCGGATAGTTGAAGAGCCTTTCATGGGGGTTCACATTAGTAGCCGTTGAAAGCAATGATCTAATGGAATGCAGGGCATCAGGCAGTACCATTTCCCACTGTGTATTCTTAAGGTTCCGGGATGTCAAAGCCAACATAAATGCCTTCCAGATCACCCCATTGTATCGTTCGCACTGTCCATTACCCTGGGGATTATACGGGGTAGTTCTGCTAGTAGAAATTCCCCGACTCTGGAGGTATTCCTTCAACTGGGAAGACATAAAAGAACTTCCCTGATCCGAATGGATATACGCAGCCATCCCAAAGATGACAAAAAGTTGAGTCAGACATTTAATAACTGTAGCAGCTGATACATCTGCACAAGGAAAAGCAAAAGGGAACCTTGAAAACTCATCCACAACAGTAAATATATATCGATTCTGAGTCGTTGAAGGAAGAGGCCCCTTAAAATCAACGCTCAAGCGTTCAAAGGGAGAAGTAGCCTTTATAAGATGAGCTCGTTGAGGCTTAAAGAAATTCGGTTTACACCGGGCGCAGACAGAGCATGACGAAGTCATCCGCTTGATATCTTCAACTGAAAAGGGCAAATTCTTACTGCGTACGAAGTGTATCATCCTCGTAACACCAGGACGGCACAAAGCATTATGAAGATTAATAAGTGTATCTCTGTGAAGCACAGAACAATAAGCCCTCGACAGCGCATCAGCGGCAACATTATCCTTCCCCGGACGATAGACTATATCGAAATGATAGCATGCCAACTCGATCCTCCACCTCATTATTTTATCATTCTTAATCTTTCCGAAATGTTTGACATCAAACATGAAGGACACAGATTTTTGGTCAGTTACTAACGTAAAATTTCGCCCAGATAAATAATGTCTCCATTTACGCAGTGCTTCTACTATTGCGTACGCCTCTTTCTCTATTGATGAATGTCTCTGCTCACTATTGCTCAGAGTACGTGAGAAAAAGGCCACAGGTCTTCCATTTTGGTTCAGGGTAGCCCCAATTGCAAAATCGGAAGCGTCCGTCTCAATCACAAAGGGAACCTGCTCATCAATAGAATGCACAACTGCTCCAAGGATATCCTTTTTAAAATTATCAAAACACATCCTGGCCTCCCATGATAGAGGATATGTCGTAACCCGAATAAGGGGCCGGATCTTCTGCGAGAAGTTTGCAATCCAATTGAATAATAAGAAAACAGTCCAACAACTCGTTGCAAGGCCTTAGAATTAGTAGGGCAAGGTAACTCAATCAGTGGTCGCAGCCGTTCTGGATCTGGTTTAATCTTGTTTCCCAAGATAATATACCCAAGTAAATTTACCTCGGTGGTCGAAAAGATACACTTCTCTTTATTGAAAGTTAAGCCAACTTTTTCCGCAACTTGAAGGAATCTTTCTAGATTAAAATCATGCTCCACCCTTGATTTGCCACACACCGTGATGTCATCTAAATATGAGAAGGTGTCAGAGAGAGAGTTATCACTTATAAAAGCATCCATTGCCCGTTGAAAACAGGCGACACCGTTAGTAACACCGAATGGTACTCGGCAAAACTGGTACAGCTTTCCGCCAGCTTCAAAGGCCGTATATGGTTTGTCCCTCTTAGCAATAGGAATCTGATGATAAGCACTCTTTAGGTCAATAGTGCTAAAAACCTTATATTGAGATACTTTATTGATAAGCTCATCAATCTTAGGCAGGGGGTACGCATCTAATTGAGTATACCTGTTAATAGTTTGAGAGTAGTCTATCACCATTCGCTTATGTCTCTCATTAGTGGTGACAACTACCTGTGCCCGCCAGGGCGAAAAACTAGGTTCAATGATTCCTTCCGATAAAAGACGTTGAACTTCAGAATTAATAAATTCTTTATCCTGACTGCTATGCCTTCTTGACTTGGTAGCAATTGGCTTACAGTCCGGCATCAAATTGGAAAAAAGTGATAATGGAGAAATGAATAAAGAAGTTAATCCACAAATAGACAAAGGTGGCTTAGTTCCTCCGAAAGAAAGACTGAGGGACTCATGTAATTGAAGCACATCATGACCAATCAAAATGTCCGCACAGAGATTAGGCAGAACGGATAGGCGTATATCAGTATACGTATTACCTAGGAGAATTAATTTCACAAGGCAACAACCAGCTACTTGTGAGGTGAGAGTCGTCTGAGCCATACACACCTGATAGGAAGCAGGCGAAATTTTCAAACGCTTCTCCCTCACAAACTGAAGACTTATAAAGCTCTCAGTACTGCCCGTATCTATAAGGGCCTTCACTTCTAACCCATTAGCTTGGGCCATAACTATAGCTTTGTTTAGGCCATGGGAAAAGGCGGCAGAAACTGATGCAATAAACGCCCTATCTAAAGGCTGAATGGTCGCAGAGGAGGCAACCGATTTGCAAACACGTGCATAATGACCTCCCTTGCCGCATTTACTAAACACAGCCTCCCGGGCAGGGCACTTCAGACGGGGGTGCCGGGCGTTCCCGCAAAAATAACACTTCTGAATCCTAGAGGCAACAGCTGCCGAAGTAGAAACTGTTTCGGAATCTGGTAAACCACTCCTATTAAATCCACGTGACTCCCTTTCATCCGGAACTGCCGAAACCACGGTCGCAGGCCGATCAAAAAGAGCATAAGAATCCGAACTTCTCTGAGCCAAATCCAATGTAGAGGCTTGCTCAAAAGCACTCTTAAGATCCAAGGGCCTAGAAATTCAGTTGCGTGCGCCAGCCGTTAGCACCTTAAGAGGAGTAGACTTCGAGCGCTAGGCACTTAGCGGCTGGGCGCAGCGCGATCTGCGCCTACGCCCAACTTCAGTAGACATTTAGCGCCGGCGCAAAGTGTTTGCGCGCGCTCAGCTGCGCGCGCAGCTTATGACGTCATTTCGTCGTGCAACGCCCTTTGTGCGCCCCAAACCGGAACTTCAGTCGCGCCCGCCCAATGTGGGCGTGGCGGTGCTAAGAACTGTGAAGTGGAACGCAGCAGAGGCCCTGCGGGCCTCGGGGAGCGCTAATTAAAGGGCACTTACACTGAACTATAAAGGCCAGCCATTTTGCTGCAATGACTTTTGTGCAACGGATTTCTGGACAGAGACCAAGGAAGAGACCTTACTGATTTGGCCCAACATAGGAGGTATTTTTGGCTTCTGGCCAGAGCTTGGCAATTTGCCTCATTGTGATTTCATTGTTTGCCAGTATATTATGGGGGCTGCATGGGGTGCCAACCCTCAGTTCCAGCAT
The DNA here is from genome assembly GCF_052327205.1 of Somniosus microcephalus. Taxonomy (NCBI): domain Eukaryota; kingdom Metazoa; phylum Chordata; class Chondrichthyes; order Squaliformes; family Somniosidae; genus Somniosus; species Somniosus microcephalus. Next base: position 249,935,704 of record NC_140987.1, read on the forward strand.
TATGTGCGAAGGGCTCGCAGACGCTGTGTGAGAGGGGCAGACATGCCTAGACGCAGAGGGGGCATCAGGCATCGGCAACGTAGGCCTTACCCACTCAGGGAATACCGCCAGCAGGTGTCCTATCTCACCATGACTGCTGCGCAGTGTGTTAAGAGGCTGCGCTTCAGAAGGGAGGTGGTTGCAGAGATCTGCCAGCTGCTTCACAGAGATCTGCGTCCACATCTGATGTGCAGGACGTCTCTGTCGGTGGAAGTGAAGGTCACGGTGGCTCTGAACTTTTATGCAAGCGGCTCCTTCCAAGCCGCTGCTGAGGACATAGCTAACATATCCCAGTTCGCCGTGCATCGCTGCATCCGGCAGGTCACCGATGCCCTTTTCACAAGGAGACACCAATTCATCTCCTTCCCCATGACCCTGGAGAGGCAGGAGCAGCGTGCAGTCGGATTTGCGAGGATCGCGGACTTCCCCATGGTGCAGGGCGCCATTGACTGCACGCATGTGGCTTTGCGGGCACCTATCGACAATGCCGAGGATTACCGCAACCGGAAGGGCTACCATTCCCTCAATGTACAGCTGGTGTGTGACAACAGGCAGCGCATCCTAGCTGTCAATGCCCGCTTTCCAGGCAGCAGCCACGATGCATTTATCCTGCGCCAGACTACTGTGGCTGACATGTTCCAGGCACAGCCTCCCCCAAGAGGATGGCTTATCGGGGACAAAGGCTATCCTTTGTGTACATGGCTCATGACCCCGCTCCGCGCGCCCAGGACCCCTGCTGAGGAGGCATACAACGAAAGCCATCAAGCCACAAGGAACATCATAGAGCAAACGATTGGCGTCCTCAAGCAACGGTTCCGCTGCCTGGATCGCTCTGGCGGATCTCTGCAGTATTCGCCGGATAGAGTCTCCCAGTTCGTCGTCGTTTGCTGCATGCTGCGCAACCTGGCTATCCGCAGGACTCAGGCACTGCCACCTCACGTTGGACCACCACCTCAGGAGGAGGAGCAGGAGGACCATGAGGAGGAGGAGGAGGAGGAGTACCAGCCCAGGAGGGAGCCACAAGGTCCAAGGGCCGTCCGTCGGCGGCTTATTGAACGACACTTCTAGGCCCTCTGTCAGGGAATGGCTTGTGGCAATGAAGGGACATGAATGCAGCCGCTCCGCAAGCCCTCAGCCGGTTAACGCAACAACCACTTCAAACATCAAACATGGACAAGCTGAATAAAGAAAAAGCTTTATTGAACAAACTCAGGGCCCTTCCCACATGAAACCCAAAAACAGACAACACCCCCAAAAAACAGTCAAACACATGACTCACTCCCACAACCTGGGGAGGAATAACAAAACTTTTCCATCCAAATGGCCTTCATCCTCGGCCTTACCAAAACAACCACCCCCATAGACAACACAACCACCCCCATATAAAAAAACATTTGGCAACACCCTCTACTTTGTGTGCCGAGAGGGCGAGTCCTTGTCCAGCCTTTTCCGGCCCCTGGCCGACCTGCTGCTCCGCCTCAACCTGGGCCCTGTGGGTGCTGCAAGGCTGGGGGAAGGCTCCTGAGGGGCACATGGCGTGACGGCAGATGCCCTTGGGGGTCGGCCTAGACGAGCTCTGGCCCTCGAGGGGCCGGCTGCTGACTGCTGCAGCTGTGGCTGGGCAGCATCAGTCACTCCAGCAGCTCGTGGCAGCTTCACTGGGGGAGTGGCAGTGGCGGCTGCAGCAATGGGGGCAAGCTGGCTGATGCCAGGCGCTCGCTGCTCGCATGAGACACTGGCACTCGGCCGGGCTGGCACTGCAGCATGCGCAGCAATCTGCTGAAGGCCAGACCGCTGTGCTGCTGCAGCGCGGCGGGTGCCCTGGCGATGCCTGGCTGACACAGCGAGTGTGGCAGCAGTGAGTGCCCGTACTGCCCTGGTCTGTGCCCGCATCAGACCAGCCAGTGACTGCACGGCACCACTGATCAACTGGCCACTCGCTGCCTGTGCTGCCCTGAAGTCGTCCCGACTCGCGTCCTGTGCTGCCCTGAATTCGGCCCGACTCGTGTCCTGTGCTGCCCCGAGTTGCTCGAAACCCCTGGCCTGTGAGGCCCCGAAATCGGACACACTATGAGCCAGGGACTCGATGGCCTCAGGCAACCGTGCCACAACCCCCATGAACTCGGTGTGCCGGCGATCCGAGTCCACGGACATTTGATCGAGGAGGCGCACCTCCTGGGCGAGGACCGTCTCCGGACTGGAGGCCGGACTCTCCCTCTGGGGAGAAGGCCGCCGAGCTGCCCGACCCTTCCCGCGTGGCTGGACGCCACTGGGCCCAGCAACTACACTCCCCTGCAACACTTCCCCCCTCTGGGGAGAAGGCCGCCGAGCTGGCCGACCCTTCCTGCGTTGCTGGACGCCACTGGGCACAGGAGCTACACCCCCCTCCGACACTTCCCCCTGGCTCTCCTCCAGGGAAGACGTGTCCCCTCCATTGCCATCCCCTGGCGCGGATGAGGGTTCCCCCGATGGGCCGCCTTCCTCTTGCTCCTCCTCGTCCTCCTCTTCCGAGGGACTGTCACGGGCAGCTTCAGGGACCTCCTCCTCACCAGCTGAAAGCAGGAAGGCACAAGAGTAGCTTTAGAGTGAGGACAGGGCGTCAGCGAGGGAGGCATGAGTGGTGGCATTCAGCGCATTGGTCGGACAGTGGCAAAGGATGTAGATCTGAAGCGCAAGGGGAACGAGAGAGGTCCAAAAGGTGATGCCCTTACCATTGGGGCCCAGCACAGGGTCGGCATCTCCACATGCAACGGGGCCAATCAGCCAGCCACCCATGAGTCGACCCACGCGCTCCTCCAGGTCACTGAGCTGCTGGAACTGGGGACGGCCTCCCCCGGTGTCAGTCCGGCTCCTCAGATTCTGGGCCAGCTTGGCCTGCAAGAGAAAGGACGGCCTCTAAGTACAGTGTGGTGCCCTGTTGTTGTGTGCACTGCCTCCCATGGTCGAATAGCTTGGCCAGTGTGTAAAGTGCAGAAAGTGCAATTGATGTTCATGCCAGTGCCATAGCTGCTGGATGAGGGCTGGCCATTAGGGCTTTGAGGTCCCTTTGCCCATAATGTGAGGTGCACATGCAAGGATGAGGAGGACACTGGAAAGGGTACTCACCCTGACAATCCGAGTGAGGTCGTTAAACTTTTTCCGGCATTGGACACCAGTCCTGGGGACATCGCAGGTGGCTGTGACCCTCTGGGCGACATCCCTCCAGGCTTTCCTGTACACCCTGGTGGCAGGCTTCTTGCCACTGTCCGGGAACAAGATATGGCGTCTCCTCTCCAAAGCCCTAACCAGCACCTTTAAATCTTGGGCAGAGAAGCGCTGCGCTCGCTCACGGGCCCTCTGCATCCTTCTTGGCGCTATTTCTCTCCAGCTGCAGTGTTTAGGCCTAGCTGGAGGGCTGCAGTATCCAGGGCGTGGCAGCAGATGAACTCGACTCTTCCCCCTTTAAGAGCTGGCCGGCGCCAGGGTGTCTGCTGTCAATCAAGAAATGACCGCACCTGCGCTGCGCCCGGCCTCGGCGGTATCACTCTGCACCGCCGGCTTAGCGCCTAAAGATAGCCGTGCATCACCAGTTTTAGCGCTCGAGCAAACTCCTTGGCCAAAGCTACTGAATATCGGCGAAGTGGCCTCCACTTTGCGCCGGGCGCAAACTTTAGCGGCCGCCCGACTTTACCGCCCCAAAAGTGGCTATACTGAATTTCTAGGCCAAGGTCTTATTTTCTAATATCCGCTGACGAATTGATCTAGACAGTAATCCATTAATAAATGCATCCCGTACCGACTCTTCCTTATGTTCTTCTGCAGACACGGCCTTATAATTACAGTTAGCACCAAGGCGCCGGAGTGCTTGTAAATAAGCATCCAAGGATTCTCCCGCCTGCTGCCTACGGGCAGATAAAAGGTGACGTGCAAATACCTCATTTTTGGGTTTAACAAAATTTTTTTCCAACGTAGCAATAGCCAATTCATAAGTTTCACAGTCCAAAATATACTTATATACACATCCGGAGCAATGTAGTTGATTAGTATATCCAACTTATTCAGAGATTGCTGATCCAACACACCCAAAAAGTTTTTAAATGTACGATACCAATGTTTCGACTGATCATCCACTCCTGCAGAATTAGGGTCAGCATTAAATCGTTCCGGTCGAAGATATCGTTCCATTATAGCAAAAGGTTAATAAATTGAAATAAAGAGTAGATTGCCTTTCAAAAGCTAGGCTTTATTAACCTTAAAAAACCAGCAGTACATGTTGAGCACCCAGTCTCAACCAAACTGTAGAAAACTGAATTTAAGATGGCCACCACAGGTCACATGGAATCAACTAACCAATAAGTTTACAGCATATATCTCAAGGCAGGAAAACAGGCAACCAATTACAATGCTTCTTATAAAACAAGAATAATCACCACAAGGGCCTACTCTGGTTCTCATGTTCCTATGTACCAGCTACTCCGAACAAAACATAATCATTAATACTCACTCGCGTCGTTCTGTAAAGATTACATCCATGCTCTGTGCTTCTCGATCATTTTGTGCTTTGAGCTAAAATACAATAAATTATACACATTAAGAGCAATCCGCTGCAGTCTATTACAATTCTTAGTTTTATTACAGTAGCACTTATAATGTGAACAAGATTTTAAATGGACTATACTGCATAATGTATAGCCATAGCCCTCATAATACAGTAAGATTTTCTGCACTAAAAAGACATTTGTTTTGACAATACATTACCCTGTAAAAATTATTCTGTACCATCTCGTCTGCTTGTGATTAGTAGGGGTGGTCGAACGTTTGGCTAAAAGATGGGTTTTAAAGCGGAGAGAAAAATGGAGAGGCAGCGTAGTTTAGGGAGGAAGTTCTAGAGAGTAGGATCGAGGCGGCTGAAGGCTCGGCTACTAGGTTAGGCAAAAAGAATGGGGTTGTACAACAGGGTGGAGACAAGGGACTGCACAGTGTGAGGGGGATATAGGACTGAAGACAGTTGCAGAGATAGAGTGGGGCAATGCCATAGATGAACATGACGACAAAGTGGTCCATAAGAGCAAGAAAAGCAGACCAGGTTTGGGAGCAAGCTGAGCAGCATGAAGTCCAAATTCTGGCGTTGGTGGCAGCACGGTGGCATAGTGGTTAGCACTGTTGCCTCACAGCGCCAGGGACCCGGGTTCGAATCCGGCCTCGGGCGACTGTCTGTGTGGAGTTTGCACATTCTCCCCGTGTTTGCGTGGGTTTCCTCCGGGTGCTCCGGTTTCCTCCCACAGTCCAAAGATGTGCGAGTTAGGTTGATTGACTATGATAAATTGACCCTTAGTGTTAGGGGGATTAAATACGTGGGGTTACGGGGATAGGGTGGGATATGTGTTGGTGTAGGGGTTACGGGGATTGGGTGGGATATGTGTCGGTGCAGGCTCGATGGGCCGAAATGGCCTCTATCTGCACTGTGGGGTTTCTGTGATTTCTGTGAAGAGGTACATCCAAGGTCAGTAGGTAGTGGTGGGGGTCAGGCAAAAAAGGCAGGACGACAGCAGGGCAATGAACTAAATTTAAAGCTGAGAATTTCAGCTAAGCCAGAATGCATCTTTTTATATACAGTTAGCAAAATTGCATTGAAAGTGCATACAAGAGGAACAGAAATATAAATGTTCAGGAAAATCAGAAGGCTGGATTTACTTTAATAACATTGTATGACTGTTTTATGGTGGAATAAGCAACTGAAAGACAGTTGATAGGAAAAATAAATATGGAAAATTATAGTAATAAGCATAAACATTTGCTTTATTTTTGCTGGAAATTACAATACTTACTATATTATAGTCATTCATAACTTCTTCCATATCGGTATTGGTATTCAGCTTATCTACCAGCTAAAGACAGAGCACAAAATAAAGTCAAAGGATATCAAAGAAAGAATAAACTTGTATTTATATAGTGCCTTACACAACCTCAGTACATCACAAAGTACTTCAGTCAATGAAGTACTTTAAAAAAAAAAATGTTTGATTCATTCACGGGATATGGGCGTCGCTGGCAAGGCCAGCATTTATTGCCCATCCCTAGTTGCCCTTGAGAAGGTGGTGATGAGCCGCCGCCTTGAACTACTGCAGTCTGTGTGGTGAAGGAACTCCCACAGTGCTGTTAGGGAGGGAGTTCCAAGATTTTGACCCAGCGACGATGAAGGAACGATGATATATTTCCAAGTCAGGATGGTGTGTGACTTGGAGGGGAACTTGGAGGTGGTAGTGTTCCCATGTGCCTGCTGCCCTTGTCCTTGTAGGTGGTAGAGGTCATGGGTTTGGGAGGTGCTGCCAAAGAAGCCTTGACGAGTTGCTGCAGTGCATCTTGTAGATGGTACACACTGCAGAGAATGTAGAGAAACACGGCAGCCAATTTGTGGAGAGCAAGATCCCACAAGCAGCAATGATGATGACCAGATATACTAAAATATACTAATATACTAATTGGTTGAGGGATAAATGTTGGCCAGGACATCAGGAGGACTCCCTCCTCTTGAAAAGGGCCATAGGATCTTTCACATCCACCTGAGAGGGCAGTCAAGGCTCTCAGTGTAATGTCTCATTTGAAGATGGCACCTCGGACATTGCAGTATTCCCTCAGTGCTGTACTAAAGAATCAGCCTAGATTATGTGTTCAAGTCTAGGAGTGGGGCTTGAGTCTTCTGGCTCAGAAGCGAGAGTGCTACCACTGAGCCAAAGCTGATATTGCAATACAGTGACATTGTTACTGCTCAGGAGACATTAAAGAAAACATAATTCTTTTGTTATTTATCGCATTTTATTTTTGCAACACACTTAAAATGATGATTATGACTGGATAGAAATAACAGACTACTCTGCTTATTTCTCAACAATACGTAGCCACTTATGAAATTCCACTCACCATATTGTAGTCTGCTAGCTGCCCTTGCAGATCTTTAATTTCTACTGCCAATGCTTCAGCTCTGTTGTGAAATATGAAAAACTGTTTAAAAACCAAAACCATTTAGCCTTCACAGAATAAAGTATTTAATCTGTTATGTACGCACCTCTTTTCATAGGATAGATAGACAGAATTTTCTTGATTAAATGTATCGATTTCCTTTTGTAGCTTGCTAACTTCTGTTGTAAGTTCATTTATTTTGGCTCTGTGCAAAAATATCACAGGTAAGCTTCTGACAAAAAAGGCAATTAACAATTTTATTTCATTATTTTGGAATTATCTGTAAGTAAATAGAAACTCTCATATCTAGTTTTTAAGGATTTAAAAAAAAATATTCTAGCAGAATCAATATTATTAGGACAAGTGGCCCAGAGTAAGGCAATTCCAGACCGCATCCTGTGCCCCATAACTGGAGCACAACAATTGTAAGAAACAGAATTGGAAATAAACGTCTTGCAATGCAAAAAAAAATCAAGCCTAAACAGCATCAAAAAAATCATAGAATCATACAGGACAGAAGGAGGCCATTCTGCCAATCATGCCTGTGCCGGCTCTTTACAAGAGCTATCCAATTACTCCCACTCCCCTGCACTTTCCCCATAGCCCTGCAATTTTTTTCCTTTTCAAGTATTTATCCAATTCCTTTTTGGAAGTTACTACTGAATCTGCTTCTATCACCTTTTCAGGTAGTGCATTACAGACTAATGAATTCAAATAAGGAATATAATAAGGAAAATAATTTTCCAGCCACAAGTGTTACCCACCCTTAACAAGCAGACGAGGCTATCTGCCATTGCTGCGCCTGTTTTATATGCGTGAGCAGCTCTATTAGGGAAGAAGTGAGGAAGCCGCTGAATTCAAGGTGGGATAATTTGAATAATTTTGATAGGTTTATGAGGCCTGTGTTGGTCGCCAGAACAGCCTCCAACAACCCAGCACTAACCTTTTTGCACAGAAAACTAGACATAGTAGTCTATGTGCCCAATTTCGCACCCTCACATAGTAAAGCTCTGCACTACCAGCAGAAACCTAGTTGCATCAGGACAAGTTGTTGTTGATGCAAGTTGTGAACAGAGAACAGAACTTGTTCTCACTAGAGAAAGCAACACAACTTGAATTTGTATAATGCCTTTAAAGTAACAAAATCTCCCATAGCACTTCACAAATAGTTATAAGAAATGAATGACAAGCCAGTAAGAGAGATTCGGAGGGGGACAGAAAGCTCTGGAGAAGGTTTTTAAAAGGTGGGGAGGTAGGTGGAAAAGTTTAGGGAGGGCTCTGCAGAGAATAGGACTAAGGTGGCTGATGACTCCACCACCACTGGAAGGGTGAAGGAGGAGGGGAGCTGAACAGGAGTCTGGAATCAGACGAATAGAAAGTTTAAGATGGGTTACAGGGCTTGAGGAACTTGCACAGGTAGGGCCGAGGCCTTGGGGAGATTTAAAAGACAAGGGTGAGGATTTAAATTTAATGCACTGGAGGACTGGGAGCCAGTGAAGGTCAGCAAGGATGTGAGTGATAGGCAAGAAGGACTGAGAACAGGACATAACATAAGTGACAGGGTTTTGGACAAGCTGGCGCTTATGGGAGGAATAAGATAGGGGACCGGCAATAGGGGTCTAGAAGTGCAAAGGCACCTGTGAGAGTTTCAGCAGCAGAGCGGCTATAGCAAGAGGTGGAAGTAAGTGGTCCCAGTGATGGATAAAATGTGGGGTTTTAATGCTCAGCTCAGGTCCAAACAGAACACCAACATTGCAAATGATCTGATTCAGCCTGAGAGTGTGGCCAGCAAGCAGAATTTGTGGCAGGGACTGAAGACAATGATTGTGGTCCTACTGAGCTGGAGAAATGTGTGGCTAAGCCAAGACCTGATGTTGGTCGCACACCTTGCTTTTAGCAGGTGCATTCTGGCCAGTCAGTGAGACCCTCGCACCAGCCAGACAAGGGCCTCATTGAAATTCAAAACTTGGGGTCTGACGACATCATTCGTACTTTGACGTTGTTTTAACTCTCAGCAGCCGCATTCAGTGCCTGGTTCCGGGAGTCTCACCAGGAGCAGCGGGCCCAGAAGAGGGCCGAAAATCAAAGTACTTTTTTTTTGTAAAGGTTTCCTTGTGGGCCTGGAGGAGCAGGGGTGTTCCACTGGGCCCCACAAGAAAACCTAGAAGCCTAGGCTTCCCTCCCCCAACCATGATCGTGCCCACCACCCACCCGTACATCCCCCCTCCACCATTTACCACTGACTCCCGTCCACTGGCCTGATGTCATAGTTGCCGGGTTTGAGTCTTTAGAGGGAATGATTTGTACTTAGTTACATTCCAAAACAGAGCTCTAAATTAAGAGTACTATAAAACAAACTAATAAACTTGGAGGTGCTACACAGAAAAATACTTACTACCAGTAATACTTATCCTCTCCTTTAATGGCAGGGGGTCGAGATTTCTTAGACTTGCAAATAACTTTTAAAATGTACTCTAGGATGAATTGTACAACTTAGAACATATAGCTGAATTTAGCTTTGCAACAGATATTTTGTATTAGTCAAGAACATTTATGTACTCACCTAAGCAGTCCAAGAAAATAGGACTTGTCCAGAATCTGACGCTGTGGTCCTGTAAAGTAAATTAGTTAAAAAAAATAGCATGTTCAGGATTATAAATTGATCATTTACTAGTCTTTGTAGTATAGCAGTTAAAAAGAAAAACAAAATAATCTTCCACTATGGTACTGGAATTACAACCCAGAGGTAGTGAGTTGAAATCCCACCATGGAAACTGAGAACGTACATTCAATAAATCTGGTCATTTGTAAGCTGGCACCAGAAGATGGCCATAAAGTCTACCAGACTGTTGTAAAAACAAACTGATTCACTGATGCCCTTCAGATATAGGAACCTGCAACACTCCCTGGCCTTGTCTAAATGTGAGTCCAGTCCCACAATCACATGGTTAGATTCTTAATACCCTCAGGGCAAACTAGGCATGGGTAATAAATACCCTCAGGGCAAACTAGGCATGGGTAATAAATACTGCCATACCAGTGTTATCCATGTTACAAGAGCAAACTAATAAAATATATATATACATTTTATTAATAACTACCTTTACAGATGATACAAAAAAGGATAGGAGACAACATGCACATACCTTTCATTCCAGTTTTCATTCCACTCAAACCTTGCTGAGTTACAGGACGATCTGCAACTTTAATCTGAGCAGACAGCACACCTCCAGGCATTACAGGCCCGCCACGAGTTCCAGGTCTCGCTGTTCCAGGAGATATCTATAAAGAGACTGAACTTTATTAATTTATGTCAAACAGTTTTGAGCAGAAACAACGGTCATTCCTCTTTCACTTTCTCTCTGCTTTACATTTTGCATATTTGCAAACCATATTCTCTCTATGTCAGCAAAAGGGTATGGACAGCTCATACATGACTGAGTTTGTAAAATAATAATGTTCTGGGCTCATGACTTCTACTTTAATTTTAAAAATGGAATTTCAAAAAAATAGACAAATGCCTTAGTACTTATTTGGTTACAGTGCAGCCCTTGTTTCATATAAATGGATATTTAAAATATTTGATTTCAATTAACAAGAAAAAAATGATTTTGTGGTACAGCAGGTTAAAATTCTAAACTTGCTGTGCCTCACACTGCTTGGACATTGCTGGGTCTAGATGACACCTATTCCTGGCTGTGCCAGCAGGAGGTGCTAGGTATAGACCAGGCTTTTGTCCACAGAAAAGAAAAACTGGAGCTATGTCAAACAGGTGCTCTCGCAAGCTTCCTAGGAGGCAGTTTGCGAGTGGTATCCTGCCTCAGGAAACTCCACCTCATTAAACTACAGGTTCAAGTGTAAGACTGCTATATAGTATAGTGCATAACCAGCTGGCTATACGCTGCTCTCTGCCCACATGCCTCTGTGACTGATTTAACACCAACTTGGAACAGGTCACTCACCCGTTCCGCTGGAGATAATGTATAGCACGTGTTAAATAGAAACAAATTCAACTAAAACAAGTAAGAATCGTCATTGAAAGATAAGAAAATGATCTCACACAACAATGGTGAACAGTACAGAGTCTGTGAATGGAAAGGGAAAGATACTTATAAATCAAACAACTGCTCAGATGTTTGTTAATAATAAAGATGGTCAATATACAGCAAATGATGTCAGATATCACAGTGAGAAAACACAGAAAGAACGTTGGGAAGTTGTGATTTCAAACCTTCCATTGTTTATACTAATCTGAGATTAGCATGAAATATCTGAAAGCCACAAACTGATGAGTTCTGAAAAAAATTTAAGCAACACTGCGAGTTTAGCAGGATTTATGTTGGCTACAGGACACTGGCTTGGGGTTTGTATGAATACTTAAAGCAGCGCTAAATATAAAGCATAAATAGCAGGAAAAGTATAAATAAACTGGAGGTATAAATAAGGTATATGAAAGGGGTCAACTTACAGTGTAAACTGGAGGTATATTGAAATTTAATACTTGGAAATTAATTTTTGAAAAAATATAGCATTGGCTTTGGAACTCCAAAGATTATGATTTGTATTTGTTGTCGGGAATGTCAAGATGTTGGGGAGGGAGAGGTGTGGCGGGAGGGGGGGACAGATGGGGAGGTGGGAGATGTGTGGGGGGTGGAATGACAGGAAAAAGGGAGTGATGTCAGGGGATGGGGGTGTTGAGGAAGGGAAATGATGTCGGGAGGGGGATGTTGGAGGGGTGGGTGACGTTGGAGGGGGGATGTTGGCGGGGGGTGTCGGGGGGATGTCGTCGGGGGGGGGGATGTCGTCGGGGGGGGGATGTCGTCGGGGGGGGATGTCGTCGGGGGGGGGATGTCGTCGGGGGGGGGATGTCGGGCTGGGGGGGATGTCGGGCTGGGGGGGATGTCGGGCTGGGGGGGATGTCGGGCTGGGGGCGATGTCGGGCTGGGGGCGATGTCGGGCTGGGGGCGATGTCGGGCTGGGGGCGATGTCGGGCTGGGGGCGATGTCGGGCTGGGGGCGATGTCGGGCTGGGGGCGATGTCGGGCTGGGGGGGATGTCGGGCTGGGGGGGATGTCGGGGGGATATCGGGGTGGGGGATGTCATCGGGGGGGAATGTCGGGTTGGGGGGATGTCGGGAGGGGATGTCGGGGTGGGGGGGATGTCGGGGGGGTTGATATTGGGGTGGGGATGTCGTCGGGGGGAATGTCGGGGTGGGGGGATGTCGGGGGGGGATATCGGGGTGGGGGATGTCGTCCGGGGGGAATGGCGGGGTGGGGGATGTCGGGGTGGGGGATGTCGGGGTGGGGGGGATGTCGGGGTGGGGGGGATGTCGGGGTGGGGGGGATGTCGGGGGGGGGGATGTTGTCGGGGGGGAATGTCGGGGTGGGGGGATGTCGGGGTGGGGGGATGGCGGGTGGGGGGTGATGTCGGGGTGGGGAGGGGCTAACAAGGGAAATTAGGGATAGCATAAGATCCATGGAGAGGACATATAAATTGGCCAGAAAAAGCAGTAAACCTGAGGATTGGGAGCAGTTTAGGATTCAACACAGGAGGACAAAGGGATTAATTAAGAGGGGGAAAATAGAATGAGAGTAAGCTTGCAGCGAACATAAAAACTGACTGTAAAAGCTTCTATAGATATGTGAAGAGAAAATGAGTGGTGAAGTCAAGCGTAGATCCCTTGCAGTCAGAATCAGGGGAATTTATAATGGGGAACAAAGGAATGGCAGACCAATTAAATATATACTTTGGTTCTGTCTTCACAAAGGAGGACACAAGTAACCTCCCAGAGATGTCGGGAACATAGGGTCTAATGAGAGGGAGGAATTGAATGAAATCAGTATTTGTAGGGAAATGGTGTTAGGGAAATTGACGGGATTGAAGGCCGATAAATCCCCAGGGCCTGATAATCTACATCCTAGGGTACTTAAGGAAGTGGCCCTAGAAATAATAGATGCATTGCTGGTCATCTTCCAAAATTCTTTAGACTCTGAAATAGTTCTCATGGATTGGAGGGTCACTAATGTAACCCCACTATTCAAAAAAGGTGGTAGAGAAAAAAAGGGGAATTACAGACCGGTAAGCCTGACATTGGTAGTGGGGAAAATGCCAGAGTCCATTATAAAAGATGTAATAGCAGAGCACTTGGAAAACAGTGACAGGATCGGACAAAGTCAACATGGATTTACAAAAGGTAAATCATGCTTGACTAATCTACTGGAATTTTTTGAGGATGTAACTGGTAGAATAGATAAGGGAGAACCAGTGGATGTGGTGTATTTGGACTTTCAGAAGGCTTTCGATAAGGTCCCGCATAAGAGACTAGCGTGCAAAGTTAAAGCACATGGGATTGGGGGCAAGGTACTGTCTTGGATAGAGAACTGGTTGGCAGACAGGAAGCAAAGAGTTGGAATAAACGGGTCCGAGTGGAAGGCAGTGACTAGTGGGGTACCGCAGGGATCGGTGCTAGGACCCCAGTTCTTTACAATATATATTAATGATCTAGACGAGGGAACTAGATGTAATATCTCCAAGTTGCAGACGACGTAAAGCTGGGTGGGCGTGTGTGCTGTGAGGAGGATGCAGAGAAACTCTAGTACGATTTCGACAGGTTGGGTGATTGGGCAGATGCAGTATAATGTGGATAAATGCGAGGTTATCCACTTTAGTGGCAAAAACAGGAAGGCAGATTATTATCTGAACGGCAATAGATTGGGAAAAGGGGAAGTGCAACGAGACCTGGGTGTCCTTGTGCAGCAGTCGCTGAAGGAAAGCATGCAGGTGCAGCAGACAGTTAAGAAGGCAAATGGTATGTTGGCCTTTGTTGCGAGAGGATTCGAGTACAGGAACAAGGATGTCTTGCTGCAGTTGTACAGGGCCTTGGTGAGAGCACACCTTGAGTATTGTGTGCAGTTTTGGTCGCCTTATCTGAGGAAGGATGTTCTTGCCATGGAGGGAGTGCAGCGAAGATTCACCAGACTGATACCCGGGATGGCAGGAATGACGTATGAGGAGAGATTGGGTCAATTAGGCTGATATTCGCTAGAGTTTAGAAGAATGAGAGGGGATCTCATTGAAACTTATAAAATTATAACAGGACTAGACAGACTAGATGCAGGAAGGCTGTTCCCAATGGTGGGAGAGTCCAGAACCAGGGCTCACAGTCTAAGGATAAGGGGTAAGCCATTTAGGACTGAGATGAGGAGGAATTTCTTCACCCAGAGAGTGGTGAACCTGTGGCATTCTCTACCACAGAAGGCAGTGGAGGCCAATTCATTAAATATATTCAAGAAGGAGTTAGATATATTTCTTAAGGCTAAGGGGATCAAGGGATATGGGGAGAAGCCAGGGACAGGGTACTGAATTTGGATGATCAGCCATGATTGCATTGAATGGCAGAGCAGGCTTGAGGGGCCGAATGGCCTAATCCTGCTCCTATCTTCTATGTTTCTATGTCGGGGTGGGGTGGATGTTGGGGTGGGGGTGGTGATGTCGGGAGGGGGATGTTGGGGGGGGGAGGTGATGTCGTGAGGGCGATGTTGGGATGTCGGTGGGGAGGGGGGGATGTCGAGGGGTGATGGCGGGGGGGTGATGTCGGGGGTGTGGGGTGGGTGCTGTCGCGGGGGGGGTGGTGATGTCGGTGGGGGGGGTGATGTCGGGGGGGGTGATGATGTCGGGGGGGTGATGTGGGGGGGGTGATGTCGGGGGGGGGGTGATTGTTGGGGGGGGAGGGGGATATCGAGGGGTGATGTCGGGGGGGGGGTGATGTCGGAGGGGTGGTGATGTCGGGGGGGGGGGGGTGATGTTGGGGGCGGGGAGGTGATGTCGAGGGGGGGTGGTGATGTCTGGGGGGGTGATGTCGGGGGAGATGTGGGGGGGGGCATGATGATGTCGGGGGGGGTGATGTCGGGGGAGGTGATTGTTGCGGGGGGGGGGGGAGGGGGATATCGAGGGGTGATGTGGGGGGGGGTGAGATGTCGGCGGCGGGGCGGAGTCCGCCGGTGGTGGGGGTGAGGGCGGGGGATGTGGGGACGGTGTCGGGGTTACGGCGCTGTACAGCCTCGGGCCGCTCAATGGTACGGTGTCACGGCCCAGACTGAGCCCCACATGGAGCACAAACTGACTGGCTGACGTACCCCAGTCCCAATCCGCAGGGCAGTCGGCGGAGCTCGGGCCGCAGTCGGTGGTGGTCTTCCAGCGGCTCCTTTAGTCATCGGCCGGGCCGCCGAAGGAGGCCTTTGCCCGCTCGCCATCCTCCGATCGCTCTTTAACTTCTCCACACTGCTGTCTGTTTACCGTGAAGCATCGCCGCCGCGCGCGCGCCCCTCCAGTAGCCCAGCAACTGCCGCGCGCGCCCCTCCAGTAGCCCAGCAACTGCCGCGCGCGCCCCTCCCGTAACCCAGCAACCGCCGCGCGCGCCCCTCCCGTAACCCAGCAACCGCCGCGCGCTCCCCTCCCGTAACCCAGCAACCGCCGCGCGCGCCCCTCCCGTAACCCAGCAACCGCCGCACTGTAGCTGTCGCGAGAGCAAGCGTGTCGCCGGTTGGCGATTGGTAAGGGTTGGGGGATTTTCTTCACCCTTCGTGCTTCAGTCGAACACAGATGGGCTGTGAGTGAGGTTGGCTCTTTGCCTGCGTGCTTCTCATTCAATATCTAGTCATTTTGACTGCCATGCCACATGAGTTGTTTCACAGACAGCCCAGGAGATCGACCTGCCAAGCTTTGAAGGCCGTCAGATCGCCCCATCAAAACCTGCTGGGGTTCAGGGGGGTCATTGGTAAATATTTGCTGGCCCCTGGAACAACTAAGAAAAAGAAACACTTGGATTTATACAGTGTCTTTCACAACCTCAGGAGCGCCCAAAGCGCTTTACAGCCAATGAAGTACTATTTGAAGCATAGTCATTGTTGTAATGCAGGAAATGGGCAGCCAATTTGCGCACAGCAAGCTCCCACAAACAGCAATGTGATAAATGAGCAGATAATCTGTTTTAGTGATGTTGGTTGAGGGATAACTATTGGCCAGGACACTGGGGAGACCTCCCCTACTCTTCTTGGATATGGTGCCATAGGATCTTTTACGTCCACCTGAGAGAGCAGACGGGGCCTCGGTTTAACGTCTCATCCGAAAGGTGGCACCACCAACAGTGCAGCACTCCCTCATAACTGACAAATTGTCCAAATGAAGATTTAAACACCCTGCTGTTGGAGAATGGCAAAGTTTATTACTCCCAGCCTTGCTGAGGGCTCTCTATGCCAAAATGGTAGGTTTGTATGAAAAACATACAAGTCAGGCATGTTAAATACTGACAGTTATGTCTTAAGTAAGATTACCTTCTGCATGTGTTCCATTTTGATTCATTTTCAAAAGAATTGGGTAAGCATAGTTGATTCTCAAGTGTTGACCCACAACTTCCAAAGTTAATTGTTCCTGGCGGGTTATGGCGGAGTATACCAATGTCCATTACTTGGTTGTGAGCATCCTTCTCCTGCAATCATAGAGACCGGTGAAGTGCTGACTGTTTTAATGAGTCCTGCTTGCTTTGCAATTGTGCACCCACACCCAAAAACAAGAATACAAGAATGTACAGCAGTAAGTGGGTTTTGGGAGTGGCTTTTATGGCCTTTGCCAAACATTATTGAAAGGTTTCATTGGAATTGTATAATTGCATAAATATGAGCTGCCATTCCAATTGTTTAGGCTAAAGAGTGCCCTAATGATGCAGTTGGTTGTGATGAAAGCATTGTCTTGCTGCGATGTTAAACCAGCATAAATTAACACGCAACCGTGGCAAACTTATTCATGGTGTCAAACTTATGCACCTGCAAGAAGGACCATGTTCACAAAGACAGCCAGGACCAATTGGAAAACTGCACTTTAACAGCAAAGGAAGTACAGCGCCGACTTGGGGTGCTGCTGCACTGTATATCTTGCTTCCCACTTGCTGGCGTCCACATTCCCAGTGTACGGCTTAGTGAGTGCTGGAAGTGCTTAATAATTATTTTAAATGAATACCTCAGAAAATAATAGAAGGCCTCTTCCACATGCAAAATATGCTCACACACTTCCATTGTGCCACAAGTGGAAAATTTCCCATTTGGATTACTCTAACATATTGCCATTACTTTGGTTAAAAGTTTAGAATTGCAATTTGCCCATGATAAGTCAATAGGAGATGCAATCTAGGAGATCCTTGCCCTTTTTCAGGGTCATTGAGATGGTAGAATATCTATGTATCTGGACCTTCATCTGCATTTATAACATGGTAACAGGACATCTAAAATGGAAAATGTGAAATATTCTGGGCCTTTATATAGAAGTCAACAGATAATCTGTCAGGACCTTGTATGATTCTAGCTAGCATGGTGCCTATGACCTGCCATACTTCTTCCAGAACAACAGGAGCACCCAGCATAGCCCTATCGATCTCTTCAAGAGAAATTAGTCCATCTAAATACTCCAGAATCATGCCAGGCCTAGTGTTGACTCAGACTCTCAGAAGGCTGAAAGGAACCTTTGAAATTCCTGGCTGACACCTTCAGACTCCATTCCTACAAAATCACCTCTGCGGTTCAGTTGCTTTGCAATTTCTCAATTGCACTACAACTCTCTGTCACTTTCTTCACAGCATTGAACTCACAATAACAATTGAGCAAGTACAGGGATAGATTCCTGTAAATGACAATTTTGTCACTCATCACTGCAGTAAGCCTTTTGAGCAAGCAGTATATTTTATTGCAGTACAACCTATTAATCATTGTATTGTGACCCGAGAACTTAAAAAGATTTGAGATTGCAGCTGACATGGCCAACTGAGACTACAGCTAAGGAGTATTGTGTTGAATGATGCTGCTAAATTGAAAAGAGCTGAAAGCAATTCAGCAGAAGTCAGTGGGGGCGGGGGAAGGAGAGAATTCATGGACTGATTCAATTTGTGGTGTTGGACAATTTGTTTACATGCTATTTAAAAATAGGCAATTTAAATGGTGAAAAGACAGTAGGTAGCACAATCAATATGCAATCACATTTGACAGTGATTCATCAGAGGTCCCCTCATCAAAATTTTATTTTGCGATCTGAATGCTGAATTTTTTTGCCCTGCTCTGGAGTTCTGGCATAGAGCTCCTATTGCACCAGACCCTTAATGAGGTTCCTCACTAAAGGCCTCAAAGTCCTCAAATATCCTGTTCCTTGTGGCTGGGCCTTCACCAATAGTGTGCCTCCAAATGTTCATGCACTACGTGCCACACAAAGATTGCATATTAAGTTGAACAGCCAGTTCACTCCATCCAAACTGCCCTGGGAAAGGGCATATCCAGGAAAATCTATTTTAGAACCCAACTACCTTTTTTCACTGCCAGCATGTACAGCATTTTAACTTCTCATTTGCAAAAAAATTAAAAATCCAACTTTACAGGCAGAAAATTACTAATCAACAACAACAACTTGCATGTATATAGCGCCTTTAATGTAGTAAAACGTCCCAAGGCGCTTCACAGGAGCGCAATCAGACAAAATTTGACACCGAGCCACATGAGATATTTAGGACAGAGTCAAAGAGGTAGGTTTTAAGGAGCGTCTTAAAGGAAAGAGCTGGAGAGGTTTAGGGAGGGAATTCCAGTGATTAGGGCCTAGGCAGCTGAAAGCATAGCCGCCAATGGTGGAGGGATTAAAATCGGTGAGGCGCAAGAGGCTAGAATTGGAGGATCGCAGAGATCTCAGAGGGTTGTAGGGCTGGACGAGGTTACAGAAATAGGGAGGGCAAGGCCATGGAGGCAAAGATGCAAATTTTAAAATTGAGGCGTAGCCAGACTGGGAGCCAATGTAGGTCAGTGAGTACAGGGGTGATGGTTGGACAGGACTTTGTTCGAGTTAGGATTCGGGCAGCAGAGTTTTGGATGAGCTCAAGTTTATGGAGGGTGGAAGATGGGAGGCCGGCCAGGAGAGCATTGGAATAGTCAAGTGTCGAGGTAACAAAGGCATGGAGGAGGGTTTCAGCAGCAGATGAGCTGAGGCAGGGGTGGAGTCAGACAATGTTACGGAGGTGGAAGCAGGCGGTCTTGGTGATGGCGTGGATATGTAGTCAGAAGCTCATCTCGGTCTGGTCTGGTTCAGCCCCAGATAGCTGCCAGGGAAAGGGATGGAGTCGATGGCTAGGAAACGGAGTTTGTGGCGGGGACCAAAGAAAAACTGGCCGGAATTTTCTGTACCTGGTCGGGTCAGGTGCGGGTGGTCGTCATGGCGGGTTGCAACACCGTTCTTACTTCCATTCCGCTGCAGAAATTGACCTCCGATAATGGGGCCTATTAAGCCTGTCCTGCACGTTTCCCAGCCTTGTTAAATAGTGTGGGTCTGATGACGTCATTGATGACGCGTTTTGAGTCGGGATATTTAAAGGAGCCATGGCCACATTGCATTTGAAGGTTCATCTAGGAGTGTGCAGTCACTGCACTGGAGGCTTTCATTGCCCCAAACAGTTGGCGACATGACTGCAGAGAGGCAGAGGGCTGCACCCAAGTTCTCCGATGACTCCCTCCATATGCTTGTGGAGGGAGTCACAGCATGCAGGGAGGCCCTCTTCCCTTTGAATGGGCAGAAGAGACCGCCTCAGGAGACAAAAAGAGCCTGGCTCCAAATAGGAGAGGCGGTATACAGTAGGGATGTGTTCAGGAGGACCTAGGTGCAGTGCCGTAAACGTTTCAATGATCTCATTAGATCTGGAAAGGTGAGTATAAAGCCACACTCAACTTCATCCTGCTGTGTCTCTCATCACATCCCCATCACTCTGCCTTCCCAAACCTACTCCTGCACATCCTTATTCACACCAACATACCTTGCACCTCCACCCATCCCGCTCTCTCTATCTACATTATCACAACCCCATCTTACTAGCCACCCCTCACACTCAGTCTCATCCTAATGCAGTCATATCAACTAGCAACACACAAGGAGGCCACTTGGCATTGCCAACCCAGTCCATCATAGTCTCCCTTTAAAGATGTTACCCATCCACTCCTTACACTCATTCCATCACTCTCACTCAGCCTTCTCTTTTTTCCCTCCTTGCAGGAGAAGAGAGCGCACAATAAGAGGGAGAGGGAGAGAACTGGAGGTGGGCCTCTGTCATTTGCCACCCTCACAACAGCAGAGGTGGCTGCGTTGTTAGCCTCGGGAGTGGCTGAGCAGCTAAAGGTGGGAGACAGAGAGCGGGGGACATCTCAGCAACCTGGTGACAGAATTAGATATCATACAGCTACATGGCATACATCAGTCACTCATATATTGTCATCAGCCACTGAATGGTCATCATGTGCATAATGGTATGTGTACCCATTCTTCTTATGGCACCTCTAACTCATCTCTTTACTCTCCCACAGATCCATCAAGAGCCCCCCGCACTGTCCAGGAGCAAGAGGAAGACGACTTCTCAGAGGAGTCTCCAGGCTCTGAAGGTGCAGTGTCACCAGACATAAGCGCACCCAGCACCAGCGAAGATTTAAACACCTCGGTGGGTCCCACACGAGATAGATAAGTGTTTTCATCAGGCCCGTCACAAGTCACAAGTGAGGAAGAACAGTTGGTGGAGACAGGGACAGCATAGGAGACTCCTCGCCGGAGGGCGCAGGACACTCCCAGCTCTGCTCAGCTGCATGCAGATGCTGAGCCTCGGGGCCATCCAGAAAGAGGGCGATCCTGGAGGAGCAGGAGGCTCTGACAGGTTTTGTGAGTGCGATGTCTGCAAATGTTCAGAGAATGGATGAGTCCATCTCCAACATGAGCACCACTGTGTCGTAGGCGATGGTGACTAGGCTCTTCCATGGATAGGATGGCCACCTGCATGGAGCAGCTAATGCGCCACTCACAGGAGCACATGGTCTCTATGGAGAATAGATGGCTATCTTATGGAGAAAAAATGGCTATCTATGGAGCATAGATGGCAGAGACTCATAGACCTCCTGTCTAGGAGGGATGTCAGCGTAAGTGTGGGTCCTCTTGGCCCCACTGATGTGCAGCAAGGTGCTCTCCAGCTCCTTGCTAGCAGGGAAGTGCGGGTGGCCCATGAGAGGGATGACAGTGAGGGGGAAGTGTGGGCTCCTCTCAAAGCTCTTACACTTCTCCCCCATTGCCACCCCCTCAGTCAGAGCCCCAGATGACTCCTCGGATTGCGATGGCCAAGTCTGCCTCTGCACAGTTGCAGGAGGAGCAGACTTTGGTGGGGCCATCACAGGCTCCAAAACCTAGAGAATGTCATAGCAGGGAAGTGAGCAGGCTTCCTCTACCTCTGCTGAAGCCACGGGGTAGTACCTCGTAGAAACACGCGGAAGAGAAAGATGACACACAAGTTGATTCACAAGGGTAGCCACTTGGGTGTTTTAGTCAATATTAATGGCAAGTTTCCGTTAATGTATTGTCAACCAATAAAATCTTTATTTTCACCACATTCCCATCTTGGATACATTTGTGTGCACCTTTGGAAGTGGCTTAATGAATGGGAGTGAATGGTGAGACATATTGGTACCTCCAGCAATGGTGGTCAGTGTGAAAGGAATGGCTTGGTTATTGTAGGGATCCTTTATAGTGTTGCTGTGGGGTGGTGCCAACCTGGCGCAGCATGTGGCAGCCATATGGGTGTATTCCGTAAAGTTAAGTAAATCTGGACATAACGAGGCCATCCCTGGCCTCCCGGGCAGCAATGTGCTCGGCTGCTGGCGGGATTTCGACTGCAGGTTCCTCCTGCTCCTCCTACTCGTCTTCTAGCTGATGCTCCTCCTCCTCCTCCTTCTCCTCTGAAGAGGCTGTGCACTCAGTGCCTTGCTCCTCATGCAGCGCTAATCCTCGCTGCTGCGCTATGTTGTGCAGGGCGCAGCAGACCACGATGAGTCTCGAGACTCTGGCTGGTGCATACTGAAGGGCTCCTCCAGATCTCTCGAGGCATCTGAAGCACATTTTGAGCATGCCTGTTGTCTGCTCTATGACACATCTGGTGGAAATGTGGCTTTCATTGTATCTCTCCTGGGTCTGAGTACTTGGCCACATCTTCAGTGGATAGCCCTTGCCTCCAAGCAGCCAGCCGGAAAGTCTATTTGGAGGAGCGAAGAGCTGAGGGAAGGTGGACTGGCAAAGGACAAAAAAGTCATGGCAGCTGCCAGGGAATTTGGCACACACATGCATGATGATCTTCCTATGGTTGGAGACCAGCTGCACATTGAGGGTGTGGAAGCCCTTGTGCTTGGCAAAGACTCCTGGGTTATGATAGGGTGCCCTGATGGCCACATGTGTGCAGTCGATGATGCCCTGCACCCATGGGAAGCCAGCCAGAGCGGCAAAGCTGAGCGCCTGCTCAGTAACACTGGCTTCATCAGTGGCAAAGTTGATATAATTGGCTGACTTGTCAAAGAGAGCATTGGTGACATGTGTGATGCATCTGTGGCCGGCTGACTGTGAGATGTCGCAAATGTCTGCTGCAGATCCCTAGAAGGAGCCTGAGGCGAAGAAGTTGAGGGCACTGGTGACTTTGACAGCCACTGGTAAGTCATGTCCATCCGCTCCTCTGGGCTGCAGGTCTTGCTCCAGCAATGTGCAAATGTCTGCGACGACCTGGCGCAATAGCCTGAGCCTCCTTTGGCACTGCTGCTCAGTTATGTCGAGGAAGCTCATCCTCTGCCTGTATACCCTGTGTTGGGGGTATTGCCTCTGGTGCGATGCAGCCCTGCGCTGATGCCCTCTGTCCTGTGCAGCATCAGATGGTTGAGGAGAAGGTTGGTGGTGTTGTTGGTGCTACCGGTGTGCCTGGTGCTGCTGTTGTTGGAGCTGATTGTGGTCTGATTCTGAGGACCAAGGTGACATGGTATAAACGGCACCCATGCTTATGGAATAGAAGGCAGGTTAAGTAGAGATCAGAGGAGCAAGCTGTCAATGGAGTGATAGGTTGTAACAATGAGGTGAGACTCGATGGCGACTTTGCTGGAAGCATTTGCAGCCTGTAGAAAACTAAATGTATGCTGGGAATGCAGTCAGCAGTAGCTTCTGCCCGAGGAAAGTGATCAGCTGTGAGGTGGGAGGTTTTATAGTACATTTCATGCTGGCAACTAATCAGCTGGATCAATGACCACTCAACTCCCACCTCAGGTTGACAGATGTGGTTCCCAAGCTGCATGAATCCCGTGGGCAGCCAGGGAAATTCGAAAGGTAGGCTGAAAAAGGCTCCTAAGGGTCTGACAACTACCTGTTAATGATTTGAATTAGGTCGCCCGCCTTTGCCGGTCGGGTCGCTGCCACACTGGCAAACATGCCCAAGGGAAATCGCGTGAGGGTGAGAAGATGGGTTCCCGACCTGCTCCAACTTTTTTCAAATTTCCCACCCGTCCCGCCTCCAATCGCACCTGCACAGACCACACAAAATTCCGGCCAACGGCTTTGGTCTTCCCAATATTTAATTGGAGGAAATTTCTGCTCATCCAGTACTGGCTGTCAGACAAGCAGTCTGACAATTTAGACAATTTAATGCAAATTTCTTTCCTTGGTGATGCTTAGTTGAATGACAAACCGTCAGGTTGAGGCACTGAACTGTGAAATGCAATGTTTCCCTGCAGTTTCTATGGATTGTCCGTGTGAGAATATCCTTGCATTGTTACTTTTCACTTCTGTTCCCAACTCCAGCTTTGCTTCTTCCAAGTAATTAGAAATGGGTACTTTGGCCAACAGTCTTATGCTCCAAATCCAATTATTACTTTCGGAATAAATCTTATCAATCACTTTTTTTGCTTTTTTTAAGTGAGTTGGGAAGATTACCTACATTCTTCATTCTTTGAATCATAGCAATCTAGCATGCTTTAGTGTCATGATTTGAAGAGAGGCACCTCAAACGGTTGTTGTTCACAATGATGAAAGCTAACTGTACTTCACATAATGCTTCAAATGTGAAGTTGATAATATTGGCGCCACTTGGGGTCAGTGTTGGTGCATGCAACAGAAATAATGGTCCAAACAGATGTAATTTAGAGATTTCGGAGTCAAGCAGTTGAATATTTGTTCCTCTCTTCATCTCCCGAGTAGGGAACTCAACTGAATGATCGTTGACTGCCCCACCACATTTAAATGACGGCGGAGGGGGAGGCAAGAGAGACCGGCTGATTTCCCTGCCTCCAGCTTGCATACAGCTGATGTTAGGTAAAGCCACAAGGGTAATGGTACATGCTGGGAAGCCTGCTGAAGGGCTTTATTGAGGGGAAGGGCCTGGTGCTGTCCAACTCTCCTTCACTTCTGACATAACTGGAACAAAGGTGTCCACAACTTATCCAGAGTTTAAAAAATTAAAACTTCTTTGTCATGTTTCTGCCTCCTTTATTACCGATTCCTCGTTCTGCAACGAGTATCCCACTGCAGCACAGCCACATTTTCCTTTCTGGCACAGGTGACTTTCCTCTGTGTGCTGGAGAACCTGCCAGGAGCCTGTCTTGCACCATTAATTAGACTCAACCCAGGAAAATGGGGACAAAACCACTGCAATGGAAAATCCAGGCACCGTATTGATTTCAGCACTACACCCACTGTCAATTTTTTTTATCTCATTACACTCCTGTGAATCGCCTTGGAACATTTTTCCACATTAAACGCACAAAGAAAACACAAAGTCAAAGATTTGGAAAACATTATTGAGGACAACTGAGGAGAGTGCAGCAGATTGAATGATGCCTAATTGCTTCTTTAGATTGGAGAAAAACAAAGTGATGGGGCTGGATTTTGTCAATGGAGGCGACTTGGAGGCGGGACTGCTGCTTGTCATGTCAATGTTCCGCCTCCATCCTCGCCTGACCATTCAGAGGGATTTTCCTCTGATTGAGCTTGCCCGGCGGGCTCAGCAAGCCAATTAGGGAAGAAGTCACTGACAGATCACGTCAATGTCAGACGTGCTATCTGTCAAGATTTCTTGAAAGAAGAAATGACAGCATTTGATAGCTCTGTGAAGCTGTCAAACACTGACATTCTCTTGAGTTTCATTCGTTTTTGTGGTGAGGACTGAAAAAAACATTGTAAAAAAGTAAATTTCAGATGTCTGATGGATCGAAAGGTCCATCGACCATTACCTGAAATTGACAAGGTGGATGTCCGCTCTCCCGATCCAGCACGGCTAAAGGCTGCAGAAGTAAAAAAAGGTAAGTGAACACTTTTTTAAACTTACCACTCACCTTGCATACTTACCACTCCACACTTGCACTCACCTCTACACCTTACTTCCAGGTGCCTCCGATCGCTGCAGACCTCCTCTACGTCTCCTCCAACCCGGCAGGGTTCTCCGAGGTCGGGAAGCCTTCACCTGTGAAGGTAAAATGGCATTAAACCCTTTTTCTGCCTGTTAACTACCTGTTAACAGGCAGTTAAAAGGATTAAAAGCCTTTCCTGCCTCCAGGAGACGGGACCCGAAGCTGCACATCCTCCCGCCTCCTGGCAAAAGGGCACGGAGGCGGGATGGGGGCAGGTTTGCCACTCTTTAGTCTTGACAAAGGGTTTTGACTCGAAATGTTGACTCTAATTTCTCTCCACGGATGTTGCCTGGCCTGCTGAGTTTTTCCAGCATTTTCTGTTGTTATTTCGGATTTCCAGCATCTGCAGTATTTTGCTATCATACTAGTGTTTGGTTCACTGCCACACCTCTTCTATGATGTGGAGATGCCGGTGTTGGACTGGGGTGGACAAATGTGAGAAGTCACACAACACCAGGATTTCAAATAAAGCTGTTGGACTATAACCTGGTGTTGTGTGACTTCTCACATTTGTACACCTCTTCTAGGAATGCCTACCTTGAAGAAGTTCTGCTCTTCTCTTCGACGGGATCCCCATTTGGCTCTTCAACCTTGTTCATCTTCATTACTTTCAGTTTCCCTTCTCGTGTTTGATCAGGTATCTGCCAAGACTTGGTTTCATAACCACATCATTTTCCTCAGCAGCTGTCTTCGGTTCCGACTTATTCCACGTGGATTCCAACTAAACTTCCACCCTTCGTGTTTCGGATCCACCCAGGATTACAAATATCTCCAAGATATTCATCGTTCCTCGAACTACTGCTCTCGCCGCATCCTGAGATCCACGCTTAATGCCATGCGGCGCCACATGAACACTCTCGACCTCTCTTTTCAGCAGCACCGGCGCACTCTATCTCAAAGCTGTCCGGGTCCACAGTTCCATTTCATCCTTTGACTCATCCGACGCTTCAACAAAAAACTTTTTTTCTTCCTTTCCGATGTCAAGGATCGCAAGCTTCATCAACTCTTGAACACCAACGCCCCTCCGGAACCTTCTTCCCCTTCACTTTCCTCTGACCCCCCTTCTCCCAATCTCACCCCCTGCCGCATTTTCGCTATCCCCTCTGACGTTCTCCTCTCTGACCCCGAACGATCAGTCCTCAGCAAAGGCCTGAGCTTCATCCCCTTACGCCCCCACCTCAATGAATTTCGAGCTCGGCACGATGTTGAGCTCTTTTTCCGCCGCCTTCGTCTCTGTGCCCACTTCTCTGGCCAGGAGTCTTCCCCCCGCATGACTGACCCTTTCTCCCGCTTGCAGAATTCCCGTTCTACCTGGACCCCTCCCCCTGGCCTCTTACCCTCGCTAGATCTTTTCATTGCTAACTGCCGCCGTGACATCGGCCATCTCCATTTCTCTGCTCCCCTCACTCCAACCTACCTCCCTCTGAACTTGCAGCACCCCATTCTCTTAGATCCAACCCTGACATTGTCATTAAACCTGCTGACAAGGGTGGTGCTGTTGTTGTTTGGCGAACTGACCTCTACCTAGCGGAAGCTGAACGCCAACTCTCCGACACCTCCTCCTACCTCCACCTGGACCATGACCCCACTACCGAACATCAAACCACCATTTCCAAGACTGTCACTGACGTCATCTCCTCTGGAGATCTCCCCCCCGTGGCCACCAACCTCATAGTTCCCCAACCCTGCACAGCCCGCTTCTACCTCCTTCCCAAGATCCACAAACAGGACTGCCCTGGTAGACTCATCATTTCAGCCTGTTCTTGCCCCATGGAACTTATCTCTTCCTATCTCAACTCTCTTTTCTCCCCTTGTCCAGCCTCTTCCCACCTACATCCGCGACTCTTCAGATGCCCTCCGCCACTTTAACAGTTTCCAGTTTCCTGGCCCCCACTGCTTCCTTTTCACCATGGATGTACAATCCCTCTACACCTCCATCCCCCACCAGGATGGCCTGAGGGTGCTCCGCTTCTTGAACAGAGGCGCGACCAGTCCCCATCCACCACTACCCTCCTCCGCCTGGCTGAACTTGTTCTCACATTGACCAACTTCTCCTTTGACTCCACTCATTTCCTCCAAATCAAAGGTGTTGCTATGGGAACCCGCATGGGTCCTAGCTATGCCTGCCTTTTTGTGGGATATGTGGAACACTCTTTGATCCAGTCCTACTCGGGTCCCCTCCCTCACCTCTTTTTCCGATACATTGATGACTGTATCGGTGCCGTTTCCTGCTCTCGCCCTGAACTAGACAATTTCATTCACTTTGCTCCAATTTCCACCCTTCCCTCACCTTCACATGGTCCATCTCTGACTCTTCTCTTCCCTTCCTTGACTTCTCCGCCTCCATCTCTGGGGATAGGTTATTGACCAACATTCACTACAAGCCCACTGACTCCCACAGCTACCTGGATTACACTTCCTCTCACCCCGCCTCCTGTAAGGACTCTATTCCATTCTCCCAGTTTCTCCGTCTCCGCCGCATCTGCTCCAACGATGCCACCTTCCACACCAGTGCTTCCGACATGTCTTCCTTTTTCCTCAACCAAGGATTCCCCTCTACGGTGGTTGACACGGCCCTCGACCGTGTCCGTTCTATCTCCCGCACTTCTGCCCTCACCCCTGCCCCTCCCTCCCGGAACCACGATAGGGTTCCCCTTGTCCTCACCTTTCACCCCACCAGCCTCCACATTCAACGGATCATCCTCCGCCATTTCCGCCACCTCCAAAGTGATCCCACCACCAAACGCATCTTCCCCTCCCCTCCCCTTTCAGCATTCCATAGGGACCGCTCCCTCCGAGACACCCTAGTCCACTCCTCTATCACACCAAACAGCCCTTTCCCTTCACCTGGCACCTTCCCGTGCAAGTGGAGGAGATGTAACACCTGCCCTTATACCTCCCCCCTTCCCACTGTTCAGGGCCCGAAACACCCCTTCCAGGTGAAACAGTGATTTACTTGTACTTCTTGCAATCTAGTATACTGTATTCGCTGCTCACAATGCGGTCTCCTCTTCATTGGGGAGACCAAACGCGGATTGGGTGATCGCTTTGCAGAACACCTCCGTTCAGTCCGTAAGGGTGACCCCGAGCTTCCGGTCGCCTGTCATTTTAATTCACCGCCCCATTCCCACTTGGACCTCACCGTCCTCGGCCTCTTGCATTGTTCCACAGAAGCGCAACGTAAACTCGAGGAACAGCACCTCATCTTCCGATTAGGCACTTTACAGCCTTCCAGACTCAATATCGAGTTCAACAATTTCAGATCATAACCTCGGCCCCTATTACATTTTTACTTATATTTTTTATCCACACCTTTGTTTTGGCCTTTCCCCCCCCCCTTCATTTTTCTCTCTCCCACATGGCAGCTGTCTCCCATTCTGCCAGCGCATTTCACACCTAATCTAGAGCTGTCTTTTGTCTCCACTAGTCCTATCACCATCTCGTCTCATTTTGAAGACCTCTTAATGTCTCTTCTCTTTTGTTCTCTCCCAGCCTGGCCTCTTAATCTATTTCATTCCCTGTGCCTCTTTAGTCTTGACAAAGGGTTTTGACCCGAAACGTTGACTCTAATTTCTCTCCACGGATGTTGCCTGGCCTGCTGAGTTTTTCCAGCATTTTCTGTTGTTATTTAGTAATTTTTAAAGCCATTTTGATAAGCCCCAGGTGTCAAACCGGCATGCACAGTGTTATGGGACAAGGTATGAAATGTGTCCATTTGTGCAACTGATCTGCCATGGTAGTCAAAAAATTGAAATGAGGACGTAGTATATTGCTTAATGGCAGCCAGCTGCTGCTTCCTGCTGGTTTCAGGCAGGGCAGGCAGATGAGACTAGGGAGTTAAAATCACCCGGGCCGTACGCTGCTGAGATGTAGCAGTCGGCGCAGACTCCATGGATTTTTAGATTATGAACATATAACCTTATTAAAAACTGGACAGGCTGTTTGGGGGGGGGAGCTGTGGAAAAACACTCAAGCTGAAGGAGGCTGACATAACCAGGTTGCATTCGTATGGTAACAGACTGACCTTGGGAACAATGGACCAAGAGGCCCACTCCCAAGTCATGAATAACGAGGTGCGGCAGGGGCTTGTTGTACAAGTCAGGGTTGTACTGTTTTAAACTGTACTGTTGTGTTCACACCACTCGTACTGTATGCGAGTGGAGTGGTTTTGTCAACCTTAATAAACACTGTACGGGTGAGCTCAAAAATGCTGTCCATGTTCCAATCTGTCCTCAATAATCACTATCGTCCAGAACTTGTAGTAAGGGGGTTTGCATGCTCGCTACGGGCGGGGCGAAACCACTTACAATATTTGGCGATTGTGGCAGGGCCTATAGGAAATTGGCCACCGCAGAAACCGGTTACAGAGGTCAGGACAATTTGCTGCCCCTTCAGACACCACCCGTCCGATTCCTGCCCTGAGTAAAATTGGGGCTTAAATGCCTGAAATAATAAAGGTTCTATTTCCCAGCAGTAACATCCTCCAGTTCGATGAACATAAAAATCTAAAAATAAATCGAATTTATTGTTGTGAGTTTTTTTTTGTTTGGACAAAGATTCTACTCTGTGTATTTTAAAATTGACATTCATAACTTGGTGTTTATTGCCATAATTACAATCTACGTTTTTAAGATTTATCAACATGAACATTTTATGTTCTTTTGTCAGTGGGATACGTAAAATGATGCTTTGGAATTTCCATTTTTATCTCGCAATCTTCCTTCCACTACCTCACACAAGTGACCCGTGACACCAAAAGGTATTCCTTTTTTGGTGGATCCTCTAAATCAATGTTAGATTTATGTATGGCTCACATTTTAACATTTTCACATCAGGGCACAAGTAAGTGGGCCACTCCCAGGCCTCAGCAATTCTACTGCTGCTGCTGCTTTGGTTGCTAGGAGGAGTATCAAGGCCTGTTGATTTTCATTCCCTCCCCGTGAGGGATCACCTAGCCACCACTCTGATTATCTTTGTAAATACGTAGTACTGTTGGAGTTTGGGGATAAATGGGAAATGGTGCAGAAGCAAAGCTTGGAGGAAATCTTTAAAAACAGACTTCATTTTATTGGGCAATGGAGTTTGGTGAACTGGAGTATAAGTTAGTCTGGGCCCGCCTTTGGCATGAGCACACGTGCTCGAACCAAGAGGCTCAAGGATGGCCAGGTATTGGTCCTCAAGCCTCATCTACAAATTTAGGGCAAGCTGCCGACACCTGTCAGCTCGCCCCAGGAGAAAAATCTATTTCGGGCTACCTGCCTCGCTGACAGTGGTCCTCAAGTAAGTTCTGGGAGGTGGGCGGGAAGGGGATGGAGCAAGTTGCGGGGTTGGGGGGGGGAGAGAAGCGATTGCTAGGACTATGGAGTTGGGTGGTTCATAGAAACATAGAAGATAGGAGCAGGAGTAGGCCATTCGGCCCCTTGAGCCTGCGCCGCCATTCAATGAGATCATGGCTGATCATCCAAATTCAGTACCCTGTCCCTGCCTTCTCTCCATATCCCTTGATCCCTTTAGCCTTAAGAAATATATCTAACTCCTTCTTGAATATATGTAATGAATTGGCCTCTACTACCTTCTGTAGTAGAGAATTCCACAGGTTCACCACTCTCTGGGTGAAGAAATTCCTCCTCATCTCAGTCCTAAATGGCTTACCCCTTATCCTTAGACTGTGACCCCTGGTTCTGGACTCCCCGGCCATCGGGAACATCCTTCCTGCATCTAGTCTGTCTAGTCCTGTTAGAATTTTATAAGTTTCAATGAGATCCCCTCTCATTCTTCTAAACTCCAGCGAGTATAAGCCCAATCGACCCAATCTCTCCTCATGCATCATTCCTGCCATCCCAGGTATCAGTCTGGTGAATCTTCGCTGCACTCTCTCCATGGCAAGAACATCCTTCCTCAGATAAGGCGACCAAAACTGCACACAATACTCAAGGTGCGGTCTCACCAAGGCCCTGTACAACTGCAGCAAGACATCCTTGTTCCTGTACTCGAACCCTCTCAAGTGAATATGTTTTTGGTCTCGGATTTTCAAGATAAGTGGACCTGAAGAGTTGAATCATTCTGAACGTGTTCTGTTTAGTGTGAGACCCATTGGACTTTAAAAAAAAAAGGGAAACCTAGATGAAATACCAAGGACTCCACCAAGAAGGCAAGAAAATCAGGAAATGGTGATTAGTTGATGCCTGCATATCGTAGGATGAAGGAAACACTGAGAGAGGTATGGACTGCCACACGTTTGAGATCCTAGGAAAAATGAGTTGGCATTTGCTTGGTACTTCCCCTTGAAAAACGGAAGCAAGATCCACTCCATGGAGATCCGTTCTGCTCAACTCAAGATGGTCAGTGCATAGCACCAGCACATTGTTTGTAATTTTATTCCCGCTCAACTCAAACCAAATTTTCACAGGCTTGTATCCTCACACCCTTTAGTCTGTCATTATTCACAGTTCCCTTGTAGTTCTAAAAGTAACATTCACGGTGTAAATCTCACTCATCCTCGCTGCTCTTGGCTAAGATACGAATAAAATGCATAATTTTGATTTCTTCTCCAATCTTCGCTCCTGTGAGAAAATCCAGCTGGCAGAAATGTTGCAACCCTATCCCTTGGTTGCTGATGCACTAACTTTTAGAAACAAAACTCTCACTGAGTAAGCCAATAAAACCTTTTGGCTAAAGATCTTGTGACTCTGTTTACACAATCTTGTACATTTCACCAGAACCTAATCATTTGCACCTTGTTTGAAAACAAAGATGTCACTAAAGGGGATATTTTAGTCGCTTTTATAATGCCCCAATGGTCTGGCAGCTGTGGAAATAAAAATCTACTTCCACAGTCACCATTTTGGCCAGTCAGTATTCTAACTCCATTTCTACAGGAGATGCTCTGTCCAGTAACTGAAGGTGTGTGGGGCCACTCTTCGCTCCTAATTGTGATCATTTAAGGATGTCATCCTTTATTTACCAACTGATATATGGAACTGAGAGAGCAAAAACAATGTTTTCTTTTTGTAAATTGCTACTTTGGCAGAGGCTTCCTTAATGTTTTAAATGATTTTAAACATGTGAAAGCTTTCCATAATATAGCGAAGACAACTTAAATTAAACACATTAAGAATTTGTAACTATTGATCCAAAATGTAATTTGAATGCCAATGAGTTTAAGAAACAAAAAAGTTTTCATATTGGCTGCTTGACTTACAAGTAGCATTTGGAGGTAAGATAGCTCAGAGAATTAAATACTGGCTGTGGCAATGCCAGGATCTAGATTAAAAATCAGTTTCCTCCAGTTAAAGGGTTAAGGAAAGAGACTATGGGGTCGATTTTCAGTGTGCCGTGAGGCGGGCTTTTAGGCGTGCAGGGGGCTAAAATCCCGAATTCGGGGGTCCCGACACCATCCCGCCCAAAACCCGCCTCCACGTAAGTTTCACAGGAGGCGGGTACCCGCCCCGCACTGGGACCCGCCGACCCGAGGCGGGAAGGGATTAGTGCCAATTAACTGCCTGTTAACAGGTAGTTAACAGGCAGTTTTTAGCCTAATCCCTATTTTGAGGGGTGTCGTGTGGGATTCCCGACGGCTCCAAACCACGCCAGGTTAGAGCAGGCGGGCCGTCGGGTTGGAGGACTTGGAGGGGTCGTGATGTCAGGTGAGTGATGGGTGCATAAGTGCAAAAGTAAGTGTGTTTGGTGTGTCTAAAGTGTGTAAAGAAGTTTAAATTACCTGTACTTACCTTAACAGCCTTTCTTCCTCCAGGTTTCGGGAGTCCATCACTCAGCCGGCACTGAAAGCAAAATGGCTGTGAGCTGTCAAAAGTGACAGCCTTCAGCTTTCATTGCCGGTGAGAGTTCTAACTGAATCTGTGTAGAAGGACTCAGGTTAGAAGTCAGACTGTCAGTGTTTGACAGCTTCAAACAGCTGTGAAACACTGATATTTCATCTGTCAAGACCTCTTGACAGATGAAATTTCAGTCTGTGATGTCACCTGTTGCCGGGTGGCCCTTAATTGGCCTGCTGAGCCCGCTGGGCGGGCTCAACCAGGTCAATCAAGGGAAAATCGCATGGATTGGCCAGACGTCGTTGTAGGCGGGACTAAAACCCGAAAGTTGTAGTCCCGCCTACTTCCCGACAGCTTAATGAAAATCAACCCCTATATGCTGATTAACTGTGGTAAAGCGCTGAAAATGGATCCGGGCTGGATTTTAACAGCCCTGAGGAGGCAGGTTTGGAGGCGGGACTGCCGGGAAAATGGCAGAAACTGGGAGCGGGTACCGAACCCGCTCCCATCCCGCCTCCGTGCCATCTTCCCTGGAGGCGGGTCCCCGAGTCCCCGAGTCGCGCAGGGATCCATCTCCTCGAGGCGGGAAGGGGATGAGAGCCAATTAACTGCCTGTTAACAGTAAGTTAACAGGCAGTTTTGAGGGTTTCCCCATTTTACGCCTGCAATTGCGGGCTTCCCGACGGCTGCGAACCTCGCCAGGGTCAGCAAGGCGAGCAGTGGGTCTGCGGGGGTGAGAGGGGTTGAAATGTAAGCTGTAGAGGTGAGTGATGGGTGCAAGTGTGGACAGGTAAGTATGAGAGGTGAGTGTAAAGTGTTGGAAAAAGTTTCCATACCTTTGTTTCTTTCTGCAGGCTTCAACCTTTGAGGATCCGAAGGTGCCTCATCTCAACAGCAGCGATGACAGAATGGCTGCTGCATTCTCAGATGCAGCAGCCATTTGCTTTCTGCTAAGGAGAGAGGTTTTGGTGAGCCTTTTTTTGCAAGGGCTCACCATAGAACAAAGATTGTCATTGTTTGTCAGCTTCTCAAAGCTGTCAAACGCTGACAATTGATCTGTCAAAATTTTTTCGACAGATGAAGCGTCATACGCTGACATCATCTGTCACCGGCTTTCCCTTAATTGGCTGGTAAGCCCACAGGGCGAGCTTAACAATGCCAATCAAGGGAACATAGCATGGGTTGGTCAGACGTTGTTGGGGCCGGGACTGAAACCCGGAAATCAAAAGTCACGCCTCCAGCACGTCCCCATTGATAAAATCCAGCCCGGAGTGTAAGTGTGAAAACTTCTATGTGTTTGAACTGTTCCTATGTCTCTGCATTGGGACTGTTATTAAAGGGGCTTCTGATGGAGTTCATATGTTTTATTAGTTTGAATATGGAACAATTCCCTATTTACTTTTATTATTTGGGATAGTTTGAGCAGTTAGTCTGACTGAGACTTGAAGAAAATGTTGGCAGAATCCTTGTGGTAGTTTTGATGAATATTAGTTTCTGGGAAATGAGTGATCTGTGAGAAAGAATGTTAGAACCAAAGGAGCAGGATCTGTCCCTTTATCAAAGATGGCTGCCTGGAGGGACATCTATTCAAGATAGACCGGAAAGGCTAGAAAGGTACAGCAGGTCAGTCAGCATCTGAAAGGGAAAGATAAGTTAACAACTTAATGTAACTTTTTATCATAAAGGATTACACCAGCATTTTTTCTCTTTATTTCAGATTTTTAATCATTCTTCGGTCCATCATTCCATTTAATGAAATAGTTACATTATTTAATTGCATCACTTTGTCTGATATTTTGATGGTATAATTAAAGTAATTGCTCTAAGATTTATGCTTGCAGCTTGTTCCTCACCTAAATTATTCAGTCCATATCTTACTTTTTTTGAGGAAAACTTGATTTTTTTTCCCTTTTCTGATCTACTTTTTAGGCTTCAATGGGACACATAACTCTTGTGATAGCTGACTGCTCCTAGGACATTTTCAGTATGGCTCTTCAGTCAGCTTTTCAGAGGTGTGCAACAGCAGTCTGGTGATGGCTCCTTGTCTGGTTGTCCCCTGCTCCATGTGGAATGTTCCTGACCTGTATTTAATGCCTCCCTGTAGCAGCATAGCTGAGACTGAAAGAAAGAAAGACTTGCATTTATATTGCGTCTTTTAGGACCTAAGGGCATCCCAAAGCGCTTTACAGCCAATGAAGTACTTTTGAAGTATAGTTACTATTGTAATGTAGGAAACGTGGCAGCCAATTTGTGCACAGCAAGCTCCCACAAACAGATCATCTGTTTAATGATGTTGATTGAGTGATAAGTATTGGCCACAACACCGGGGCTAACTCCCCTGCTCTTTTTTGAATGGTGCTGATGTGCCTCAATAATTCTGAGACTCGAAGTTAGCAGAACAAAAACAAGGCTTTTATTAACTTAGAAAGTAACACGTAAGAGAGAGAGATGTCTTCCTTCTGGAGGCTGAGGCCAGACTGAAGCTAGCTTACAAACGAGGCCAGGTATGGGCGGAGCCCTACACACAGCACATTCCAGCACATTCCAGTATACAATACAGCACATTCCAGTACACAATACAATGAGGTCTGGGGGAAGGGAAATGACACTGAAACCGATCTCAGTCACAGGCAGTGGTGAATGGAATATTTCATCACATTCACCCCTTCTATAGATTTAGTCTGTTCGGGGGTTTGATAGTCCTCTGCGACCGACGTGGCTGTTGCGGTGCCGCGGGTGTCGGCTGGGTGTCCCCGGTAGCCTCCTGGGTCTCTGCTGGGGGTGCCGCCAGGGTTGTTGGAGGGGTAGTTGGTGGGGGTGCCGTTGGTCGGTGTTCTTCCGGGGGTGATGAAAGAGTAGTGGGTGGGTAAGAGTTGCTGTGATCGTCGTTGCCGCTATTGCCGTGGTTGTTGTCGATGCCGGCTGGGGCGACGTCTTTTATGGACACGGTGTCCTCCCTTCCGTCGGCGTGCCGGACATATGCGTATTGGGAGTTGGCGTGGAGTAGGTGTACTGGCTCCACGAGAGGGTCCGTCTTGTGGCCCCTCACATGCCTTCGCACGAGTACCGGACCTGGGGTGGAGAGCCATGACGGCATGGATACGCCTGAGGTGGATTTCCGGGGAAAGACAAACATTCGTTCATGAGGCGTGGTATTAGTGGCCGTACACAATAGCGACCGTATCGAATGGAGCACATCCGAGAGGACTTCCTGCCAGTGGGAGATAGGGAGGCCCTTGGTCCTTAGAGCTAGAGTGACTGCTTTCCATACTGTCCCGTTCTCTCGCTCCACTTGGCCATTACCCCGGGGGTTGTAGCTGGTGGTACGGCTCGTGGCGATCCCCTTGGACAGCATGTACTGGCGTAGCTCTTCACTCATGAAGGACGCCCCCCTATCCGTATGGATGTAGCTCGGCATACTGAACAGGCAGAACAGGCTGTTGAGACATTTAATGACCGTGGCGCTGGTCATGTCTGGGCAGGGGAAGGCGAATGGGAACCGGGAGTATTCGTCCACAATGTTCAGGAAGTAAACATTGCGGTCGACGGACGGGAGGGGGCCCTTGAAATCTAAGCTGAGCCGCTCAAAGGGCCGTGTAGCTTTGATTAAGTGGGCTCTATCTGGGCGGTAGAACCGAGGCTTGCACTCAGCGCAAGTGCGGCAGTTCCTGGTCAGGGACCGAACTTCCTCAATCGAGTAGGGTAAGTTACGGGACTTTATGAAGTGGAACAGCCGCGTGACCCCTGGGTGGCAGAGGTCGTTGTGGAGGGTCTGTAGCCAATCCCCGGTGGCGCTGGCACACATCCCTCGTGAGAGGGCGTCAGGGGATTCGTTAAGGGCCCCTGGCCGGTAAATGATGTCGTACTCGAAGGTGGAGAGCTCGATCCGCCACCTAAGAATCTTATCATTTTTAATCTTCCCCCTCTGTTTATTATTGAACATAAACGCTACCGACCGCTGGTCGGTAAGTAGGGTGAAGCGTTTGCCGGCTAGGTAGTGGCGCCAGTGGCGCACTGCCTCCACGATGGCTTGGGCCTCCTTTTCCACGGAGGAGTGTCTGATCTCGGGCCCTTGGAGGGTCCTCGAGAAGAAAGCTACAGGCCGCCCCACCTGGTTGAGGGTGGCCGCCAAGGCGAAGTCAGACGCATCACTTTCCACTTGAAATGGAGTGTTCTCGTCCACTGCCTGTAGCGTGGCCCGCTCAATATCCTGCTTAATGCTTTTGAAGGCGGCGTGGGCCTCAGCAGAGAGCGGGAAAGAGGATGCTTTCAAGAGGGGGCGGGCTTTGTCGGAGTAGTTGGGGACCCATTGGGAATAATAAGAAAATAACCCCAGGCACCTTTTCAGGGCTTTGGGAGTGTTGGGCAGGGGCAGCTCCCGTAGGGGGCGCAATCGGTCGGGGTCTGGCCCGATTTCCCCATTCTCCACCACGCTGCCTAGTATGCAGAGGCGCGTGGTGTTGTGAACGCACTTGTCCTCGTTGTAGGTGAGGTTGAGTTTTTGTGCGGTTTCCAGGAACCTCTCGAGGTTCGAGTCGTGATCCTGCTGGTTGTGACCGCAGATGGTGACGTTGTCGAGGTAGGGGAAGGTTGCCTGCAAGTGGTGGTCATCGACCATGCGGTCCATCTCCCTCTGGAAGACCGAGACCCCATTCGTCACCCCAACGGGGACTCTGCGGAATTGGTAGAGGCGTCCGTTCGCCTCGAAGGCGGTGTACGGGCAGTCCTCTGGTCTGATAGGGAGCTGGTGGTATGCTGACTTGAGGTCAATGGTGGAGAACACCCGGTATTGGGCGATTTGGTTCACCATTTCTGATATGCGGGGTAGCGGGTAGGCGTCTAGTAGGGTGTACCTGTTGATCGTTTGACTATAGTCGATCACCATCCGTTTCTTCTCGCTACCCCTTACCACTACCACTTGGGCGCGCCACGGGCTGTTGCTGCGTTCAATAATGCGCTCTTTCAGGAGCCTGTCTACCTCGGTCGTGATAAACCGCCTGTCCTCCCAGCTGTACCTCCTGCTTTTGGTCGCTATTGGCCGGCAGTTAGGGGTAAGGTTCGCGAATAGCGAAGGCGGCTTTACCTTCAGGGTAGCCAGACCGCACACTGTGAGGGGCGGCTGGGACCCACCGTACTTGAGCGTGATGCTTTGGTGGTTGCACTGGAAATCCAGGCCCAAGAGCACGCTCGCACATAGGTTCTTCATGATTAATACTTTAAAATTATCATATACAGTTCCGTTAACGCGCAATTGTACCGTGCAGTAACCCAGAATGGTCGATGTCTGGGTTTTATCAGCCATAGAGATGGTACCCTGAGTAGGGACCACCTTTAGGGAGAGTTGTTGTGCCAGTTCTGGGTGGATAAAGCTCTCCGTGCTTCCACTGTCAATTAAGCATTTAACCCGGCACCCGTTTACCTCGATGTCCACCATTGATCTGGATAGCGGGTGCGGCCTGGTCTGGTCCACTGTGACCGATGCCACTGTAGGGCCCTGATCGATACAAGATGGCATCCACGCTGTCTGCTCACAAGATGGCGGACCCCACGAGGTCGGGCAAGATGGCATCCAAGATGGCCGCTCCCACGGCACACACGCGGCGGTGGCGGGTTTTCCGGTGGTTGGTTTTCCGGCGGGGTTCCCTCTGCACACCTTCCTGAAGTGCCCCTTCTTACCGCACTTAAAGCAGGTGGTGCCTTTCGCCGGGCACAGGTTTCTGGTGTGCTTTGGCTGCCCGCAGAAGTAGCAGTTGGGTCTCTGACGCGTCGCGGCTGTCGTAGGGCTTCTGGGGGGAGAGCGGGGCCCAGCCGGTGTCGGGCTGTCGGGCGGGGAAGATGCCTTCCAAGATGGCGGCGCCCTCGGTGCACACGTGGCGGCGTGGACGGCGCGGGCTGAAGAGTAGGCGTCCGAGTTTCTCTGGGCCACATCCAGGGATCGCGCGGTGTCCGCAGCCTGTTTCAGGTCCAACCCCGTTTTTTCCAGCAGTCTTTGCCGGATGTAAGTGGAGCTGAGGCCTGTGATGAAGGCATCGCGAACAAGCTCGTCAGTGTACACTGCGGCTTTTACATCTCGGCACTTGCAGTCTTTGCCAAGCATTTTCAGGGTGCTTAGGAACTCCTCCACTGATTCCCCAGGTTGCTGTGCGCGGGTAGCGAGCAGGTGCCTAGCATACACCTCATTCGTAGGCTGCTGGTAATGCGCCTTTAAGATGTCGCAGGCGGCCAGGTACGTCTCGGCGTCTTGGATGAGGGGGTAAACCCGGTGGCTTACCCAATTCCGCAGAATTCCGAGTCACATCCTCGCAGCGTCCGTAGCGTCTTTGACGGCTGCGGAATTGTCCAGGAAGAATTCCATACACTCAAACCAGTGTCCGAAGCATGCTGATGCGTCCGGAGCATGTTGATCCAAATCCAAACGTTCGGGTTTCAGGAGTTGATCCATAGTGTTGAAAAATAAGTTAATAAAATTGATGTGCCTCAATAATTCCGAGACTCGAAGTTAGCAGAACAAAAACAAGGCTTTTATTAACTTAGAAAGTAACACGTAAGAGAGAGAGATGTCTTCCTTCTGGAGACTGAGGCCAGACTGAAGCTAGCTTACAAACGGGGCCAGGTATGGGCGGAGCCCTACACACAGCACATTCCAGCACATTCCAGTATACAATACAGCACATTCCAGTACACAATACAATGAGGTCTGGGGGAAGGGAAATGACACTGAAACCGATCTCAGTCACAGGCAGTGGTGAATGGAATATTTCATCACAGGTGCCACGGAATCTTTTACATCCACCTGAGAGAGCAGACAGGACCTCAGTTTAACGTCTCAACCAAATGACGGCACCTCCGACAGTGCAGCATTCCCTCAGTATTGCACTGAAGTGTCAGCCAAGATTTTTGTGCTCAACTTGAACCCAAAACCTTCTGATTCAGAGGTGAGAGTGCTACCAACTGAGCCACAGCTGACATCCCTGACTGGGAGCTTAGTGGAGTGAGCGAGTCAAACAAATGTCCCATCGAGCAATTGATTTAACAGATTGGTTGTCCAATCTGTTACATCACCACACATAATTTATAACTCACCTAGAGGTATAATTTCCTGTGCACTAGTTGATACTTTCATGTTTAACAGTATACTAGCACATGCAGGAAATTAAACCCCCAAATGCAAGTGTGAATCTTAATATTATATTTAATAGTTGTGAGTCAAATATTCATACATGATATTACTTTGCAATTCCCCATGCAAAATGGTCAGGGGAGAGATTTGTTCTAACAGAATAACATTGTGAACAGGAAAATCCATCCTAGTGACTCCTGGCACACACTGTGAATAGCTAGGGGGGAAAATGTGGTTGTTTTGCACCTCCCGTTAGCGCCCTGGTAGAACTGTGAGACTACTGACCTGCATAATTCCTTCACAAGAAAAGCAAAGTGAGCATTTTTAGAACCGTACACTTTCCTAAGCAAAGCAGAAATTGGGCTGAATAAATCAAATTCAGACAAATGAACATTTGGCGAGCAATCATTCGAATCTTAGTTACAGTTCAACTCAGTACTGTAGTTGAGGTCAAAAGTGACACAGTACATTGTCTGTCACCACACAAATGCAAACACTAAACTCTACTGAAACTGTTACACACAAGTAATAGATTTTTTATTTTAAATGGTAATCAGTGTATTCTTTATTTTTTGCCATGAACTTAATGGCCCTGAATTTGCAGTCGGAGGCTTTCCGCGGGGAAATGCCTCTGATCATCAAAGAAGATTTGCGCCTACCTGGGGCCTCGGGATCCACTGCGACTTGCACTCCTGGGCCTCTCTGGGTACGTGTTGGTAGAGGCCCACATATCCCAGGGGCACATGCGGTTCACAAGCGCCCCTGGGATCACATGTGCTGGCCCAATGAATGAAAGAAGGGAATCCCCATTAATGCTAATGGAGATTCCATATGTACGGAAACCCTGTAAGCATGAATGGGAATATCCCAAAAAATACATATACACATCAAATAAATAAAAAAAATTACATATTTAAAATTAATTAAAATGCCATTTAATTAAATATTTAAAACAAAAATTTAATTTTTCAATTAAAAAAAATGTTTTAAAGGGGCTAAAAATAATCTTACCTTATTGTACAGGTTTTTTAATAATTAAATGATTGAAATTTTTTTATTTTTATGTTCATTTAAACTCTTACACTGCTTTTACTAGGCATAAGAATTTCATGGGCATTCGCTGGGCAGAAGTTGGGCAAATAGCCCAACTCTCCGCCCGTGGATGCCCTTTTCCTGGGGATGCGTTGGATCTGTCAAGAAGATCCTTGACAGATCGTAAGTTCTGGGTTTTCGCGCATGCGCCTCACGTGTGAAAACCCGGAACTTGCATGGCCATTAGGGCACGTTGTTGATGATTCTGCCGTCCCCATTTGCAACATTTAACCACATTGAACCACTCCTGCCTTCCACCCTAGCACAGACCGTCCCTTTTGTTCTTTCCTCCCCTCCCCCTTTCCCTGCCTCTGCACCTGCTTAAAATCTGTTACATCTCTAACTTTTTCCAGTTCTGACGAAGGGTCACAGACCTGAAATGTTAATTCTGTTTCTCTCTCCACGGATGCTGCCTGACCTGCTGAGTGTTTCCAGCATTTTCTGTTGTTATTTCAGATTTCCAGTTTCCGCAGTTTTGCTATTGTATTCATGTAAAAAGGATGTCTTGAAAGCTGAAGCATTTATAGGTTGTGAGGTTTCAAATGGACAGTTTCTGAATGGAGCACAGGACTTAGCTTCCAATTTTTGGTTATTTGCATGCTCTGTCATTTTGTCTATTATGCAGACTAAAATAGTGATAAAAATACATTTATCATGAATATCTACCTGAACTTATAAGACATCCCAATATGAAGGCAATCATTAATTGGACATAAAAGCAGAAAATGTCAGAAGCATACAGCAGATCCATAAGCATCTGAAACGATAGGTTGCAATCTTGGCTGGAGATCCTTCATCAGAACCAATTCAATGTTCTTTTTCCTGATGCTGACAGACATGCTCTGTATTTCCAGAAATTTCTACTTTTATTTCACATTTCCAGGATTTGTTTATTTTTTTTAACTTTTAAACACTTCATTGCATTTCCTATGCATGACAGGATGAAGTTCTTCACTCTTAACACATACTTCCTGTTGCTCCCATAATGGCCCAGTAATTCCGGGCCCAACGCGTGAGTAAGGACGGGGTACTCACGCGTGTGCCCGGAGGAATTGCTGGTTTTCAGCATGCACAGCGCACGCGCTGATAACCGGCATTTCCTGTCCTCTGACCCAAGGGGTTAAGAGGCTGAACGCGTGCGCGGTATCGGGCAGCGCGTGCGACTTGGATTTCCTCTATTTTTAGAGAGTTGCGCGTGTGTAAAGGCCTCCGGTATTTACGCATTGAAAAACCACACGTAAGTACTTAGTTTTTCAGGTAAGTGGTCTATTAATACAATTGAGAATTTTTTTTTTCACAGGTTTGTTATTTTTAAAGAATCTACAGTAAGGTAAGTTTAGTTTTAGCCCCGATTTTTTATATAATTTTTTTTTCAAATTTTAAAATTATTGTTTAAAATAGTTTTTCAGAGTTCTTTATGGTTCATTTAAGTAGTGCAATGTTTTTTTTAATTTTTTTTCAGGTTTAAGTAGTGTTTTGGGGCCAGGAGTTTTCATGAGTTTGACAGCTCTTACTGTCAAACTCATGAATGAACTTTTGCAACCTCCCATTGTTTGCCATGTGCTCACGTGATCCCAGCCGGCACATCACACTAAGTACGCCGCTGGGTCACGCACGCACAGCGCGGCAGGACCTCAAGCGGGCCAGTGAGAGGAAATGCAATGCGGGCCAGAATTAAAATGTCAGTGCGCCGGGTAAGTGAACATCGGGGGCTTCCACGCGCGGCAAGCTCCCGATCCTAATTTCAGGGCCTATATGATTTAACCTCACGTTTTAAAAAACTTTCTGTGAATTGTGTGTTTTTCAGCTGGTGACAACCTGTATAAGGAGTGCTCCTGAGAACGAGTTAGGTACATATTACATTTTTAAAAAACCTGATTTTATTTTTTGTAATTTTTCTATTAAAAAAATGTAATATTAAAAAATGTTACAGAAACCAAATCTTATTGATACTAGCTTATCCCCTATGGCATTGGTCATGTGTAGTCTTGGATCTGAAAAAACAGTTGTGGTGTTAGAATTTCCACGGGGGTTTTCCTGATCTCCCGCCATAACTTTGGTGAAAACCCTGGAGAAGTGGCGGAAATGCCTGGTTGTGCCCAAATCCTGCCAAAGTTACAGCAGCAGATCAAGAGAACCCCCCTGGAAATGCAGCCCTGTGATGTTTAACTGCTACAATGCTGATAGATTGGCTTCACATATTGGATATAATAAGTATAACAGCAGTTGGCTGTGTGGGAAGAAAGATCAGATAACAATCTGAATATTGATCCAAATTAATTTGTATAACTTTAGATCTGTGTTCATTATACAAGAAAATAATATTCCACTAAGATTACATTCCTTCTGACAATGTTCTTTTAAGAGTAAACTTTTACCTATTGAGCCTCATCTATAAAAGTGTCAAAATTACTGAATATTTCCATGTAAACTTCTGTTCTGAAAATGTAAATTAGCAGCAATGTAATATCTGGTTTTTGGTGATGGCGTAAGCTGTAAGGTGAAATCTGAGCGGCATCCTGCCCACGATTCCTCTGATGGTGAGTTTTTGATCTCAGATGGGAGAGGTGGTGAATGGAGGTGAGCCACTTCACCATTGGGAGGGAGGGAGCGTCACTGGATGAGTCACACCAGACTATTTCTGTGCATATTCTAATAATCAGATGAAGAATGGCAGGA
This sequence comes from Somniosus microcephalus, assembly GCF_052327205.1. Taxonomy (NCBI): domain Eukaryota; kingdom Metazoa; phylum Chordata; class Chondrichthyes; order Squaliformes; family Somniosidae; genus Somniosus; species Somniosus microcephalus. The sequence goes on from NC_140987.1 coordinate 249,979,610, forward strand.
GGAAAGTTAACGAGAGGAGAAAATACAATTTTTACAACAAGGATAACATAAATTCCAAAGAGGGAAATCTGAACAGATAATAAATCAATAAAACCCTGATTTTATGTTAGTTTGTAACACTTCCAGGACACTCTACAGGCCAGTCAGTTTGACCTCGGTAGTGGGGAAGCTTTTAGAAACAGTAATCAGGGACAAAATTAACAGTCACTTGGATAGGTGTGGATTAATTAAAGAAAGCCAGCATGGATTTGTTAAAGGCAAATCGTATTTAACTAACTTGATTGAGTTCTTTGATGAGGTAATGGAGAGGGTTGATGAGGGTAATATGGTTGACGTAGTGTACATGGATTTCCAAAAGGCGTTCGACAAAGTGTCACAAAGTAGGCTTGCCAGCAAAGTTGAAGCCCATGGAATAAAAGGGACAGTGGCAGCATGGATACGGAATTGGCTAAGTGATAGGAAACAGAGTAGTGGTGAACAATTGTTTTTTGGACTGGAGGAAGGTAGACAGTGGTGTTCCCTAGGGGTCGGTTCTAGGACCACTGCTTTTCTTGATATATATTAATGACTTGGACATGGGTGTACAGGGCACAATTTCAAATTTGTAGATGACACAAAACTTGGAACTGTAGTGAACAGTGAGGAGGAGAGTGATAGACTTCAGGAAGACATAGACAGGTTGGTGAAATGTTGACACGTGGCAGGTGAAATTTAACGCAGAAAAGTGTGAAGTGATACATTTTGGTAGAAAGAATGAAGAGAAGAAATATAAACTAAAAGGTACAATCCTGAAGTGGGTACACGAACAGAGAGACCTGGGGGTATGTGTGCACAAATCATTATGTGACAGAGAGAGGGAGAAATTCATTTTATAGTCAGAGGTTAATCTAACCTAAGGTTGAGATAGTGTCTTAAACTGTGAGAGTTGGGCTCGAGTTCTTCCATTTTTATTTGGGGCATCTATTTCTGCTAGCAGTTGGCAACAGAATGGAACCACCTGTTGATGTTTTCTGTGTCCTTGACTGAAATAGTCACCATGTCATCATTTCCAAATTATCAAGAAATTATCTGGAGTTAATCACTGGGAAATATTATGTCTGGTACATTGTTAGATATGGATTGTACATATAATTTTGTGCAGCATCCTGTTCAGAGTTCTTTGAAACTTTTATCTAGGAATCTTCAAGTACAACTGACAAAGGAATCTAAAGAATGTTCCCAAAACGAGTCAAAACATAATAATTTTGTGGCTTCTACGGATATGCTTACTATGCTCTTAATCCTTCCGAAGTTTAGATTTAAAGTTCCCACATCTATCCCTCTCCCATGTTTCTCTGACACATGTATATGAAATCACTGGCATATCGTGATTCAAATGGAAAAGGGGCTTGAAACAGACGTTGGGCCCCCAATTTGCATAGGCAATGTGTCTTACAGCATTTCAGGCGGGCGCCCTCACCAATATGGCGTCCGGGCCACTTCTAGTGCTGACTTCTGAGTGCATGCACGCAGAATGTCATATTGGACCCTACACTGCCCATTTCTCGTCCAAGAAACAGGCTCTGCCCAATCAAATTTCTAGGCCACTATGTTTTAGATACCCCAACTTCCACCAACTGCCTCAGCATAATTGCCCACTATCTGCATTTCCTCCTTTTCATCTTGATTGCACCTTGGTTCATCTATATCCCACTCAAGGACAAAATCAAGTTGTTTCAATGTCCATGCTGTAAGATACTAAACAGCGAATCTTTTTTTAATATTGTTACTGGTTGTACAATGAATCCATGGGTTGAGCACAGATTTGCTCACAACAATGGCTATTCTTGAAAGGTAAGATAATGATAGGATAATCGGGAGGTTGTGAATCGGGCACGCTGACCTATCAGCTCATTACCTGAAATGCTAGTTAATAAATTTAATGATTTATCCATGTTTTTACATATTTTATACACATAGAATATTAATTGTTTTAATAAATTGTGCTCTCATTTAAGTGAGGGATGCTAGTACTCTGGAATGTAATGCTTTCCATTCTGGATTCCGTAGTCATGGTTTCTCAAGGATGACAGAATTGGACATAGATTACCCCCTCAGTTGCCACAATAGATTAATAAAAGCACTTTCTTTGGAGAAAATAATTGAGAGGACACATGATCCAGATATTTAAAATATTAAAAGGAATAGATAATGCAGATGAATACAGGTTACTTAACTTGTTCTGTGAGTGCAGAACTAGAGGAAATGAGTATAAAGTTAATAAATGTCAAGCAGAATTTGAGAGTAGAAAGCCTTCTTTTCCTCTTATAGTTGATAATTGTGATAATTGATGTTTGTGAATGTCATGCCAACAATGAACTGCTCTACGTATTGCATAACGGGCAGGGAGAAACTTTGCATAAACTTTCTTTTGAATCAGATTGTACATAATCTATGGGAGCAATGGATTTGATGGGCTGATTGGCATTTTCCATTCTCTATATAATTATATCTCAGGAAAGTCATTTCACTTTTTGCAACAAGTAATTCTGTCACCATCTTTAGCACCTAGTTATGGTGGCTTCATTGTTGTAGACCATAGTCCCAAAAGTCCACAGGGCCGTGATACTGACAGTTATGCCAGTGTGGAACTCTACTGCTGACCCTAACAATGTTTGTCGGATCAGACAGAGCAGCCTGCAAGAGCAGGTATTCGGCAGTGTGGGGATACACCTGTGGTACCCATGCTGCCATTGACCGTAGAAATGCCAGTTCAAGATGTTAGGCCCAGCTGGGAGAGTGTCAGGTCTCACTTGTGAAACTGGAAGAAAGTAGATTATGACCACAGTCAGGGGTATAGATTGCGATCACAGTAACTCACTGTGTCAGAGGTGTAGATTGTGATCACAGTAACTCACTGTGTCGGGGGTATAGATTGTGTCCACTGTCATAGAGTCATAGAGTCATAGAGTAATACAGCACGGATAGAGGCCCTTCGGCCCATCGTGTCCGCGCCGGCCATCAAGCCCTGTCTAATCTAATCCCATATTCCAGCATTTGGCCCGTAGCCTTGTATGCTATGGCATTTCAAGTGCACATCCAAATGCTTCTTAAATGTTGTGAGGGTTTCTGCCTCCACAACCCTTTCAGGCAGTGAGTTCCAGACTCCAACCACCCTCTGGGTGAAAAAGTTCTTTCTCAAATCCCCTCTAAACCTCCCGCCCTTTACCTTGAATCTATGCCCCCTTGTTATTGACCCCTCTACTAAGGGGAAAAAGCTCCTCAGCATCCATCCTATCTATGCCCCTCATAATTTTGTACACCTCAATCATGTCCCCCCTCAGCCTCCTCTGCTCCAAGGAAAACAAACCCAATCTGCCCAGTCTCTCTTCATAGCTGAAGCGCTCCAGCCCTGGTAACATCCTGGTGAACCTCCTCTGCACCCTCTCTAACGCGATCACATCCTTCCTGTAGTGTGGCGACCAGAACTGCACACAGTATTCCAGCTGTGGCCTAACCAGTGTTTTATACAGCTCCATCATAACTTCCTTGCTCTTATATTCAATGCCTCGGCTAATGAAGGCAAGTATCCCATATGCCTTTTTTACCACCTTATCCACCTGTTCCGCCGCCTTCAGGGATCTGTGTACTTGCACACCCAGATCCCTCTGACCCTCCGTCTTGCCTAGGGTCTTTCCATTCATTGTGTATTCCTTTGCCTTGTTAGTCCCCCCAAAGTGCATCACCTCGCACTTTTCCGGGTTAAATTCCATTTGCCACTGTTCCGCCCATCTGACCAACCCATCTATATCGTCCTGCAGACTGAGGCTACCCTCCTCGCTATTTACCACCCTACCAATTTTTGTATCATCCGCGAACTTACTGATCATACCCTTTACATTCATATCCAAGTCATTAATGTAGACCACAAACAGCAAGGGACCCAGCACCAATCCCTGTGGTACCCCACTGGCCACAGGCTTCCAGTCACAAAAACAACCTTCGACCATCACCCTCTGCCTTCTGCCACTAAGCCAGTTTTGTATCCAATGTGCCAAGGCACCCTGGATTCCATGGGCTCTTACCTTCTTGACCAGTCTCCTGTGCGGGACTTTATCGAAGGCCTTACTGAAATCCATGTATACCACATCCACTGCGTTACCCTCATCCACACACCTAGTCACCCCCTCAAAAAATTCAATCAAATTAGTCAGACATGATCTTCCCTTGACAAAGCCATGTTGACTATCCCTGATTAATCCTTGCCTCTCCAAGTGGAGACAAATTTTGTCCCTCAGGATTTTTTCCAATAATTTTCCTACCACTGATGTTAGGCTCACTGGCCTGTAGTTCCCCGGTTTTTCCCTACTACCCTTCTTGAATAATGGTACTACATTAGCGGTTCTCCAGTCCTCTGGCACATCCCCTGTGGCCAGAGAGGTCCTGAATATATGTGTTAGAGCCCCCGCAATCTCCTCCTTTGCCTCACACAGCAGCCTGGGATACATTTCATCCGGGCCTGGGGATTTATCCATTTTTAGGCCAGCTAAAACCGCCAATACCTCCTCCCTCTCGATGTTAATATGTTCGAGCATATCACAGTCCCCCCGCCCTATTTCTATGTCTACATCGTCCTTCTCCATAGTGAAAACAGATGCAAAAAATTCATTTAGAACCCCTCCTACATCTTCCGGCTCCACACACAGATTGCCACTTTTGTCCCTAATGGGCCCTATTTTTTCCCTAGTTATCCTCTTACCCTTAATATACTTATAAAACATCTTCGGATTTTCCTTTATTTTGCTCGCCAGTGTTATTTCATGGCCCCTCCTTGATCTCCTAATTTCTTTTTTAAGTATCCCCCTGCACTTTTTGTACTCCTCTAGGGCTTCCTCCGTCTTTAGCCTTTTGTATCTACCAAAAGCCCTCCTTTTTTTCCTAATCCATTCTCGTATATCCCCTGACATCCAAGGTTCCCTGTGGTTTTTGGAACCACCCTTGACCTTTACGGGAACATGTTGCCATTGTATGATCTCAATCTCCCTTCTGAAAGCCTCCCATTGCTCCGATGCGGATTTTCCTACAAGTAGCTGATCCCAGTCCATTTTGGCCAGATCCTGCCTTATCCTATTAAAATCGGCCTTCCCCCAATTTAGAACCTTTATTTCCGGCCCATCCCTGTAACTCACTGTCTGCGGTGTAGATTGTGTCCACAGTAACTCACTGTGACAGGGGTGTAGATTGTATCCACAGTAACTCACTGTGTCAGGGGTGCAGATTCTGTCAACAGTAACTCGCTGTGTCAGGGTGTAGATTGTGTCCACAGTAACTCACTGTGTCAAGGTATAGATTGTGTCCACAGTAACTCACTGTGTCAGGGTGTAGATTGTGTCCTGTAGGGGGGCATCTTTTACCTGGTTTACGGTAATTTACCTTCCTTTACCTGGTTTATGGTAATTTACCTGGTCAAGCAGCTTTTTGCTGCTGCACTCTGGCCAATCCCAATCAGCGGTTTCGAATTGCTAAACCCACCCTTCCAGTTCTGACTGGAGGAACTTATAATTAATGATATATTAAAATGGACAAATGGTCTGGATGTGAGAAAGTCAAATTTTATTGAACGAAAGAAACTACACCACATGATTAAAGTACAACAGTTAAAATTGCTTACCAGGGGAAGGCAGACGGCAAAAACGAGGGATAAATGGCTACAATGTTAACCGTACAATCTTAACAACATTTCCCTTAAATTACCACCCCTTTACTTCTCACTAGGTTGCCTTGTGGAAGGCCAGAAAAATATATGCTCACCACTTGCAATGCTAGCTCCGTGCTCTATGAGATCTTCACTGTCCCGAAGTAAAAAAAACACCCCAGTGTTTTAAAAGTAAACTGCTGGTGCTCTTACTTCTTCAGACAGACTTCCACGCTGTAGAAGGCACACTGAGGTAGGCGAGAGAGAGAGAGAGAGATGCCTCTGAGAAGCTATCTCTTTTATACCCCAATTTTGGGGCCGAGATGTTCCCACCCAAATCCAAGTTCATCTGGCTAAAACAAAAGGGATCCAGCTGCCCTATTGTCTGGGATGGGTTTCGAATAAAGCTTGGAGTGGTTTGAATGTGTCTTCATTCTGGGGCCGAAATGTTCCCGCCCACATCTGGAGTTTTCTGGGCTAACAAAAGGGATACAACTGCCCCATTGTTGAGTAATGGGTGATTCAGACCCATTCATTTTAAACTGTTCCCTTCCTCAGTTTGAGTGTCCTTTTCAAAAGTCTGTTCTGTGCTGTGCCTTCAAACCATCTCCATTCACCCTGATGAGTTTTGAATGGAGTTGTATCATTATGTAAACAGAAACCCATTGTGGTCACTGAAACTGCAATCTCAAGTGGTTTAATCCCTTATGTCAACACGGTAGCAGTTTCCTGTAAACAAACATCGATTGTCTCTGGAGGGAGGGGACACTCCCTTTTGATTGACAGAATTTGACTGCCATGGCTTCACAGTCACAGAAAGCAGCTTCCAGGCCCCTTTGTCCTTGGCCATGCTTTCTGATGGCCATTTTATCCCTGGGCAAATTACCAAACTTAAGAGTGCAATTTGTTAATAAAATGTACTGTCTTAAGGTGTGCGATTTTTTACAAAGTTCTCTGATTCTGGTGTCCAAGTGCTGCTTAGCCCATGGGCTCCTTAACGCAGCCTTTTGCGGTTCTGGGCACGTTTTAAAAACATTGTCCAACCCAGAGACAATTTAAATCACGCAAAGTCTTCGTCCATGATGTGGATTAATATTTCCCGATCTTCGGGGATGGAGGGGATTTTTGCGAACCCCTACATTCCTCCCTTTGGATACTTCCAACTTGCTTGTAGTATCCACTTGAAGAAAGTGAGCAAAACTTTCTGACCCCCGACAAACAATCATCCCCTGTATTTACCTATAGCTACCTGTCACTGATCCCCCGACCCGTGTATTCCCCTCAAATCCGAGAAAGACCGTGGTACGATAGGCATCTATAGATACATCAGTTACAAAATGTTACAAATAGGGGTCTCATACCCCTGCACCACTTGTTACATTATAACATATTACAAAATGTTGCAATCTTGGTTATACAATGTAATCAAAATGATTCCAAACATGGAGAGGGTCCTACGCCTCTGCACCACTTGGAACTGTAAAACAAAATACAAAAATTCTTCATTGAACATATGAAACAAATGCTAAAATAACCCCGACCATCACATGCCAATGATGGGTTGCGAAATTCGAGTGGGTATTGCTCCTCCCACCCGGGCAGTAAATGTTCCTTCCACCTCCCCCCTTAATGGTCTTAAACTTTTAAAACATACAGAATGGATTTTACAGAACAGTCTGATCCGCCAGCCCCGAGCCACTCCCTTGTCCCTTTGTGGAGGCGGGGTACCCCTCATGTTTCACAGACCGAGACCGGAGCGTATGGGATCCGACTCCCAGTCCCTGCCCCTCCCGTCTTCCCTCGACTGGCTGGAAAAAATGATGGGTGCCTGTGTGGCGGCTCTCACTGGCCCCACACTCAAACTTGGATCCCAGATCCGGCCACCCACTCATCCTTCCCAGCCACACTTACACTCTAACTTTGCCCGTGGGCCCCCCGGGTGAGTTCCTCCCTTCCCCGAATGCACCCACGCGACTCTTGGGTTTCCCCCTCCCCTTTACAATCTTTCCCGGGCCATCACCACCCACTCCCGGGGAACGCGTCCCTATCTGACAAGGCGGCCACGCTTCCCCACCATGACTCCTCAATAGCGAGGTCTCCCGCAAGTGAAATTCGGTCAGGATAGTGCTGGGTTGGGGCCGTGTCCCACCCAGCTGGGGCCATCTCTTCTGCGTAGGATGAGTAGGCAAGTTCCTCCGGACCCTGTCCGGTTTCTCCTGAAGGTCGCTGCGGTGTCTCCTCCTGGATTTGTCCAGTGGCGAGGTGATCCCCAACATTCTGTATCGATATCTTCATTCGATGCCCAGCTCGGGCTGGGCGAACAGGGCTGCTCCTTTGTCCATTCTCCTGCAAAAGAACTTAAAAGGACATGCAGCCAGGTCTCTCACTGACCTGCTGCCATAGGTGGAGACATGGTCGGGTCCCTCAACCTCGGACCAAAATACAAGCATTTGGCACACTTGTAAACTTAAACTTTAAACTTAAACTCAAAACTACTAGTTATATCAAAACTTACAATCTAAACACCCTAAAAGTAAGCTGTACAATGTAACTTAACACAAAGCTATAATACAAATGCCGCCCATCTCCGGGCGGCCAGGCTAATCTCTGGAGTCACTGTCGCAGATTACTGCTGCCTGCAGCGGAGCTGGACTTATGGCTGCTGATTGGGGACCTCTGCGCTTTGGCTTCTCCCTGGTTCGGGAGACCGACCTACTCCACTGTAAAGTGGGTGACCATGCTTTCTTGGGCTGGGGCACCCGAAGAGACCTTCTGAGGGGCGTCTTTGTGGGGGAAACTTTGGCTGACGGACCCTGAGCCTGGGTCACTGCCCTAGGTGGGTGGGAACCTTCTCCCCCTGATGCAAACAGCCTGCACTGTATAATATACCTGGCAGCCTGCCGGTACTCCGGGTTTGTCTCCTTTTCCCTACCCACTCGTGTACTGGGGGCAGGTAACCCCTCACCACCCGCTGCTGATGGCTGAAAATCTTCCTCCCCAGGTCCAAAACCTGGTACCAGCTCTTCTGCAAGAGGAATTGCTATCCCTTCCTCCCCAGAGTCCCACACCATAGGGGGAATCACTCTAGAAGCGGGCTGGGAAGCTTGTCCCTTTAAACAGGCGACTGCGCCTGCGCAAACCTCTTCCCCGGAGTCCCACGGCAGAGGCTGTGAAGCCTCTGTCTTCAAACAGGCGACTGCGCCTGCGCAAACCTCCTCCCCAGAGTCCCACGGCAGAGGCTGTGAAGCCTCTGTCTTCAAACGGGCGACCGCGCCTGCGCAAACCCGGTGTTGGGAAACCACTCCCCTCAGGCACGCGACTGCGCCTGCGCGGCATAACTGAAGAGGAGCCGCTAGGGTCACAGGCTGGGGAACTGCGCCTGCGCGAACCTGGTGTTGGGAAACCTCTCCCCTCAGGCACGCGACTGCGCCTGCGCGAACCTGGTGTTGAGAAACCTCTCCCCTCTGGCGCGCGCCTGCGCCTGCGTGAACCTCCTGTTCAAAAGACTGGGGGATTCCTGTCTCCAGACCAGCGACTGCGCATGCGAGGGCAGTCTTTTCTGTGAATGAACTCGCAGCAGCCTGCAGATTTCTACTCTCAGGCTGCTGTTTCTCTGTTTCTGAACTAGATAACTGGTTCAAATTTAAACTTTGGCCAAAACTTAGGTCCCACTGGGGCGCGAAAGTGTCCCAATTGGTGGGCCGGACAACTTTTCCCTTGAAACAAGCCACAGCGCCTGTCTTTACAGCCTGTGAACTTGAACTTGTATGGTCAGATTTATACAATTTTCCCTGTGTCCCATCCCTGCCTGTAATCGCTGCCACTGGCCCGGACTCATATGGGTCCCAGAAAGTGCCTGCACGTGCACCCTCCTTGGCCAGCATATTGGCCAGTCATCGTGGGGAGGCAGAGGTGGGCGAGGGGGCTGCAGCACCACTGATGGCTGCTACCTTTCCCTGATTGGCCCTGAGGAAAGATTTTATCGACTCCATGACGGACTCGACTGTATCGGGAGGAGTTTCTGTCTCTGCCTTCTGAGCTGGGGCTGCGGGGGCCCTGGCTTTATCATCTCTCCCAGGCTTTTTACAATCCCTGCGCCAGTGGCCTTCCTCCCCGCACCTGTAACAAGTGACCTTGTTCTGGGAGGGACGGCTCCCCTCCTGGCGCCACTCTTTCTTGTATTGAGCCCCAGGTTTAACCTCGTGGACCGTACCCTTTTGCTGGGGGGTCCCACTATTCCTACCGTTCCTACATGCTACCGTGAGCTGCCAAATTACAGTCTCTTCGGTTGCTAGGGGGTCTCGGTGGTCAAACCAGGTATCAGCCTTTGCTTTTATCTGGGGCAGGCAATTGGACACCAGACAACGAAGCCATTGGGTCCGCTGCTGCGGATTCAGTTGTGCCCTATTTTGTCCCCCTGTACACGCGCTGTTGTAGACTGGCCACAGCCTGTCTGCAAATGCCTGTGGGGTCTCCCCTTCTTTCTGCAGTGTTTTCCCTATGCGATCGAACTGACTGCCGTCGTTCGCACCCATGGCTTCCAGTATTTCCTCCTTTAGGTCCTCAAAATCCTTCTGCCCTCTCTTAGCCTCATCTGAAAGGGTCTGATAGAGCGTACTATCTACAGAGAAAAGCAACATTTTGGCTTTCTCTTCCTCATCACAGCCTTTAACACAGGCTGTCCGTTCTATCCCTTGGAAGTGCATTGAGGGGTCTCCATTTTCAGAGAGCAGGGGAATATGTTTCACCAGGCTTCTGAGCTGTGGGGTATCATAGGGTACCAGATAGGTATGCTGAACAGCTCCATGGTCATTATCGTTCACGGGCGGACCGTACCTCCGTTGTCGGAGGGGGTACACTGGTCCTGGTCCCCGCCTGCCTAGCGGGACCTGCTGGCATTCTTCTACCACCCCATTGTCCACCCCTTCTTGCTGCCAGAGCTCCTCAAAACTCAGAGCTGTGGGCTGCTGTCTTGGGATCTCTAATTCCCTAGCCAACCTTTCCCTGGGTGTTGCCTGTGGGGCTGTTTTGCTTAGGTTGCCAGTAAAATCCGGCTGACCTGCCTTCGGGCTGATCAGACAAATCATCCCCTTTGCTCCTTTTAAAGCCAAGTTAAGGCTTTCTATCTCTGCCCTACAGGGGCCATGATCTGCGTCCTCAAACCTTTGGTCGCAGGCCAGCTTATAAGCTGCCTTTATCTCCCTAACCTTCCCCTCCTGCTCTGTTACTTCTGAGGTGAGGCGGGCATTCTCTTCCCGCAGTCTCATCTCGTTCCTCCTTGCTTCTGTAATTTGGCACTTTAGGAACTCTATCTTGTGCCTCGCATAGCTTTTGCCCTCGCTAGCTTCTTGGGTGAGGTGTGCGTTTTCCTCCTGTAGCCTCATCTCACTGTCCCTAGCCTCTGTGATTTCCTGCACTAGGCAATCTATCTCTGCCTGGCATTTCGTGACCTCTAGTGTGAGGCGTGCATTTTCTTCCTGCACCCTCATCCCACTATCTCTGGCCTCATTCACCTCTCTTATGAGGCATTCTACCTCCGCCTGGCATTTTTCCAACTCTGACTCACGATTCTTGGCTTCTGTAACCTCCTCCCGCACCCTCATCTCACCCTTCATAACCCAGCCACCTATACCATAATAGGTCAGCCTACATGCTGCCACTAACTTCTGCAGGGCTACCCACAGACTGAAAGCAAGAAAAGCAAGAGCTGATGCTTTCTCCAGATCCAGACCACTTATCATATCAAAAACTGTATCCAGTCCTGCCGCGGTCGTCAATTTGTAGAGGGGCATCTTTTACCTGGTTTACGGTAATTTATCTTCCTTTACCTGGTTTACGGTAATTTACCTGGTCAAGCAGCTTTTTGCTGCTGCACTCTGACCAATCCCAATCAGCGGTTTCGAATCGCTAAACCCACCCTTCCAGTTCTGACGGGAGGAACTTATAATTAATCATATATTAAAACGGACAAATGGTCTGGATGTGAGAAAGTCATCTTTTATTGAACTAAAGAAACTACACCACATGATTAAAGTACAACAGTTAAAATTGCTTAACAGGGGAAGGCAGACGGCAGGGATAAATGGCTACAATGTTAACCTTACAATCTTAACAACATTTCCCTTAAATTACCACCCCTTTACTTCTCACTAGGTTGCCTTGTGGAAGGCCAGAAAAATACATGCTCACCACTTGCAATTCTAGCTCCGTGCCCTACAAGATCTTCACTGTTCCGAAGTAAAGAAAACACCCCAGTGATTTAAAAGTAAACTGCTGGTGTTCTTACTTCTTCAGACAGACTTCCACACAGTAGAAGGCACACGGAGGCAGGTGAGAGAGAGAGAGAGAGATGCCTCTGAGAAGCTATCTCTTTTATACCCCAATTTTGGGGCCGAGATGTTCCCGCCCAAATCCAAGTTCATCTGGGCTAAAACAAAAGGGATCCAACTGCCCTATTGTCTGGGATGGGTTTCGAATAAAGCTTGGAGTGGTTTGAATGTGTCTTCATTCTGGGGCTGAAATGTTCCCGCCTGCATCCGGAGTTTTCTGGGCTAACAAAAGGGATACAACTGCCCCATTGTCAAGTAATGAATGATTCAAACCCATTCATTTTAAACTATTCTCTTCCTCAGTTTGAGTGTCCTTTTCAAAAGTCTGTGCTGAGCCGACAAACCATCTCCATTCACCCTGATGAGTTTTGAATGGAGTTGTATCACTATGTAAACAGAAACCCATTGTGGTCACTGAAACTGCAGTCTCAAGTGGTTTAATCCCTTATGCCAACACGGTAGCAGTTTCCTGTAAACAAACATTGATTGTCTCTGGAGGGAGGGGACACTCCCTTTTGATTGACAGAATTTGACTGCCATGGCTTCACAGTCACAGAAAGCAGCTTCCAGGCCCCTTTGTCCTTGGCCATGCTTTCTGACGGCCATTTTATCCCTAGGCAAATTACCAAACTCAAGAGTGCAATTTGTTAATAAAATGTACTGTCTTAAGGTGTGCGATTTTTTTCAATGTTCTCTGATTCCAGTGTCCAAGTGCTGATTAGCCCACAGGCTACTTAACGTAGACATTTGCAGTTCTGGGCATGTTTTAAAAACATTGTCCAACCCAGAGACAATTTAAATCACGCGAAGTCTTCGTCCACGATGTGGATTAATATTTCCCGATCTTTGGGGACGGAGGGGAGTTGTGCGAACCCCTACAGTCCACAGTAACTCACTGTGTCAGGGGTGTAGATTGTGTCCACAGTAACTCACTGTGTCAGGGGTGTAGATTGTGTCCACAGTAATTCACTGCGTCAGGGTGTAGATTGTGTCCACAGTAACTCACTGTGTCAGGGTGTAGATTGTGTCCTCAGTAACTCACTGTGTCAGGGTGTAGATTGTGTCCACAGTAACTCACTGTGTCAGGGTGTAGATTGTGTCCACAGTAACTCACTGCGTCAGGGTGTAGATTGTGTCCACAGTAACTCACTGTGTCAGGGTGTAGATTGTGTCCACAGTAACTCACTGTGTCATGGTGCAGATTGTGTCCACAGTAACTCACTGTGTCAGGGTATAGATTGTGTCCACAGTAACTCACTGTGTCAGGGTGTAGATTGTGTCCACAGTAACTCACTGCGTCAGGGTGTAGATTGTGTCCACAGTAACTCACTGCCAGGGTGTAGATTGTGTCCACAGTAACTCACTGTGTCAGGGTGTAGATTGTGTCCACAGTAACGCACTTTGTCAGGGGTGTAGATTGTGTCCACAGTGACTCACTGTGTCAGGGTGTAGATTGTGTCCACAGTAACGCACTGTGTCAGGGTGTAGATTGTGTCCACAGTAACTCACCGTGTCAGGGTGTAGATTGTGTCCACAGTAACTCACTGTCTCAGGGTGTAGATTGTGTCCATAGTAACTTCAGTGTGTCAGGGGTGTAGATTGTGTCCACAGTAACTCACTGTGTCAGGGGTGTAGATTGTGTCCACAGTAACTCACTGTGTCAGGGTGTAGATTGTGTCCACAGTAACTCACTGCATGAGGGGTGTAGATTGTGTTCACAGTAACTCACTGTGTCTGGGTGTAGATTGTGTCCACAGCAACTCACTTTGAAAGGGTGTAGATTGTGTCCACAGTAACTCACTGTGTCAGGGTGTAGATTGTGTCCATAGTAACTGACTGTGTCAGGGTGTAGATTTTGTCCACAGTAACTCACTGTGTCAGGGTGTAGATTGTGTCCACAGTAACTCACTGTGTCAGGGTTTAGATTGTGTCCACAGTAACTCACTGTGTCAGTGTGTAGATTGTGTCCACAGTAACTCACTGTCAGGGTGTAGATTGTGTCCACAGTAACTCACTGTGTCAGGGTGTAGATTGTGTCCACAGTAACTCACTGTGTCAGGATGTAGATTGTGTCCACAGTAACGCACTTTGTCAGGGGTGTAGATTGTGTCCACAGTAACTCACTGTGTCAGGGTGTAGATTGTGTCCACAGTAACTCACTGTGTCAGGGTGTAGATTGTGTCCACAGTAACTCACTGTGTCAGGGTGTAGATTGTGTCCACAGTAACTCACTGTGTCAGGGTGTAGATTGTGTCCACAGTAACTCACTGTGTCATGGTGTAGATTGTGTCCACAGTAACTCACTGTGTCAGGGTGTAGTTTGTGTCCACAGTAACTCACTGTGTCAGGGTGTAGATTGAGTCCACAGTAACTCAATGTGTCTGGGTGTAGATTGTGTCCACAGTAACTCACTGTGTCAGGGTGTAGATTGAGTCCACAGTAACTCACTGTGTCTGGGTGTAGATTGTGTCCACAGTAAATCACTGTGTCAGGGTGTGGATTGTGTCCACAGTAACTCACTGTCAGGGTGTAGATTGTGTCCACAGTAACTCACTGTGTCCGGGTCTAGATTGTGTCCACAGTAACTCATTGTGTCAGGGTGTAGATTGTGCCCACAGTAACGCACTGTGTCTGGGTGTAGATTGTGTCCCCAGTAACTCACTGTGTCAGGGTGTAGATTGTGTCCGCAGTGACTCAATGTGTCAGGGTGTAGATTGTGTCCACAGTAACTCACTGTGTCAGGGTTTAGATTGTGTCCACAGTAACTCATTGTGTCAGGGTGTAGATTGTGTCCACAGTAATTCACTGTGTCAGGGTGTAGATTGTGTCCACAGTAACTCACTGTGTCAGATTGTAGATTGTGTCCAGAGTAACTCACTCTGTCAGGGTGTAGATTGTGTCCACAGTAACTCACTGTGTCAGGGTGTAGATTGTGTCCACAGTAACTCACTTTGTCAGGGTGTAGATTGTGTCCACTGTAACTCAATGTGTCAGGGTGTAGATTGTGACCACAGTAACTCAGTGTGTCAGGGTTTAGATTGTGTCCACAGTAACTCACTGTGTCAGGGTGTAGTTTGTGTCCACAGTAACTCACTGTGTCAGGGTGTAGATTGTGACCACAGTAACTCACTGTGTCTGGGTGTAGATTTTGTCCACAGTAACTCACTGTGTCAGGGTGTAGATTGTGTCCGCAGTGACTCAATGTGTCAGGGTGTAGATTGTGTCCACAGCAACTCACTGTGTCAGGGTGTAGATTGTGTCCACAGTAACTCACTGCGTGAGGGGTGTAGATTGTGTTCACAGTAACTCACTGTGTCCGGGTGTAGATTGTGTCCACAGTAACTCACTTTGTAAGGGTGTAGATTGTGTCCACAGTAACTCACTGTGTCAGGGTGTAGATTGTGTCCATAGTAACTGACTGTGTCAGGGTGTAGATTCTGTCCACAGTAACTCACTGTGTCAGGGTGTAGATTGTGTCCATAGTAACTTCAGTGTGTCAGGGGTGTAGATTGTGTCCATAGTAACTCACTGTGTCAGGGGTGTAGATTGTGTCCACAGTAACTCACTGTGTCAGGGTGTAGATTGTGTCCACAGTAACTCACTGTGTCAGGGTGTAGATTGTGTCCACAGTAACTCACTTTGTCAGGGTGTAGATTCTGTCCACAGTAACTCACTGTGTCCGGGTGTAGACTGTGTCCATAGTAACTCAGTGTGTCAGGGTGTAGATTGTGTCCACAGTAACTCACTGTGTCAGGGTGTAGATTGTGTCCACAGTAACTCACTGTGTCCGGGTGTAGATTGTGTACACAGTAACTCACTGTGTCAGGGTGTAGTTTGTGTCCACAGTAACTCACTGTGTCAGGGTGTAGATTGTGTCCACAGTAACTCACTGTGTCAGGGTGTAGATTGTGTCCACAGTAACTCATTGTGTCAGGGTGTAGATTGTGTCCACAGTAACTCACTGTTTAAGGGTGTAGATTGTGTCCACAGTAACTCACTGTGTCAGGGTGTAGATTGTGTCCACAGTAACTCACTGCGTGAGGGGTGTAGATTGTGTCCACAGTAACTCACTGTGTCAGGGTGTAGATTGTGTCCACAGTAACTCACTGCGTGAGGGGTGTAGATTGTGTCCACAGTAACTCACTGTGTCAGGGTGTAGATTGTGTCCAAAGTAACTGACTGTGCCAGGGGTGTAGATTGTGTCCACAGTAACTCACTGTGTCAGGGGTGTAGATTGTGTCCACAGTAACTCACTGTGTCAGGCTGTAGATTGTGTCCACAGTAACTCACTGTGTCAGGGTGTAGATTGTGTCCAAAGTAGCTCAGTGTGTCAGGGTGCAGATTGTGTCCACAGTAACACACTGTGTCAGGGTGTAGATTGTGTCCACAGTAACTCACTGTGTCAGGGGTGTAGATTGTGTCCACAGCAAATCACTGTGTCAGGGTGTAGATTGTGTCCACAGTAACTCACTGTCAGGGTGTAGATTGTGCCCACAGTAACTCACTGTGTCCGGGTTTAGATTGCGTCCACAGCAACTCACTGTGTCAGGGTGTAGATTGTGTCCACAGTAACTCACTGTGTCAGGGTGTAGATTGTGTCCACAGTAACTCACTGTGTCAGGGTGTAGATTGTGTCCTCAGTAACTCACTGTGTCAGGGTGTAGATTGTGTCCACAGTAACTCACTGTGTCAGGGTGTAGATTGTGTCCACAGTAACTCACTGCGTCAGGGTGTAGATTGTGTCCACAGTAACTCACTGTGTCAGGGTGTAGATTGTGTCCACAGTAACTCACTGGGTCAGGGTGCAGATTGTGTCCACAGTAACTCACTGTGTCAGGGTATAGATTGTGTCCACAGTAACTCACTGTGTCAGTGTGTAGATTGTGTCCACAGTAACTCACTGTGTCAGGGTGTAGATTGTGTCCACAGTAACTCAATGTGTCAGGGTGTAGATTGTGTCCACATTAACGCACTTTGTCAGGGGTGTAGATTGTGTCCACAGTAACTCACTGTGTCAGGGTGTAGATTGTGTCCACAGTAACGCACTGTGTCAGGTTGTAGATTGTGTCCACAGTAACTCACCGTGTCAGGGTATAGATTGTGTCCACAGTAACTCACTGTCTCAGGGTGTAGATTGTGTCCATAGTAACTTCAGTGTGTCAGGGGTGTCGATTGTGTCCACAGTGACTCACTGTGTCAGGGGTGTAGATTGTGTCCACAGTAACTCACTGTGTCAGGGTGTAGATTGTGTCCACAGTAACTCACTGCGTGAGGGGTGTAGATTGTGTTCACAGTAACTCACTGTGTCTGGGTGTAGATTGTGTCCACAGTAACTCACTTTGTAAGGGTGTAGATTGTGTCCACAGTAACTCACTGTGTCAGGGTGTAGATTGTGTCCATAGTAACTGACTGTGTCAGGGTGTAGATTGTGTCCATAGTAACTTCAGTGTGTCAGGGGTGTAGATTGTGTCCACAGTAACTCACTGTGTCAGGGGTGTAGGTTGTGTCCACAGTAACTCACTGTGTCAGGGTGTAGATAGTGTCCACAGTAACTCACTGTGTCAGGGTGTAGATTGTGTCCACAGTAACTCACTGTGTCAGGGTGTAGATTCTGTCCACAGTAACTCACTGTGTCCGGGTTTAGACTGTGTCCATAGTAACTCAGTGTGTCAGGGTGCAGATTGTGTCCACAGTAACACACTGTGTCAGGGTGTAGATTGTGTCCACAGTAACTCACTGTGTCAGGGGTGTAGATTGTGTCCACAGTAAATCACTGTGTCAGGGTGTAGATTGTGTCCACAGTAACTCACTGTCAGGGTGTAGATTGTGTCCACAGTAACTCACTGTGTCCGGGTCTAGATTGTGTCCAAAGTAACTCACTGTGTCAGGGTGTAGTTTGTGTCCACAGTAACGCACTGTGTCAGGGTGTAGATTGTGTCCACAGTAACTCACTGTGTCTGGGTGTAGATTGTGTCCACAGTAACTCACTGTGTCTGGGTGTAGATTGTGTCCGCAGTGACGCAATGTGTCACGGTGTAGATTGTGTCCACAGTAACTCACTGTATCAGGATGTAGATTGTGTCCACAGTAACTCACTGTGTCAGGGTTTAGATTGTGTCCACAGTAACTCACTGTGTCAGTGTGTAGATTGTGTCCACAGTAACTCACTGTCAGGGTGCAGATTGTGTCCACAGTAACTCACTGTGTCAGGGTGTAGATTGTGTCCACAGTAACTCACTGTGTCAGGGTGTAGATTGAGTCCACAGTAACTCACTGTGTCTGGGTGTAGATTGTGTCCACAGTAACTCATTGTGTCAGGGTGTAGATTGTGTCCACAGTAACTCACTGTGTCAGGATGTAGATTGTGTCCACAGTAACTCACTGTGTCAGGGTGTAGATTGTGTCCACAGTAACTCACTGTGTCAGTGTGTAGATTGTGTCCACAGTAACTCTTTGTGTCAGGGTGTAGATTGTGTCCACAGTAACTCACTGTTTAAGGGTGTAGATTGTGTCCACAGTAATTCACTGTGTCAGGGTGTAGATTGTGTCCACAGTAACTCACTGCGTGAGGGGTGTAGATTGTGTTCACAGTAACTCACTGTGTCCGGGTGTAGATTGTGTCCACAGTAACTCACTTTGTAAGGGTGTAGATTGTGTCCACAGTAACTCACTGTGTCAGGGTGTAGATTGTGTCCATAGTAACTGACTGTGTCAGGGTGTAGATTTTGTCCACAGTAACTCACTGTGTCAGGGTGTAGATTGTGTCCATAGTAACTTCAGTGTGTCAGGGGTGTAGATTGTGTCCACAGTAACTCACTGTATCAGGGTGTAGATTGTGTCCACAGTAACTCACTGTGTCAGGGTGTAGATTCTGTCCACAGTTACTCACAGTGTCCGGGTGTAGACTGTGTCCATAGTAACTCAGTTTGTCAGGGAGCAGATTGTGTCCACAGTAACACACTGTGTCAGGGTGTGGTTTGTGTCCACAGTAACTCACTGTTTCAGGGTTGTAGATTGTGTCCACAGTAACTCACTGTGTCACGGTGTAGATTGTGCCCACAGTAATTCACTGTGTCAGGGCGTAGATTGTGTCCACAGTAACTCACTGTGTCAGGGTGTAGATTGTGTCCACAGTAACTCACTGTGGCACGGTGTAGATTGTGCCCACAGTAATTCACTGTGTCAGGGTGTAGATTTTATCCACAGTAACTCACTGTCAGGGTGTAGATTGTGTCCACAGTAACTCACTGTGTCAGGGTGTAGTTTGTGTCCACAGTAACTCACTGTGTCAGGGTTTAGATTGTGTCCACAGTAACTCACTGTGTCTGTGTGTAGATTGTGTCCACAGTAACTCATTGTGTCAGGGTATAGATTGTGTCCACATTAACTCACTGTGTCAGGGTGCAGATTGTGTCCACAGTAACTCACTGCGTGAGGGGTGTAGATTGTGTCCATAGTAACTCACTGTGTCAGGGTGTAGATTGTGTCCATAGTAACTGACTGTGTCAGGGTGTAGATTTTGTCCACAGTAACTCACTGTGTCAGGGTGTAGATTGTGTCTGTAGTAACTTCAGTGTGTCAGGGGTGTAGATTGTGTCCACAGTAACTCACTGTGTGAGGGGTGTAGATTGTGTCCACAGTAACTCACTGTGTCAGGGTGTAGATTGTGTCCACAGCAACTCACTGTGTCAGGGTGTAGATTGTGTCCACAGTAACTCACTGTGTCAGGTTGTAGATTCTGTCCACAGTAACTCACTGTGTCCGGGTGTAGATTGTGTCCACAGTAACTCACTGTGTCAGGGGTGTAGATTGTGTCCACAGTAAATCATTGTGTCAGGGTGTAGATTGTGTCCACAGTAACTCACTGTCAGGGTGTAGATTGTGTCCACAGTAACTCACTGTGTCCGGGTCTCGATTGTGTCCACAGTAACTCAGTGTCAGGGTGTAGATTGTGTCCATAGTAACTCACTGTGTCAGGGGTGTAGATTGTGTCCACAGTAACTCACTGTGTCAGGGTGTAGATTGTATCCACAGTAACTCACTGTGTCAGGGTGTAGATTGTGTCCACAATAACTCACTGTGTCCGGGTGTAGATTGTGTCCACAGTAACTCACTGTGTCAGGGTGTAGATTGTGTCCACAGTAACTCACTGTGTCAGGGTGTAGATTGTGTCCACAGTAACTCACTGTGTCAGGGTGTCGATTGTGTCCACAGTAACTCACTGTGTCACGGTGTAGATTGTGCCCACAGTAATTCACTGTGTCAGGGCGTAGATTGTGTCCTCAGTAACTCACTGTGTCAGGGTGTAGATTGTGTCCACAGTAACTCACTGTGTCAGGGTGTAGATTGTGTCCACAGTAACTCACTGTGTCACGGTGTAGATTGTGCCCACAGTAATTCACTGTGTCAGGGTGTAGATTTTATCCACAGTAACTCACTGTCAGGGTGTAGAGTGTGTCCACAGTAACTCACTGTGTCAGGGTGTAGATTGTGTCCACAGTAACTCACTGTGTCAGGGTGTAGATTGTGTCCACAGTAACTCACTGTGTCAGGGTGCAGATTGTGTCCACAGTAACTCACTGTGTCAGGGTGTCGATTGTGTCCACAGTGACTCACTGTGTCAGGGTGTAGATTGTGTCCACAGTAACTCACTGTGTCAGGGGTGTAGATTGTGTCCACAGTAACTCACTGTGTCAGGGTGTAGATTGTGACCACAGTAACTCACTGTGTCAGGGTGCAGATTGTGTCCACAGTAACTCACTGTGTCAGGGTGTAGATTGTGTCCACAGTAACTCACTGTGTCAGGGGTGTAGATTGTGTCCACAGTAAATCACTGTGTCAGGGTGTAGATTGTGTCCACAGTAACTCACTGTCAGGGTGTAGATTGTGTCCACAGTAACTCACTGTGTCCGGGTCTAGATTGTGTCCACAGTAACTCAGTGTCAGGGTGTAGATTGTGTCCATAGTAACTCACTGTGTCAGGGGTGTAGATTGTGTCCACAGTAACTCACTGTGTCAGGGTGTAGATTGTGTCCACAGTAACTCACTGTGTCAGGGTTTAGATTGTGTCCACAGTAACTCACTGTGTCAGTGTGTAGATTGTGTCCACAGTAACTCACTGTCAGGGTGCAGATTGTGTCCACAGTAACTCACTGTGTCAGGGTGTAGATTGTGTCCACAGTAACTCACTGTGTCAGGGTGTAGATTGAGTCCACAGTAACTCACTGTGTCTGGGTGTAGATTGTGTCCACAGTAACTCATTGTGTCAGGGTGTAGATTGTGTCCACAGTAACTCACTGTGTCAGGATGTAGATTGTGTCCACAGTAACTCACTGTGTCAGGGTGTAGATTGTGTCCACAGTAACTCACTGTGTCAGTGTGTAGATTGTGTCCACAGTAACTCTTTGTGTCAGGGTGTAGATTGTGTCCACAGTAACTCACTGTTTAAGGGTGTAGATTGTGTCCACAGTAATTCACTGTGTCAGGGTGTAGATTGTGTCCACAGTAACTCACTGCGTGAGGGGTGTAGATTGTGTTCACAGTAACTCACTGTGTCCGGGTGTAGATTGTGTCCACAGTAACTCACTTTGTAAGGGTGTAGATTGTGTCCACAGTAACTCACTGTGTCAGGGTGTAGATTGTGTCCATAGTAACTGACTGTGTCAGGGTGTAGATTTTGTCCACAGTAACTCACTGTGTCAGGGTGTAGATTGTGTCCATAGTAACTTCAGTGTGTCAGGGGTGTAGATTGTGTCCACAGTAACTCACTGTATCAGGGTGTAGATTGTGTCCACAGTAACTCACTGTGTCAGGGTGTAGATTCTGTCCACAGTTACTCACAGTGTCCGGGTGTAGACTGTGTCCATAGTAACTCAGTTTGTCAGGGAGCAGATTGTGTCCACAGTAACACACTGTGTCAGGGTGTGGTTTGTGTCCACAGTAACTCACTGTTTCAGGGTTGTAGATTGTGTCCACAGTAACTCACTGTGTCACGGTGTAGATTGTGCCCACAGTAATTCACTGTGTCAGGGCGTAGATTGTGTCCACAGTAACTCACTGTGTCAGGGTGTAGATTGTGTCCACAGTAACTCACTGTGGCACGGTGTAGATTGTGCCCACAGTAATTCACTGTGTCAGGGTGTAGATTTTATCCACAGTAACTCACTGTCAGGGTGTAGATTGTGTCCACAGTAACTCACTGTGTCAGGGTGTAGTTTGTGTCCACAGTAACTCACTGTGTCAGGGTTTAGATTGTGTCCACAGTAACTCACTGTGTCTGTGTGTAGATTGTGTCCACAGTAACTCATTGTGTCAGGGTATAGATTGTGTCCACATTAACTCACTGTGTCAGGGTGCAGATTGTGTCCACAGTAACTCACTGCGTGAGGGGTGTAGATTGTGTCCATAGTAACTCACTGTGTCAGGGTGTAGATTGTGTCCATAGTAACTGACTGTGTCAGGGTGTAGATTTTGTCCACAGTAACTCACTGTGTCAGGGTGTAGATTGTGTCTGTAGTAACTTCAGTGTGTCAGGGGTGTAGATTGTGTCCACAGTAACTCACTGTGTGAGGGGTGTAGATTGTGTCCACAGTAACTCACTGTGTCAGGGTGTAGATTGTGTCCACAGCAACTCACTGTGTCAGGGTGTAGATTGTGTCCACAGTAACTCACTGTGTCAGGTTGTAGATTCTGTCCACAGTAACTCACTGTGTCCGGGTGTAGATTGTGTCCACAGTAACTCACTGTGTCAGGGGTGTAGATTGTGTCCACAGTAAATCATTGTGTCAGGGTGTAGATTGTGTCCACAGTAACTCACTGTCAGGGTGTAGATTGTGTCCACAGTAACTCACTGTGTCCGGGTCTCGATTGTGTCCACAGTAACTCAGTGTCAGGGTGTAGATTGTGTCCATAGTAACTCACTGTGTCAGGGGTGTAGATTGTGTCCACAGTAACTCACTGTGTCAGGGTGTAGATTGTATCCACAGTAACTCACTGTGTCAGGGTGTAGATTGTGTCCACAATAACTCACTGTGTCCGGGTGTAGATTGTGTCCACAGTAACTCACTGTGTCAGGGTGTAGATTGTGTCCACAGTAACTCACTGTGTCAGGGTGTAGATTGTGTCCACAGTAACTCACTGTGTCAGGGTGTCGATTGTGTCCACAGTAACTCACTGTGTCACGGTGTAGATTGTGCCCACAGTAATTCACTGTGTCAGGGCGTAGATTGTGTCCTCAGTAACTCACTGTGTCAGGGTGTAGATTGTGTCCACAGTAACTCACTGTGTCAGGGTGTAGATTGTGTCCACAGTAACTCACTGTGTCACGGTGTAGATTGTGCCCACAGTAATTCACTGTGTCAGGGTGTAGATTTTATCCACAGTAACTCACTGTCAGGGTGTAGAGTGTGTCCACAGTAACTCACTGTGTCAGGGTGTAGATTGTGTCCACAGTAACTCACTGTGTCAGGGTGTAGATTGTGTCCACAGTAACTCACTGTGTCAGGGTGCAGATTGTGTCCACAGTAACTCACTGTGTCAGGGTGTCGATTGTGTCCACAGTGACTCACTGTGTCAGGGTGTAGATTGTGTCCACAGTAACTCACTGTGTCAGGGGTGTAGATTGTGTCCACAGTAACTCACTGTGTCAGGGTGTAGATTGTGACCACAGTAACTCACTGTGTCAGGGTGCAGATTGTGTCCACAGTAACTCACTGTGTCAGGGTGTAGATTGTGTCCACAGTAACTCACTGTGTCAGGGGTGTAGATTGTGTCCACAGTAAATCACTGTGTCAGGGTGTAGATTGTGTCCACAGTAACTCACTGTCAGGGTGTAGATTGTGTCCACAGTAACTCACTGTGTCCGGGTCTAGATTGTGTCCACAGTAACTCAGTGTCAGGGTGTAGATTGTGTCCATAGTAACTCACTGTGTCAGGGGTGTAGATTGTGTCCACAGTAACTCACTGTGTCAGGGTGTAGATTGTGTCCACAGTAACTCACTGTGTTAGGGTGTAGATTGTGTCCACAGTAACTCACTGTGTCAGGGTGTAGATTGTGTCCACAGTAACTCACTGTGTCAGGGTGTCGATTGTGTCCACAGTAACTCACTGTGTCAGGGTGTAGATTGTGTCCACAGTAACTCACTGTGTCCGGGCGTAGATTGTGTCCACAGTAACTCACTGTGTCAGTGTGTAGATTGTGTCCACAGTAACTCACTGTGTCACGGTGTAGATTGTGCCCACAGTAATTCACTGTGTCAGGGTGTAGATTTTATCCACAGTAACTCACTGTCAGGGTGTAGATTGTGTCCTCAGTAACTCACTGTGTCAGGGTGTAGATTGTGTCCACAGTAACTCACTGTGTCAGGGTGTAGATTGTGTCCACAGTAACTCACTGTGTCAGGGTGTAGATTGTGTCCACAGTAACTCACTGTGTCAGGGTGTAGATTGTGTCCACAGTAACTCACTGTGTCAGGGTGTAGATTGTGTCCACAGTAACTCACTGTGTCAGGGTGTAGATTGTGACGACAGTAACTCACTGTGTCCGGGTATAGATTGTGTCCACATTAACTCACTGTGTCAGGGGTGCAGATTGTGTCCACAGTAACTCACTGTGTCAGGGTGTAGATTGTGTCCACAGTAACTCACTTTGTCAGGGTGTAGATTCTGTCCACAGTAACTCACTGTGTCCGGGTGTAGACTGTGTCCATAGTAACTCAGTGTGTCAGGGTGTAGATTGTGTCCACAGTAACTCACTGTGTCAGGGTGTAGATTGTGTCCACAGTAACTCACTGTGTCCGGGTGTAGATTGTGTACACAGTAACTCACTGTGTCAGGGTGTAGTTTGTGTCCACAGTAACTCACTCTGTCAGGGTGTAGATTGTGTCCACAGTAACTCACTGTGTCAGGGTGTAGATTGTGTCCACAGTAACTCATTGTGTCAGGGTGTAGATTGTGTCCACAGTAACTCACTGTTTAAGGGTGTAGATTGTGTCCACAGTAACTCACTGTGTCAGGGTGTAGATTGTGTCCACAGTAACTCACTGCGTGAGGGGTGTAGATTGTGTCCACAGTAACTCACTGTGTCAGGGTGTAGATTGTGTCCACAGTAACTCACTGCGTGAGGGGTGTAGATTGTGTCCACAGTAACTCACTGTGTCAGGGTGTAGATTGTGTCCAAAGTAACTGACTGTGCCAGGGGTGTAGATTGTGTCCACAGTAACTCACTGTGTCAGGGGTGTAGATTGTGTCCACAGTAACTCACTGTGTCAGGCTGTAGATTGTGTCCACAGTAACTCACTGTGTCAGGGTGTAGATTGTGTCCAAAGTAGCTCAGTGTGTCAGGGTGCAGATTGTGTCCACAGTAACACACTGTGTCAGGGTGTAGATTGTGTCCACAGTAACTCACTGTCTCAGGGGTGTAGATTGTGTCCACAGCAAATCACTGTGTCAGGGTGTAGATTGTGTCCACAGTAACTCACTGTCAGGGTGTAGATTGTGCCCACAGTAACTCACTGTGTCCGGGTTTAGATTGTGTCCACAGTAACTCACTGTGTCAGGGTGTAGATTGTGTCCACAGTAACTCACTGTGTCTGGGTGTAGATTTTGTCCACAGTAACTCACTGTGTCAGGGTGTAGATTGTGTCCACAGTAACTCACTGTGTCAGGATGTAGATTGTGTCCACAGTAACTCACTGTGTCAGGGTGTAGGTTGTGTCCACAGTAACTCACTGTGTCAGGGTGTAGATTGTGTCCACAGTAACTCACTGTGTCAGGGTGTAGATTGTGTCCACAGTAACTCACTGTGTCATGGTGCAGATTGTGTCCACAGTAAATCACTTTGTCAGGGTGTAGGTTGCGTCCACAGCAACTCACTGTGTCAGGGTGTAGATTGTGTCCACAGTAACTCACTGTGTCAGGGTGTAGATTGTGTCCACAGTAACTCACTGTGTCAGGGTGTAGATTGTGTCCCCAGTAACTCACTGTGTCAGGGTGTAGATTGTGTCCACAGTAACTCACTGTGTCAGGGTGTAGATTGTGTCCACAGTAACTCACTGCGTCAGGGTGTAGATTGTGTCCACAGTAACTCACTGTGTCAGGGTGTAGATTGTGTCCACAGTAACTCACTGGGTCAGGGTGCAGATTGTGTCCACAGTAACTCACTGTGTCAGGGTATAGATTGTGTCCACAGTAACTCACTGTGTCAGTGTGTAGATTGTGTCCACAGTAACTCACTGTGTCAGGGTGTAGATTGTGTCCACAGTAACTCAATGTGTCAGGGTGTAGATTGTGTCCACATTAACGCACTTTGTCAGGGGTGTAGATTGTGTCCACAGTACCTCACTGTGTCAGGGTGTAGATTGTGTCCACAGTAACGCACTGTGTCAGGTTGTAGATTGTGTCCACAGTAACTCACCGTGTCAGGGTATAGATTGTGTCCACAGTAACTCACTGTCTCAGGGTGTAGATTGTGTCCATAGTAACTTCAGTGTGTCAGGGGTGTCGATTGTGTCCACAGTGACTCACTGTGTCAGGGGTGTAGATTGTGTCCACAGTAACTCACTGTGTCAGGGTGTAGATTGTGTCCACAGTAACTCACTGCGTGAGGGGTGTAGATTGTGTTCACAGTAACTCACTGTGTCTGGGTGTAGATTGTGTCCACAGTAACTCACTTTGTAAGGGTGTAGATTGTGTCCACAGTAACTCACTGTGTCAGGGTGTAGATTGTGTCCATAGTAACTGACTGTGTCAGGGTGTAGATTGTGTCCATAGTAACTTCAGTGTGTCAGGGGTGTAGATTGTGTCCACAGTAACTCACTGTGTCAGGGGTGTAGGTTGTGTCCACAGTAACTCACTGTGTCAGGGTGTAGATAGTGTCCACAGTAACTCACTGTGTCAGGGTGTAGATTGTGTCCACAGTAACTCACTGTGTCAGGGTGTAGATTCTGTCCACAGTAACTCACTGTGTCCGGGTTTAGACTGTGTCCATAGTAACTCAGTGTGTCAGGGTGCAGATTGTGTCCACAGTAACACACTGTGTCAGGGTGTAGATTGTGTCCACAGTAACTCACTGTGTCAGGGGTGTAGATTGTGTCCACAGTAAATCACTGTGTCAGGGTGTAGATTGTGTCCACAGTAACTCACTGTGTCTGGGTGTAGATTGTGTCCACAGTAACTCACTGTGTCTGGGTGTAGATTGTGTCCGCAGTGACGCAATGTGTCACGGTGTAGATTGTGTCCACAGTAACTCACTGTATCAGGATGTAGATTGTGTCCACAGTAAC
The DNA here is from genome assembly GCF_052327205.1 of Somniosus microcephalus. Taxonomy (NCBI): domain Eukaryota; kingdom Metazoa; phylum Chordata; class Chondrichthyes; order Squaliformes; family Somniosidae; genus Somniosus; species Somniosus microcephalus. Next base: position 250,006,894 of record NC_140987.1, read on the forward strand.
TCACTGTGTCAGGGTTTAGATTGTGTCCACAGTAACTCACTGTGTCAGTGTGTAGATTGTGTCCACAGTAACTCACTGTCAGGGTGCAGATTGTGTCCACAGTAACTCACTGTGTCAGGGTGTAGATTGTGTCCACAGTAACTCACTGTGTCAGGGTGTAGATTGTGTCCACAGTAACTCACTGTGTCAGGGTGTAGATTGAGTCCACAGTAACTCACTGTGTCTGGGTGTAGATTGTGTCCACAGTAACTCATTGTGTCAGGGTGTAGATTGTGTCCACAGTAACTCACTGTGTCAGGATGTAGATTGTGTCCACAGTAACTCACTGTGTCAGGGTGTAGATTGTGTCCACAGTAACTCACTGTGTCAGTGTGTAGATTGTGTCCACAGTAACTCTTTGTGTCAGGGTGTAGATTGTGTCCACAGTAACTCACTGTTTAAGGGTGTAGATTGTGTCCACAGTAATTCACTGTGTCAGGGTGTAGATTGTGTCCACAGTAACTCACTGCGTGAGGGGTGTAGATTGTGTTCACAGTAACTCACTGTGTCCGGGTGTAGATTGTGTCCACAGTAACTCACTTTGTAAGGGTGTAGATTGTGTCCACAGTAACTCACTGTGTCAGGGTGTAGATTGTGTCCATAGTAACTGACTGTGTCAGGGTGTAGATTTTGTCCACAGTAACTCACTGTGTCAGGGTGTAGATTGTGTCCATAGTAACTTCAGTGTGTCAGGGGTGTAGATTGTGTCCACAGTAACTCACTGTGTCAGGGTGTAGATTGTGTCCACAGTAACTCACTGTGTCAGGGTGTAGATTCTGTCCACAGTTACTCACAGTGTCCGGGTGTAGACTGTGTCCATAGTAACTCAGTTTGTCAGGGAGCAGATTGTGTCCACAGTAACACACTGTGTCAGGGTGTGGTTTGTGTCCACAGTAACTCACTGTTTCAGGGTTGTAGATTGTGTCCACAGTAACTCACTGTGTCACGGTGTAGATTGTGCCCACAGTAATTCACTGTGTCAGGGCGTAGATTGTGTCCACAGTAACTCACTGTGTCAGGGTGTAGATTGTGTCCACAGTAACTCACTGTGGCACGGTGTAGATTGTGCCCACAGTAATTCACTGTGTCAGGGTGTAGATTTTATCCACAGTAACTCACTGTCAGGGTGTAGATTGTGTCCACAGTAACTCACTGTGTCAGGGTGTAGTTTGTGTCCACAGTAACTCACTGTGTCAGGGTTTAGATTGTGTCCACAGTAACTCACTGTGTCTGTGTGTAGATTGTGTCCACAGTAACTCATTGTGTCAGGGTATAGATTGTGTCCACATTAACTCACTGTGTCAGGGTGTAGATTGTGTCCACAGTAACTCACTGCGTGAGGGGTGTAGATTGTGTCCATAGTAACTCACTGTGTCAGGGTGTAGATTGTGTCCATAGTAACTGACTGTGTCAGGGTGTAGATTTTGTCCACAGTAACTCACTGTGTCAGGGTGTAGATTGTGTCTGTAGTAACTTCAGTGTGTCAGGGGTGTAGATTGTGTCCACAGTAACTCACTGTGTGAGGGGTGTAGATTGTGTCCACAGTAACTCACTGTGTCAGGGTGTAGATTGTGTCCACAGCAACTCACTGTGTCAGGGTGTAGATTGTGTCCACAGTAATTCACTGTGTCAGGTTGTAGATTCTGTCCACAGTAACTCACTGTGTCCGGGTGTAGATTGTGTCCACAGTAACTCACTGTGTCAGGGGTGTAGATTGTGTCCACAGTAAATCATTGTGTCAGGGTGTAGATTGTGTCCACAGTAACTCACTGTCAGGGTGTAGATTGTGTCCACAGTAACTCACTGTGTCCGGGTCTCGATTGTGTCCACAGTAACTCAGTGTCAGGGTGTAGATTGTGTCCATAGTAACTCACTGTGTCAGGGGTGTAGATTGTGTCCACAGTAACTCACTGTGTCAGGGTGTAGATTGTATCCACAGTAACTCACTGTGTCAGGGTGTAGATTGTGTCCACAATAACTCACTGTGTCCGGGTGTAGATTGTGTCCACAGTAACTCACTGTGTCAGGGTGTAGATTGTGTCCACAGTAACTCACTGTGTCAGGGTGTAGATTGTGTCCACAGTAACTCACTGTGTCAGGGTGTCGATTGTGTCCACAGTAACTCACTGTGTCACGGTGTAGATTGTGCCCACAGTAATTCACTGTGTCAGGGCGTAGATTGTGTCCTCAGTAACTCACTGTGTCAGGGTGTAGATTGTGTCCACAGTAACTCACTGTGTCAGGGTGTAGATTGTGTCCACAGTAACTCACTGTGTCACGGTGTAGATTGTGCCCACAGTAATTCACTGTGTCAGGGTGTAGATTTTATCCACAGTAACTCACTGTCAGGGTGTAGAGTGTGTCCACAGTAACTCACTGTGTCAGGGTGTAGATTGTGTCCACAGTAACTCACTGTGTCAGGGTGTAGATTGTGTCCACAGTAACTCACTGTGTCAGGGTGCAGATTGTGTCCATAGTAACTCACTGTGTCAGGGTGTCGATTGTGTCCACAGTGACTCACTGTGTCAGGGTGTAGATTGTGTCCACAGTAACTCACTGTGTCAGGGGTGTAGATTGTGTCCACAGTAACTCACTGTGTCAGGGTGTAGATTGTGACCACAGTAACTCACTGTGTCAGGGTGCAGATTGTGTCCACAGTAACTCACTGTGTCAGGGTGTAGATTGTGTCCACAGTAACTCACTGTGTCAGGGGTGTAGATTGTGTCCACAGTAAATCACTGTGTCAGGGTGTAGATTGTGTCCACAGTAACTCACTGTCAGGGTGTAGATTGTGTCCACAGTAACTCACTGTGTCCGGGTCTAGATTGTGTCCACAGTAACTCAGTGTCAGGGTGTAGATTGTGTCCATAGTAACTCACTGTGTCAGGGGTGTAGATTGTGTCCACAGTAACTCACTGTGTCAGGGTGTAGATTGTGTCCACAGTAACTCACTGTGTTAGGGTGTAGATTGTGTCCACAGTAACTCACTGTGTCAGGGTGTAGATTGTGTCCACAGTAACTCACTGTGTCAGGGTGTCGATTGTGTCCACAGTAACTCACTGTGTCAGGGTGTAGATTGTGTCCACAGTAACTCACTGTGTCAGGGCGTAGATTGTGTCCACAGTAACTCACTGTGTCAGTGTGTAGATTGTGTCCACAGTAACTCACTGTGTCACGGTGTAGATTGTGCCCACAGTAATTCACTGTGTCAGGGTGTAGATTTTATCCACAGTAACTCACTGTCAGGGTGTAGATTGTGTCCTCAGTAACTCACTGTGTCAGGGTGTAGATTGTGTCCACAGTAACTCACTGTGTCAGGGTGTAGATTGTGTCCACAGTAACTCACTGTGTCAGGGTGTAGATTGTGTCCACAGTAACTCACTGTGTCAGGGTGTAGATTGTGTCCACAGTAACTCACTGTGTCAGGGTGTAGATTGTGTCCACAGTAACTCACTGTGTCAGGGTGTAGATTGTGACCACAGTAACTCACTGTGTCCGGGTATAGATTGTGTCCACATTAACTCACTGTGTCAGGGGTGCAGATTGTGTCCACAGTAACTCACTGTGTCAGGGGTGTATATTGTGTCATAGAAACATAGAAACATGGAAGATAGGAGCAGGAGAAGGCCAATCGGCCCTTCGAGCCTGCTCCACCATTCAATGTGATCATGGCTGATCATCCAATTCAGTACCCTGTCCCTGCCTTTTCCCCATATCCCTTGATCCCTTTAGCCTCAAGAAATATATCCAAGTCTTTCTTGAATATATTTAATGAACTGGCCTCCACCGCCCTCTGTGGCAGAGAATTCCACAGGTTCACCACTCTCTGGGTGAAGAAATTCCTCCTCATTTCAGTCCTAAATGGCTTACCCCTTATCCTTGGACTATGACCCCTGGTTCTGGACTCCCCGGCCATCAGAAACATCCTTCCTGCATCTAGTCTGTCCAGACCTGACAGAATTTTATAGGTTTCGATGAGATCCCCTCTCAATCTTCTATACTCCAGTGAGTATAAGCCCAATCTACACAATCTCTCCTCATACGTCATTCCTGCCATCCCAGGTATCAGCCTGGTGAATCTTCGCTGCACTCCCTCCATGGCAAGAACGTCCTTCCTCAGGTAAGGTGACCAAAACTGCACACAATACTAAAGGTGCGGTCTCACCAAGGCCCTGTACAACTGTAGCAAGACATCCTTGTTCCTGTACTCGAACCCTCTTGCTACAAAGGCCAACATACCATTTGCCTTCTTAACCGCCTGCTGCACCTGCATGCTTACCTTCAGCGACTGGTGCACAAGGACCACCAGGTCTCTTTGCACTTCCCCTTCTCACAATCTATTGCCATTCAAATAATAATCTGCCTTCCTGTTTTTGCCACCAAAGTGGATAACCTCACATTTATCCACATTATAGTGCATTTGCCATGTTTCTGCCCAATCACCCAACCTGTCCAAATCGTACTGGAGTTTCCCGACATCCTCCTCGCAGCTTACCCTCCCGCCCAGCTTTATGTCGTCTGCAAATTTGGAGATATTACATCCAATTCCCTCGTCCAGATCATTAATATATATTGTGAACAGCTGGGGTCCTAGGACCGATCCTTGCGGTACCCCACTAGTCACTGCCTGCCACTCGGAAAACGACCCGTTTATTCCAACTCTTTGCTTTCTGTCCGCCAACCAGCTCTCTATCCAAGTCAATACCTTGCCCCCAATCCCATGTGCCTTAATTTTGCACGCTAATCTCTTGTGTGGGACCTTATCGAAAGCCTTCTGAAAGTCCAAATACACCACATCCACTGGTTCTCCCTTATCTATTTTACCAGTTACATCCTCAAAAAATTCCAGTAGATTAGTCAAGCATGATTTACCTTTTGTAAATCCATGTTGACTTTGTCCGATCCTGTCACTGCTTTCCAAGTGCTGTGCTATTACATCTTTTATAATAGACTCGAGCATTTTCCCCACTACCGATGTCAGGCTTACCGGTCTATATTTCCCTGCTTTTTCTCTACCACCTTTTTTGAATAGTGGGGTAACATTAGCTACCCTCCAATCCATGGGTACCGTTCCAGAGTCTATCGAGTTCTGGAAGGTGATCAGTAATGCATCTACTATCTCTAGGGCCACTTCCTTAAGTGCCCTGGGATGTAGACCATCAGGCCCTGGGAATTTATCGGCCTTCAGTCCCATCAGTTTACCTAACACCATTTTCCTACAAATACTGATTTCTTTCAGTTCCTCGCTTTCATCTGACCCTATGTTCCCCGGCATCTTTGGGAGGTTATTTGTGTCCTCCTTTGTGAAGACAGAACCAAATTATGCATTTCGTTGGTCTGCCATTTCCTTGTTTCCCATTATAAATTCCCCTGATTCTGACTGTAAGGGACCTACGCTTGACTTCACTAATCTTTTTCTCTTCACATATTTATAAAAGCTTTTACAGTCAGTTTTTATGTTCCCTGCGAGCTTACTCTCATATTCTATTTTCCCTTTCTTAATTAATCCCTTTGTCCTCCTTTGTTGACTCCTAAACTGCTCCCAATCCTCAGGATTATTGCTTTTTCTAGCAAATTATATGTTCCCTCCTTGGATCTTATGCTATCCCTAATTTCCCTTGTTAGCCACGGTTGAGTCACCTTTTTTGTTTTATTTTTACGCCAAACTGGGATGAACAAATTCTGTAGCTCATCCATTTGGTCTTTGAATGTTTGCCATTGCCTATCCACCGTCAACCCTTTGAGTGCCATTCCCCACTCAATCCTACCCAACTCGCTCCTCAGACCATCGTAGTTTCCTTTATTTAAATTGAGGACCCTTGTCTCTGAGTCAACTACTTCATTCTCCATCTTAATGAAGAATTCGATCATATTATGATCGCTCTGACCCAAGGGGCCTCGTACAACAAGATTGCTAATTAATCCTTTCTCGTTGCATAATACCCAGTCTAAGATGACCTGATCTCTGGTTGGTTCCTCGACATATTGGTCCAGGAAACCATCCCGTAAACACTCCAGGAACTCCTCCTCCAAAGTATTGTCACTAATTTGGTTGGCCCAATCTAGATGTAGATTAAAGTCACTCATGATGACTGCTGTGCCCTTATTGCACGCTTCTTTAATTTCCCTTTTAATGCCATCCCCAACCTCCACCTTACTGTTTGGAGGTCTATATACCACTCCCACTAATGTTTTTTTCCCCTTAGTATTTCTCAATTCTACCCATACAGATTCCACATCATCAGAGCTAATATCCTTCATTACAATTGTATTAATCCCTTCTTTAACCAGTAATGCTAACCCACCTCCCTTTCCTTTTTGCCTATCTTTCCTGAATATCGAATAGCCCTGGATGTTGAGTTCCCAGTCTTGGCCATCTTTGAGCCACGTTTCTGTAATCCCAACCAAATCATATTCGTTTACCTCTATTTGCGCAGCCAATTCATCCACCTTATTACAAATGCTCCTCGCATTAAGACACAAAGCCTTCAGGCTTGTTTTTTTAACACTCTTAAACTTATTAGAATTATTATTTACTGTGGCCACGTTTGATGTAAATCGTTGATTTCTCTGACTGCCACATTTGTTTTTCTCCTTCCTATCTTTTGCTTTTATCCCTGTTTTCCTTTCCTCTGTCTCCCTGCTCAGGTTCCCAACCCCCTGCCATTTTAGTTTAAACCCCCCCGAACAGTGCTAGCAAACCTCCCCGCAAGGATATTTGTCCCGCTCTGGTTCAGGTGCAACCCGTCCGACTTGTACAAGTCCCACCTTTCCCAGAAGCAGGCCCAGTGATCCAGGAAACTAAAGCCCTCCCTCCTGCACCAACTCTTTAGCCACACATTCATCTGCTCTATCCTCCTATTCCTATACTCACCAGCACATGGCACCGGGAGTAATCCAGAGATTACAACCTTTGAGGTCCTGCTCTTTAATCTGCTACCTAGCTCCCTAAATTCTTGTTGCAGGACCTCATCCCTCTTCCTACCTATGTCATTGGTCCCAATGTGAACCACGACCTCTGCCTGTTCACCCTCCCCCTTGAGAATGCCCTGCAGCCGTTCAGTGTGTAGATTGTGTCCACAGTAACTCACTCTGTCAGGGTGTAGATTGTGTCCACAGTAACTCACTGTGTCAGGGTGTAGATTGTGTCCACAGTAACTCACTGTGTCAGGGTGCAGATTGTGTCCAGAGTAACTCACTGTGTCAGGGTGAAGCTTGTGTCCACAGTAACACACTGTGTCAGGGGTGTAGATTATGTCCACAGTAACTCACTGTGTCAGGGTGTAGATTGTGTCCACAGTAACTCACTGTGTCAGGGGTGTAGATTGTGTCCACAGTAACTCACTGTGTCAGGGTGTAGATTGTGTCCACAGTAACTCACTGTGTCCGGGTGTAGATTGTGTCCACAGTAACTCACTGTGTCAGGGTGTAGATTGTGTCCACAGTAACACACTGTGTCAGGGTCTAGATTGAGTCCACAGTAACTCACTGTGTCAGGGTGTAGATTGTGTCCACAGTAACTCACTGTGTCAGGGTGTAGATTGTGTCCACAGTAACTCACTGTGTCAGGGTGTAGATTGTGACCACAGTAACTCACTGTATCAGGGGTGTAGATTGTGTCCACAGTAACTCACTGTGTCAGGGTGTAGATTGTGTCCACAGTAACTCACTGTGTCAGGGTGTAGATTGTGTCCACAGTAACTCACTGTGTCAGGGTGTAGATTGTGTCCACATTAACTCACTGTGTCAGGGTGTAGATTGTGTCCACAGTAACTCACTGTGTCAGGAGTGTAGATTGTGTCCACAGTAACTCACTGTGCCAGGGTGTAGATTGTGTCCACATTAACTGACTGTGTCAGGGTGTAGATTGTGTCCACAGTAACTCACTATGTCCGGGTGTAGTTTGTGTCCATAGTAACTCACGGTGTCAGGGTGTAGATTGTGTCCATAGTAACTCACTGTGTCAGGGTGTAGATTGTGTCCACAGTAACTCACTGTGTCAGGGTGTAGATTGTGTCCACAGTAACTCACTGTGTCCGGGTGTAGATTGTGTCCATAGTAACTCACTGTGTCAGGGTGTAGATTGTGTCCACAGTAACTCACTGTGTCCGGGTGTAGATTGTGTCCATAGTAACTCACTGTGTCAGGGTGTAGATTGTGTCCACAGTAACTCACTGTGTCAGGGTGTAGATTGTGTCCACAGTAACTCAATGGGGCAGAAGTTCGGATCAGGGGCTTGCCGCGCGTGCAAGCCCCCGATCTGCACTTACCCGACGCGCCTGCCGTTCACCTCCTGGGTCGCCTGGAATTCCTTTTTGAAAGAGAAGAATCCCGGGCAGCGTCTGACGTCACGCCGCCCAGGAGTGCAGCCAGCGCGAAGCCTGGAGCGCGCTGTGCAACTGAGACACGCCCCTTGAGGTCAGTTTAATAGGACACGCCCCCAATGTTTCTCACAAGCTGCAAAGCATTTTTACATGCAGAGCAGCATTTCAAATAGGTTTTTGGTATTTTTATGAAGCTTTTGGTAACTTTTATAAACTTTTAAAAACGTTTACATTATTTTGAAGAATATGAAGTAGTTTTAAACAGAATTAAAGCAATTTAAAGACTTTTAAAAGCCCTGAAAGAATTTTTTTCATTCCATTTATTTATTTAGCAACGTCGTCGTCATACGTGTCTTCACACTGTTCCCTTTGGGGAACTGTAAGAAGTGGTGGAAGGATTTATGGCCGTGATTAACGCTCCTTCCGTGACCATAACCATCTTTGTACCAGCCATTAGGGCGGTTAGTCCTATGGCGGGAGGGTTTTACGGGCTCCCACAAGCTATACGAGGACGGGGGGCCACCCACACCCACGGACGCAAATATCCCACTGGATGTCAACCCAGAATTTAGAGCTGGAGCTCCGACTCCACTTGCCGGGACTGTCTGGAGCGGGGTTCGAAACCCTACCCCGTCTGGCCCAGCGGCGGGGATCCTACCGCTACGCCAAAGGCCCACTCCGATTAGCAAAGTGAAATGGCTGGAATGAGCACAATTCACGGCATTAAAAGAACTCACAATTGAATTGATGACCTCAGCAATCTCCTCAACGAGGTGGAGGCGCAGCGCCTGCTCATCATTGGTAATGAGAAGTCCAAGGCACCGCAAAAAGGACAGATGATAGCTTGGTCTTTCAAGTGGCAGCATAGGGCTCCAGTCACGGGGAGGGAAAAGGCGCAGGAAACGTATGGGTGTCACCTTTTGCGCGGAGTGGGCCTTTTGCGTAGCGGTAAGCATCCCCGCCGCTGGGCCAGAAGGAGTAGAGTTTCGAACCCCGCTGCAGACAGTCCCGGCAAGTGGAGTCGGAGCTCCAACTATAAATTCTGGGTGGACATCCAGCGGGATACTTGCGTCCGCGGGTGTGGGTGGCCCCCCCCCTCAGATGGGTTGTGGGAGCCCGTAAAACCCTCACGCCATAGGACTAACCACCCTAATGGCTGGTATGAAGATGGTTATGGTCACAGAAGGAGCGTTAACGTGGCCAGAAATCCTTCCACCACTTCATACAGTTCCCGAAAGGGAACAGTGTGAGGATACGTATGATGATGACCTCTTGCGCAATGCACCTCCTTGGACCCTCAGTCGCAGATGCGAGGGGGCAAATCGTGCAATTGTTAAATTTTTCATTTTATTGACATGTAAAATGTTGGCCCAGTAATTCCGTTCCAAACGCGTGAGTACGGTCGGGGTACTCACGCGTCTGGCCGGAGGAAATGCCGGTTTTCAGCATGCACAGCGCATGCGGGGAAAACCGGCATTTCCTGTCCTCTGAACAAAGGGGTTCAGAGGCAGAACGCGTGCGACTGCACAGGCAGCGCGTGCGCAGTAAAATTCACCGGTTTCAGTCATGCTTTCAGTGAGGTTAAGTCTTTACAACTTACACATGAAAAAAGCATGAGTACAGTTGCTCCAGAGGCTGCGGAGGAAGATATATTTTATCGTGGAGCTTCTGAAAGGCAATATTTTTGTTTGGGAAAGGGAGGAAAGTTATTTTAAGAAATGCTGAGGTAAGTTTTAAAGTTTATTTTTGTTTTTTAAAACGGGTTTTCAGTACTGTAGGTAGAAGGATCAATTGTGGCTATGTGAATTGAATTTGCTGTGTTTATTAAATGTGAAAATGACCAACATTTTTAAGAGAGAAACTTTTCATCAGTAATATATTCTTTTAAGTAATTATGTATGTATGTCTGTATATATTCCTTTGCGTATATGTATGTATGTATATATTCCCTTACTTATGTGTATGAATGTATGTATTTAATTATGACTTTCAGAGAAAGTAACTTATTGGAAAATCATAATTAAATACATACATTCATACACAAGTAAAGGAATATATACATACATACATATACGTAAAGGAATATATACGGACATACATACATAATTACTTAAAAGAATATATTACTGATGAAAAGTTTCTTTCTTAAAAATGTTGGAAATGTTACATTACTCATTTTAGAAGTCATTTTCACATTTAATAAACACAGCAAATTCAATTCACACAGCCACAATTGCTCCTTCTACCTACAGTACTGAAAACCCGTTTAAAAAAAAAAAAAATTAAACTTTAAAACTTACCTCAGCATTTCTTAAAATAACTTTCCTCCCTTTCCCAAACAAAAATATTGCCTTTCAGAAGCTCCACGATAAAATATATCTTCCTCCGCAGCCTCTGGAGCAACTTTACACATGCTTATTTCATGTGTAAGTTGTAAGGACTTAACCTCACTGAATCCATGAATGAAATCGACGAAGTTCACTGCGCACGCACTGCCTGTGCAGTCACACGCGCTGTGCCTCTGAACCCCTTCGTTCAGAGGACAGGAAATGCCGGTTTTCCCCACATGCGCTGTGCATGCTGAAAACCGGCATTTCCTCCGGCCAGACGCGTGAGTACCCCGACTGTACTCACGCGTTTGGAATGGAGTACTGGGCCAATGTGTCAGGGTGTAGATTGTGTCCACAGTAACTCACTGTGTCACGGTGTAGATTGTGTCCACAGTAATTCACTGTGTCAGGGTGTAGATTGTAACCACAGGAACTCACTATGTCAGGTGCTTAGATTGTGTCCACAGTAACTCACTGTGTCAGGGGTGTAGATTGTGTCCACAGTAACTCAATGGCCCAGAAATTCGGGTCGGGGGCTTGCCGCGCGTGCAAGCCCCCGATATGCACTTACCCGACACGCCGGCCATTGAGCTTCAGGGACGCCTGGAATTGCTGTTTTAAAATGTTGACTCCCGGGCAGCGTCTGACGTCACGCCGCCCAGGAGTGCAGCCAGCGCGAAGCCTGTAGCGCGCTGTGCAACTAAGACACGCCCCTTGAGGTCTCAGTTTAATAGGACATGCCCCCAATGTTTCTCACAAGCTGCTAAGCATTTTTACATGCAAAGCAGCATTTTAAATAGGTTTTTGGTATTTTTATGAAGCTTTTGGTAACTTTTATAAACTTTTAAAAACGTTTACATTATTTTGAAGAATCTGAAGTAGTTTTAAACAGAATTAAAGCAATTTAAAGACTTTTAAAAGCCCTAAAAGAATTTTTTTAATTCCATTTACTTATTTAGCAATGTCGTCGTCATACGTGTCTTCACACTGTTCCCTTTGGGGAACTGTATGAAGTGGTGGAAGAATTTATGGCCATGATTAACGCTCATTCCGTGACCGTAACCATCTTTGAACCAGCCATTAGGGTGGTTAGTCCTATGGCGGGAGGGTGTTACGGGCTCCCACAAGCTATACAAGGAGGGGGGGCCACCCACACCCACGGACGCAAATATCCCACTGGATGTCAACCCAGAATTTAGAGCCGGAGCTCCGACTCCACTTGCCGGGACTGTCTGGAGCGGGGTTCGAAACCCTACCCCGTCTGGCCCAGCGGCGGGGATCCTACCGCTATGCCAAAGGCCCAATCCGATTAGCAACGTGAAATGGCTGGAATGAGCACAATTCACGGCATTAAAAGAACTCACAATTGAACTGATGATGACCTCAGCAATCTCCTCAACGAGGTGGAGGCGCAGCGCCTGCTCATCATTGGCAATGAGAAGTCAAAGGCGCCGCAAAAAGGACAGATGATAGCTTGGTCTTTCAAGTGACAGCATAGGGCTCCAATCACGGGGAGGGAAAAGGCGCAGGAAACGTATGTGTAAGAGCCATAAAAGCTTAAGAAAATACTTTAAAATATTGGTTAAATAGCATAATACAGTTAATTTACCTGATTGACTTATTGTATTAAGAAACCCCCTATTTTCTTGCTCCAGTAGTATAGTCCGAGACACCCCCTTCATTCTTGCCACAATGGTACAGTCCCTAAGCCACACATGGTATGCAGCCATTTTACAGTTTAAACTCCACGTGGCTGAAGGAGGCAGAAGTTGTGAGGTTTGGAGCAATACAGTTTTTGACCGTGTTCGTTTATACGTGTTTGCTTTGTAATTCCGTTTGTGAAGTGTTATAGTAAACAGTTTAAAAGACAAAGCTACGTTTGAGAACGTTTTATTTCGACACGCGTCTACTCGTTGTTAACAGCCCCACAGCTCAGTGGCTGCCTGTTTGGAAACTAAGAAGCGCCACTACATTAGTCAAAAACTTGCTCCCTAAGAAGGAAAGGACGGAATTGTCGGCGAACGTGTACATGAATGGTCACGGAGCCAGACGACAATATAAGAAAGCGAAGGTACAGTGACTGTTACTTGCTTTGTTCATTCTATTGAGAAGCTAAATAAGAGCTGCGGGTAAAATGGCCGAGGCCTTGCGGAGCCAGGAGCTTTCCCCAGCCAAAAGGATTGCTGGCCAAAAGAGGGAAATAAAGCTCCCCCCAAAGGCAATGGAAGAGAAGTTACATAGAAGCATAGGTGCAAGGAAGGCTAAATTAGCTCAGATAACTGGAAAAATGAAGATAATTGATCGTCTCATGGAAGATAATGCTAATATTAAGAAAGCTGAAGACATAATGTATTACGATTTCTCCAAGCTGCATGAAGAATTTAATGTACTCAATGAAGATGTATTAGCACTTCTGTCTGAAGAAGAGGGAAACGCTGATCAGCACAACTGGTTTGATCTTAAATCAACCAGCATTAAGGACTATATCAAGGCCACAGAACAGTGGATGTTAAAGATTCGTCAAGATGCTGATACAGCAGAGAAAGATAAAGTTGACGATGAAGTCGGACCAGACGATAGCATTTCAGAGACTTCCGCCAGACCGAGCAAAAATCGAAAAGAAGGTAGCTCTGTTTCTGGACGCAGGTCAGTCGCTTCTACCACAAGCTCGTCGCGACGCATGAGAGAGGAGGTTGAACGGGCGGCGTTGATGGTGCGCTCAGCATCTTTAGCGGAGAAGCAAGCTCTTGAATGGGAAGAGGCCCAACTGCAGGTCCAAGAGGCCCAACTGCAGGCCCAACAGGCCCAACTGCAGGCCCAAGTGCAGGCCCAACAGGCCCAACTGCAGGCCCAACAGGCCCAGGTGCAGGCAAAGAAAGAACAGCTGGAGATAAAAACAGCTATCGCGGTCTCAGACGCCAGGTTGAGTGCGTATGAAGATTATGAAGGCTCACGGGACGGCGGGAGCGAATACTGCCAGTCAATGTTGTCACATAGAGTTGGATCCAAGGCACCTTCAAGAGTTACAAGAGAGTCCGAAGGCAATCCCCTGGCATTACAGCGTGGAAGAGTGGCCTCTCCACTAACAGGAGCACGTGATGCTACCCCAGACGTCAGACGGTCTAGACTAGACCCTGCTGATGACCACCAGAGGCCTGAAGACACAGGGAGAAGCCTATACCGAGTGATGCAACGTCAGAACGAAATTACAGAGATGCTTGTAAAACAACAGAATCTGTTTCGACTCCCTCAAAGAGACATACCAGTGTTCCAAGGCGACCCACTCAAGTATAAGCCCTTCATCAGATCCTTTGAACAAGCCATTGACTCCAAAACAGAGAGCAGCAGTGATAAGTTGTACTACCTGGGACAGTACACCAGTGGTAAACCACAAGACCTGGTCAGAAGCTGTGAACACATGAGACCGGACCGGGGATACATAGAAGCCAGGAAGTTGCTGCAGGAGCACTATGGTAACGAGCTGAAGATAGCCACTGCATATATTGAAAAGGCTACCAAGTGGCCACAGATCAGATCAGAGGACGGAGAGGCATTGAACGCATATGTTCTTTTCCTCATAGGATGTCGCAACACCATGGAGGATGTTGAATTCATGGAAGAGATGGACAATCCTACGACTATGAGAATCATCATCTCTAAGCTTCCTTACAGGATGAGAGAACAATGGAGAAGAACAGCCTTTGAGATAATGGAGAGACGGAAAAGTAGAGCCAGGTTTGCAGACTTAGTGAATTTCATAGACAAACAGGCTAAAATTGCTAGGGACCCATTGTTTGGAAATATCCAGGACGCCAGCCCGACCACCGATGGAAGAGTGAAAGCCAAGCCTGTTGAATCAAAGACTCTCAGGAAAGGTGGTTCCAGGGGAAGCAGCTTTGCAACTATCGTCACTCAGGCCGAGGAAGAAAGGCCCCAGAACTCATCTCCCAAAAAGAGCAGCACAGTGACGCCTGCTAATGCCTTTCAGAAGCCATGCTTATTCTGCCAGAAGAATCATACATTGGATTTCTGCAGCGACATCAAAGCACAGCCACATAAGGACAGAATCGAATTCCTGAAGTACAACGGCCTATGTTTTGGATGTCTCTCTCAGGGGCACCTGAGTAGAAACTGTAAGCAAAGAACAACATGCAGAGAGTGCACTCGGAAACATCCCAGTCTGCTGCATATCCATAAAGAAGAACAAGTCTCTAAGAAGAGTGAAGAAAACAATACCGACGAGAAGGTTGTTTCAAGTGCTCTGGTGTCGCTAGAACCAGAGACTTGTGGACTCACTGGGGCCGGTGACAGTGATTGTATTCTTGCCATCGTACCAGTAAAGATCAAGTCTAAGAGGAGCGAGAAGCTTGTGGAGACTTACACCTTCATGGATCCAGGTAGTTCAGCAACGTTCTGCACAGAATCACTCATGCGACAGCTGAATGTTAGAGGCAGAAGAACAGAAATCCTATTACGCACCATGGGTCATGAGAAGTCAATGCAAAGTTATATCCTGTCAGACTTAGAAGTGTGTGGACTTGAAGAGAAGGACTTCATAGACCTGCCTAATGTTTTCACACAGAGGGAGATTCCTGTTAGAATAGGGAACTTAGCCCTGCAGAAGGATGTGGATAGATGGCCTTACCTAGAAAAGGTGCGTCTCCCATACATTGAAGCAGAAATTGGCCTATTAATTGGAACCAATGCCTACAAAACTATGGAGCCATGGCAGGTGATAAACAGCAAGGATGACGGACCCTACGCCGTCAGGACAGCCCTTGGATGGGTAGTCAATGGACCGGTAAGGAGAGATGATGGCAACAAGTCGAACAAGGAGGAACGACAAAATGTCACAGTTAATCGCATCTCTATCGCAAGCATTGAAGAGCTGTTGATACAGCAGTTCAACGCAGACTTTTCAGAACGCAGCTGTGAGGAAAAGACAGAGATGTCACAAGAAGACCATCAGTTCATGAATGTGATGACAAGGTCTACACAGTTCATTGATGGCCACTATCACATTGGTTTGCCACTGAGAAGACAGACCGCGAAGATGACGAACAATCGCTGCATAGCAGAGCAACGCGCCATCAGTCTAAAGAGAAAGCTGAACAAGAACCCCGACTTTCACGAAGACTACAAAGGCTTCATGAGAAACATCATAGCGAAAGGCTATGCTGTAAAAGTGCCCGAGGAACAGTTGAACAGAGACGATGGAAGGGTCTGGTACATTCCTCATCACGGTGTGTATCACCCAAAGAAGAAAAAGATCCGTGTAGTGTTTGACTGCGCCGCCTCATTCAGAGGAACTTCACTGAATGACCAGCTGCTTCAAGGTCCTGATCTTACTAATACCCTCATTGGCGTCTTGACTAGGTTTAGACAAGAGCTCGTTGCCATGATGGCAAACATAGAATCAATGTTCTACCAAGTCAGAATCCCTGATGAAGATGCTGATCTTCTGCGTTTCCTTTGGTGGCCAGATGGCGACGTTAGTCAAGCGATGGTGGAATGTAGAATGGCCGTACACTTGTTCGGAGCCACATCATCTCCCAGCTGTGCAAGCTACGCTCTCAGAAAAACTGCAGAAGATGGCAAAGGCAAAGCACCATCAGAGGCTGTGGAGACAATCTTCAGAAACTTTTATGTCGATGACTGTCTGAAGTCCGTGTCAACAGAAGACGATGCCATCGCACTGTCAAGAGACCTTAGAACTCTGTGTTCGAATGGAGGATTCCATCTGACTAAGTGGATAAGCAACAGCAGAGCAGTTCTAGCTTCTATCCCAGAAAAGGAAAGAGCCACTGAAGTCAAAGATCTGGACCTGAGCCACGATGTCCTTCCTATCGAGAGAGCTCTTGGTGTACAATGGTGCATTGAGTCAGACACGTTCAACTTCAGGATAATGGTGAACGAAAGACCATCCACAAGACGAGGGATTCTCTCCGTGGTCAGTTCCATCTACGACCCTCTTGGATTCCTGGCACCACTCATTCTGCCGGTGAAGCTGATGCTACGAGAGCTGTGTAGAGACAAGAGAGGATGGGATGAAGATATCCCAGAAGGTCAAGCTCAGAGATGGCACAGATGGTTGACAGATTTGCAACAACTTTCTAGCTTCAACGTCAGTAGATGCATCAAGCCCGTGAGTTTTGGAGTTACAAAGACGGCTCAGCTACATCATTTCTCGGACGCCAGTGAGGACGGCTATGGCACGGCTACTTACCTCCTGCTGACAAATCAACAGGGCCAGAAACATTGTGCCTTCCTCATGGGGAAATCCAGGGTGGCTCCGCTGAAGCAGGTCACCATCCCGAGACTGGAGTTGACGGCAGCGGTTGTTGCAGTTAAAGTTGACCAGGCGATGCGGAAAGAGTTACAGCTCCCACTAGAAGAATCTGTCTTCTGGACGCTGAAGTATATAGAGAATGAGAAGATACGCTTCAAGACCTTCGTAGCAAACAGAATCTCATCCATTAGAGAAGCTACACAACCATCTCAATGGAGGTATGTAAACACCTCATTAAACCCAGCAGATCAAGCCTCACGGGGATTGAAGGCTGAAAACTTCATGAGGAGTGAAACTTGGATACAAGGCCCAAGTTATCTGCTGGAAACAGAGAGATCATGGCCAGAAAGACCAGATATGCCAAGTCAGATTGCTGAAGACGACGTCGAAGTCAAGAGATACATAGATACATAGATACATAGAAGATAGGAGCAGGAGTAGGCCATTCGGCCCTTCGTGCCTGCTCCGCCATTCAATGAGATCATGGCTGATCCTTTAATTCAGTATCCCGTCCCCGCCTTCTCTCCGTAACCCTTAACCCCTTTTGCCCGTAGAAATATATCTAATTCCCTCTTAAATATATTTAATGAGCTGGCGTACACTGCCCTCTGTGGCAATGAGTTCCACAGGTTCACCACTCTCTGAGTGAAGAAATTCCCCCTCATCTCTGTCCTAAATGGTTTAGCCCTTATCCTTAAATTATGTCCTCTAGTTCTGTTCTCACCCGCCAAGGGAAACATTCCTTCTGCATCCAGTCTGTCTAGACCTGTCAGAATTTTATACACTTCTATGAGGTCCCCTCTCAATCTTCTAAACTCCAGTGTGTACATCCCTAAACTACATAGTCTCTCCTCATAGGTCATTCCCGCCATTCCTGGTATCAGCCTGGTGAATCGCCGCTGCACCCCCTCCATGGCAAGAACATCCTTCCTCAGATGAGGCGACCAAAACTGTACACAGTACTCGAGGTGTGGTCTCACCAGTGCCCTGTACAGCTGCAGCAAGGTATCCCTGTTCCTGTATTCTAACCCTTTTGCTATGAAGGCCAGCATACCGTTTGCCTTCTTGACCGCCTGTTGCACCTGCATGCTCGCCTTCAGTGACTGGTGTACAAGAACACCCAGGTCTCTCTGTACTTCCCCCTCTCCCAATCTATTGCCATTTAAATAATAATTTGCCCTCCCGTTCCTGCACCCAAGGTGGATAACTTCGCACTTGTCCACATTATAGTGCATCTGCCATTTATCCGCCCAATCGCCCAGTCTGTCCAAATCGCTCTGGAGCTTCCTGGTCTCTTCCTCTGAGCCCACCCCCCCTCCTAGTTTAGTGTCGTCTGCAAATTTGGAAATGCTGCATCCGACTCCCTGATCCAGGTCATTAATGTAAATTGTGAACAGCTGGGGGCCCAGGACAGATCCCTGTGGTACCCCACTTGTTACTGCCTGCCATTCAGAAAATGAGCCGTTTATTCCAACTCTCTGTTTTCTATCTGACAGCCAGTTCCCTATCCACGCCAATACTTTCCCCTTTATCCCATGAGCCTCAATTTTCCATGCTAATCTTTTATGTGGGACCTTATCGAAGGCCTTTTGGAAGTCCAGGTACACCACATCTACTGGCTCTCCCCCATCTATTCTACCAGTTACTCCCTCAAAAAATTCCAATAGATTAGTCAAGCACGATTTACCCTTTGTAAATCCATGTTGACTCTGTCCTATCCTGTCCCCATTTGCTAAGTGCTCCGCTATTTCATCCTTAATGATGGACTCCAGCATTTTGCCCACAACTGATGTAAGGCTTACAGGTCTGTAATTACCTGCTTTTTCCCTACCCCCCTTTTTGAATAGTGGGGTAACGTTAGCTACCCTCCAATCCATGGGCACTGTTCCCGAGTCTAATGAATTCTGAAAAATCATCCTTAGTGCATCCGCTATCTCTAGGGCCACCTCCTTCAGTACCCTAGGATGCATGTTATCAGGCCCTGGGGATTTGTCCACCTTCAATCCCTTTAGCTTCCTTAACACCATATCCTTAGAGATATTGATTTGCGTCAGTTCCTCCTTTGCCAATGTCCCTATTTTTCCCGATATCCCAGGGAGGTTTTTTGTGTCTTCCTTCGTAAAGACTGACCCAAAGTATGCATTTAGTTGATCTGCCATTTCCTTATTTCCTATTATATATTCCCCCGTATCTGACTGCAATGGACCAACTTTGGTTTTCACCAGTCTTTTCCTTTTGATATACTTATAAAAGCTTTTGGAGTTAGTTTTTATATTTTCCGCCAGCTTGTTTTCGTAAGCTATTTTGCCCCTCTTGATTATGCCCTTTGCCCTCCTTTGCTCTATCTTAAACTGTTCCCAATCTTCCGCTCTGGCGCTTTTTTTGGCTATTTTATACGCCCTATCTTTGGATTTTATGCTGTCTCTAATTTCCCCTGTTATCCACGGTTGAGTCACCTTTTTAGATTTCCTTTTATGCCAGATTGGTATAAACAATTTTTGCAATTTTGTCATTCTATCTTTAAATGTTTGCCATTGTTTATCTACCTCCAGTCCTCCCAGGAACGTTGTCCAATCAGACCTACTCAGTTCCCGTCTCATGGCATCATAATTCCCCTTGTTTAAATTCAGGACCTTAGTCTCTGAGTCAATTTCTTCGCTCTCCATTTCGAGTGAGAAATCGATCATGTTATGATCGCTCTGACCCAAGGGTCCCCGTACAACAAGATTACTGATTAGTCCCTTCTCATTGCACAGTACCCAGTCCAATATAGCCTGTTCCCGAGTTGGTTCCTCGACATATTGATCCAGATAACCATCCCTTAAACACTCAAGGAATTCCTCCTCCTCATTATTTTTACTGATTAGGCTAGTCCAATCTATATGTAAGTTAAAGTCACCTATGATGACAGCTGTGCTCTTATTGCACGCTTCTCTAATTTCCCTCGTGATGCCCTCCCTAACCTCTATTTTACTATTTGGAGGCCTATATACCACTCCTATTAATGTTTTTCGCCCCTCGCTATTTCTTAGCTCCACCCATATAGATTCTGTATTAACTGAGTTAATATCCTTCCTTTCAATTGCATTTATCCCCTTTTTTACTAGCAATGCTACCCCTCCTCCCTTTCTTTTTTGTCGATCCTTCCTAAATACTGAATACCCCTGTATGTTAAGCTCCCAGCCCTGCTCACCCTGCAACCATGTTTCCGTAATCCCAATTAGATCATAATTATTAACCTCTATTTCCACAGCTAATTCATCTACCTTGTTCCTGATGCTTCTCGCATTAAGGTATAAAACCCTCAGGCTTTTTTTATGCTCACATTTTTTATGAATTAGTTTGGCCCTTTGTTTTTTGTTCCTCACCCTTTTACCATTTATTTCTGTCTGCCTTTCACTTTCCTCTATTTCACTACATAGGTTTCTAGCCCCCTGCCATACTAGTTTAAATGCTCCCGAACTGCTTTATCAAAAATTACCCCGAGAACATCAGTTCCATCTCTGCACAGGTGTAGACCAGTCACAGTAAATCTCATAACTACGAAAGAGAACTTTGACACAGTGAACAAGCTTGTTAACCATTTTTCAGGATGGCACCAGTTGAGGAAAGCAGTCGCATGGTTTCTAAGGTTGAAAGAGTTGCTGCTACACCTGAGCGGTAAGAGAAAAGAGTACCGAGCCACTATCAGTCAGTCTGAAAGTAACCCCGATAAGCAGAGAATGCTTCTACAGCAGTATATGCATCAGCACAAGACCACATTGGGTAAGAATTCATTGACCGTGGAGGATTTGGCCAAGGCTGAGATGGAGATAGTTTGCTTCAGTCAAAGACAAAGATACCCAGAAGAAATCGAAGCTTTACAGCGAAATACTCCAATCAAGAAAGGTAGTCATATCTACAAGCTGGACCCTACACTGCAAGATGGAGTACTGAGAGTGGGAGGGAGACTAAACAAATCTGCTATGCCAGAGGAGGCCAAGCATCCTGCTATCCTTTCTAAGGACCTCCGGGTTGCTACTCTCATTCTTCAGCATATACACCAGAGTATTGGACACAGTGGGAGGAATTACGTGCTTGCGAAGCTAAGACAAAGATACTGGATTCCAGGAGCTAATTCTGTAGTAAGAAAAATACTCTCTGAATGCATTGTTTGCAGGCGGTTACACGCTAGAGCTGGGGAGCAGAAAATGGCAGACCTGCCTGAAGACCGTTTGTTACCAGACAAGCCCCCATTTACAAACGTAGGGGTGGACTATTTCGGGCCTTTCGAGGTAAAGCGAGGACGGAGCCTTGTCAAGAGATATGGTGTGCTTTTCACTTGTTTGACCATCAGAGCAGTTCATATTGAGGTGGCACACACGCTTGACACTGATTCCTGTATTAACGCCTTGCGGCGCTTTGTCTGTAGAAGAGGTCAGGTGTCCATTATGCGTTCTGATAATGGCACTAATTTCGTCGGAGCGGAGAGAGAACTACGGGAAGCTATTGAAGGTTGGAATCGGCTTAAAATACAGGAAGCCATGATGCAAACAGGAATTAAGTGGATCTTCAATCCTCCGGCTGCATCCCACCATGGAGGTGTCTGGGAAAGACAGATACGCACCGTAAGAAAACTACTCAGTTCTGTACTGAAGCAGCAAGCGCTCGACGACGAGGGACTCCAAACCGTTCCGTGCGAGGTCGAAGCCATCATTAATGACCGACCGATAACTAAGACATCAGATGATCCCAATGACCTCGAAGCCCTGATTCCGAACCACCTGTTGTTGTTGAAAACACAGCCAGCCATGCCCCCGGGAGTCTTCAAAAAGGAAGATCTGTATGCCCGTCGGAAGTGGAGGCAAGTTCAGTATATGGCAGACCTTTTCTGGACCAGATGGACAAGAGAATACTTACCTCTGCTACAGGAGCGTCAAAAATGGTCCAAAATAAAGAGGAACTTCATTGTCGGAGACATTGTCTTAATCGTGGATGATTCAGCCCCTAGAAATTCTTGGTTGATGGGAAAAATAATTAAGACCATGCCAGACTCCAGAGGCGTCGTTCGTCGCGTTTGTTTGCAAACCAAGACCAGTACCCTGGAAAGACCGATCACAAAGCACTGCCTGCTACAAGAAGCAGCGTGAAAAGTTCCTGAACGAAAAAAGTGGACACTTATATTGTAAATATGTTGAACTCATTAGTTTATGACTCTTAATGTTTGAGTAATTGATACGCTTCATGTGCCTAGTCAATTAGGGGCCGGAATGTAAGAGCCATAAAAGCTTAAGAAAATACTTTAAAATATTGGTTAAATAGCATAATACAGTTAATTTACCTGATTGACTTATTGTATTAAGAAACCCCCTATTTTCTTGCTCCAGTAGTATAGTCCGAGACACCCCCTTCATTCTTGCCACAATGGTACAGTCCCTAAGCCACACATGGTATGCAGCCATTTTACAGTTTAAACTCCACGTGGCTGAAGGAGGCAGAAGTTGTGAGGTTTGGAGCAATACAGTTTTTGACCGTGTTCGTTTATACGTGTTTGCTTTGTAATTCCGTTTGTGAAGTGTTATAGTAAACAGTTTAAAAGACAAAGCTACGTTTGGGAACGTTTTATTTCGACACGCGTCTACTCGTTGTTAACAGCCCCACAGCTCAGTGGCTGCCTGTTTGGAAACTAAGAAGCGCCACTACAGTATGGGTGTCACCTTTTGCGCGGAGTGGGCCTTTTGCGTAGCGGTAAGCATCCCCGCCGCGGGGCCAGAAGGAGTGGGGTTTTGAACCCCGCTCCAGACAGTCCCGGCAAGTGGAGTCGGAGCTCCAACTATAAATTCTGGGTGGACATCCAGCGGGATACTTGCGTCCGCGAGTGTGGGTGGCCCTCCCCCTCAGATGGGTTGTGGGAGCCCGTAAAACCCTCACGCCATAGGACTAACCACCCTAATGGCTGGTATGAAGATGGTTATGGTCACGGAAGGAGTGTTAACGTGGCCAGAAATCCTTCCACCTCTTCATACAGTTCCCGAAAGGGAACAGTGTGAGGATACGTATGACGATGACCTCTTGCGCAATGCACCTCCTTGGACCCTCAGTCGCAGATGCGAGGGGGCAAATCGTGCAATTGTTAAATTTTTCATTTTATTGACATGTAAAATGTTGGCCCAGTAATTCCGTTCCAAACGCGCGAGTACGGTCGGGGTACTCACGCGTCTGGCTGGAGGAAATGCTGGTTTTCAGCATGCACAGCGCATGTGGGGAAAACCGGCATTTCCTGTCCTCTGAACGAAGGGGTTCAGAGGCAGAACGCGTGCGACTGTACAGGCAGCGCGTGCGCAGTAAAATTTGCCGCTTTCATTCATGCTTTCAGTGAGGTCAAGTCCTTACAACTTACACATGAAAAAAGCATGAGTACAGTTGCTCCAGAGGCTGCGGAGGAAGATATTTCTTATCGTGGAGCTTCTGAAAGGCAATATTTTTGTTTGGGAAAGGGAGGAAAGTTATTTTAAGAAATGCTGAGGTAAGTTTTAAAGTTTATTTTTGTTTTTTAAAACGGGTTTTCAGTACTGTAGGTAGAAGGATCAATTGTGGCTATGTGAATTGAATTTGCTGTGTTTATTAAATGTGAAAATGACTCCAACATTTTTAAGAAAGAAACTTTTCATCAGTAATATATTCTTTTAAGTAATTATGTATGTATGTCTGTATATATTCCTTTGCGTGTATGTATATATTCCTTTACTTATGTGTATGAATGTATGTATTTAATTATGACTTTCAGAGAAAGTAACTTATTGGAAAATCATAATTAAAAACATACATTCATACACATAAGTAAAGGAATATAAAACATACATACATATATGTAAAGGAATATATGCGGACATACATACATAATTACTTATTACTGATGAAAAGTTTCTTTCTTAAAAGTGTTGGAAATGTTACATTACTCATTTTAGAACACTCATTCTCACATTCAATTCACACAGCCACAATTGCTCCTTCTACCTACCGTACTGAAAACCCGTTTAAAAAAAAAAATTTAAACTTTAAAGCTTACCTCAGCATTTCTTAAAATAACTTTCCTCCCTTTCCCAAACAAAACTTTGCCTTTCAGAAGCTCCACGATAAAATATATCTTCCTCCGCAGCCTTGGAGCAACTTTACACATGCTTTTTTCAAGTGTAACTTGTAAGGACTTACCCTCACTGAATCCATGAATGAAATCGACGAAGTTCACTGCGCAAGCGCTGCCTGTGCCTCTGAACCCCTTCGTTCAGAGGACTGGAAATGCCGGTTTTCTCCGCATGCGCTGTGCATGCTGAACACGGGCATTTCCTCCGGCCAGACGCGTGAGTACCCCGACCGTACTCACGCGTTCAGAGAGGAATTACTGGGCCAATGTGTCAGGGTGTAGATTGTGTCCACAGTAACTCACTGTGTCAGAGTGTAGATTGTGTCCATAGTAACTCACTGTGTCAAATTGTAGATTTTGTCCACAGTAACTCACTGTGTCAAATTGTAGATTGTGTCCACAGTAACTCACTGTGTCAGGGGTGTAGATTCTGTCCACAGTAACTCACTGTGTCAGGGTGTAGATTGTGTCCATAGTAACTCACTGTGTCAAATTGTAGATTTTGTCCACAGTAACTCACTGTGTCAGGCTGTAGATTCTGTCCACAGTAACTCACTGTGTCAGGGGTGTAGATTGTGTCCACAGTAACTCAATGTGTCAGGGTGCAGATTGTGTCCACAGTAACTCACTGTGTCAGGGTGTAGATTGTGTCCACAGTAACTCACTGTGTCAGGCTGCAGATTGTGTCGACAGTAACTCATTGTGTCAGGGTGTAGATTGTGTCGACAGTAACTCACTGTATCAGGGTGTAGATTGTGTCCACAGTAATTCACTGTGTCAGGGTGTGGATTGTGTCCACAGTAACTGACTGTGTCAGGGTGTAGATTGTGTCCACAGTAACTCATTGTGTAAGGGTGTAGATTGTGTCCACAGTAATTCACTGTGTCAGGGTGTAGATTGTATCCACAGTAATTCACTGTGTCAGGTTGTAGATTGTGTCCACAGTGACTCACTGTGTCAGGGTGTAGATTGTGTCCACAGTAACTCACTGTGTCCGGGTGTAGATTGTGTCCATAGTAACTCACGGTGTCAGGGTGTAGGTTGTATCCACAGTAACTCACTGTGTCAGGGTGTAGATTGTGTCCACAGTAACTCACTGTGTCAGGTGTTTAGATTGTGTCCACAGTAACTCACTGTGTCAGGGTGTAGATTGTGTCCACAGTAACTCACTGTGTCAGGGGTGTAGATTATGTCCACAGTAACTCACTGTGTCAGGGTGTAGATTGTGTCCACAGTAACTCACTGTGTCAGGGTGTAGATTGTGTCCACAGTAACTCATTGTGTCAGGGTGTAGATTGTGTCCACAGTAACTCACTGTGTCAGGTGTTTAGATTGTGTCCACAGTAACTCACTGTGTCAGGGGTGTAGCTTGTGTCCACAGAAACTCACTGTGTCAGGGTGTAGATTGTGTCCACAGTAACTCACTGTGTCCGGGTGTAGATTGTGTCCACAGTAACTCACTGTGTCCGGGTGTAGATTGTGTCCACAGTAACTCACTGTGTCAGGGGTGTAGAATGTGTCCACAGTAACTCAGTGTCAGGGTGTAGATTGTGTCCACAGTAACTCACTGTGTCAGGGTGTAGATTGTGTGCACAGTAACTCACTGTGTCAGGAGTGTAGATTGTGTCCACAGTAACTCACTGTGTCAGGAATGTAGATTGTGTCTACAGTAACTCACTGTGTCATGGTGTAGATTGTGTCCACAGTAACTCACTGTGTCAGGGTGTAGATTGTGTCGACAGTAACTCTCTGTGTCAGGGTGTAGATTGTTTCCACAGTAACTCACTGTGTCAGGGGTGTAGATTGTGTCCACAGTAACTCACTGAGTCAGGGTGTAGATTGTGTCCACAGTAACTCACTGTGTCAGGGTGTAGGTTGTGTCCACAGTAACTCACTGTGTCAGGGTGTAGATTGTGTCGACAGTAACTCACTGTGTCAGGTTGTAGATTGTGTCGACAGTAACTCACTGTGTCAGGGTGTAGATTGTGTCCTCAGTAACTCACTGTGTCAGGGGTGTAGATTGTGTCCACAGTAACTCACTGAGTCAGGGTGTAGATTGTGTCCACAGTAACTCACTGTCAGCAAAAATTTGATCCCTGATTTTCTGTGGTCTGCGATCTGACCTTGTCCTGGAACACCAAAGGAACCCCTTTACGCCCATCTGGTGGTCAGATTGCCTCATATCAGTCTCCAACTTTACACCAGTTCGCATTGAGGCCAAGGAAGCGAGAACTCTCAGTTAAGAGAGCTTGTGTCCTTAGCCCCACCCCATCTGCATTAGTGACCTAGCTGGGGATGATGCAGCCTCTGCTCCTGTACAAAGCCACTGGAAACTCCCATGGAATGGCAGGACATGGTGTATCTGGCCATTGGCAGAGCCTCTGGTTGTCGTAGAAACATAGAAACATAGAAAAATAGGAGCAGGAGTAGGCCATTCGGCCCTACGAGCCTGCTCCGCCATTCAGTATGATCATGGCTGATCCTCTATCTTGGTACCATATTCCCGCTCTCTCCCCATACCCCTTGATGTCTTTTGTGTCTAGAAATCCAGCTATCTCCTTCTTAAATTTATTCAGGGACTTGGCCTCCACAGCCTTCTGTGGTAGAGAATTCCACAGGTTTACCACCCTCTGAGTGAAGAAGTTTCTCCTCATCTCAGTCCTAAATATCATACCCCGCATCCTGAGACTGTGACCCCTCGTTCTAGACACCCCAGCCAGGGGAAACATCCTCCCTGCATCCAGTCTGTCTAGCCCTGTCAGAACTTTATATGTTTCAATGAGATCCCCTCTCATTCTTCTAAACACTAGTGAATACAAGCCTAGTCGACCCAATCTCTCCTCATATGACAGTCCTGCCATCCCAGGGATCAGTCTGGTGAACCTTCGCTGCACTCCCTCTATGGCAAGTATATCCTTTTTTAGGTAAGGAGACCAAAACTGCACACAGCACTCCAGGTGTGGTCTCACCAAGGCAGGCCCTGTTCAACTGTAGTCAGATATCCTTGCTCCTGTACTCAAATCCTCTTGCAATGAAGGCCAACATACCATTTGCCTTCCTAACTGCCTGCTGCACCTGCATGTTTGCTTTCAGTGACTGATGTACAAGGACACGCAGGTACATCAGCATTTTCCAATCTATCACCATTTAAATAATACTCTACCTTTCTGTTTTTCCTATCGAAGTGGATAACTTCACATTTATCCACATTATACTGCATTTGCCATGTATTGCCCACTCACTCAACTTGTCTAAATTGCCTTGAATCCTCTTTGCATCCTCCTCACAACTCACAATCCCACCTAGTTTTGTGTCATCAGCAAACTTGGAAATATTACATTTGGTTCCCTCATCCAAATCATTGATATATATTGTGAATAGCTGGGGCCCAAGCACAGATCCCTGCGCTACCCCACTAGTCACCGCCTGCCACCCTGAGAAAGACCCATTTATTCCTACTCTCTGTTTCCCGTCTGTTAACCAATTTTCAGTACATGCCAGTATATTACCTCCAATCCCATGTGCTTTAATTTTGCACACTAACCTCTTATGTGGGACTTTATCAAAGGCCTTCTGAAAATCCAAATACACCACATCCACTGGTTCTCCCTTATCCATTCTACCAGTTACATCCTCAAAAAACTCCAGTAGATTTGTCAAACACAGTTTCCCTTTCATAAATCCATGTTAACTTTGTCTAATCCCGTTGATATTTTCTAAGTGTCCTGTTGAAAATGCTGGCATCTATTATAAAGGATTCAATAACTGGGCACTTAGAAACTAATAGTAAGATTGGGCAGAGTCAACATGGATTTATGAAAGGGAAATCCTGTTTGACAAATCTATTGGAGTTCTTTGAGGATGTAACTAGTGGAGTAAACTAGGCCTGTATTCTCTTGAATTCAGAAGAATGAGAGGGGATCTCATTGAAGCATACAAAATTATTACAGGGCTTGATAGGGTGGATGTTGGGGGAATGTTTCCCTTGGCTGGGGAGTCTAGAACCAGGGGCCACAGTCCCAGGAAAAAGGGTAGGTCATTCAGGACTGAGATAAGTAGAAATTTCTTCACACAGAGGGTGGTGAATCTTTGGAATTCTCAGTCATTGGGCATATTCAAAACAGAAGTCGATAGATTTCTGATTAGTAAGGGCATCAAGGGATATGGCAATAGGGCCGGTGAATGGAGCTGAGGCAGAAGATCAGCCATGATCTCATTGAATGGCGGAGCAGGCTTGAAGGGCCGAATGGCCTACTCCTGCTCCTATTTCTTATGTTCTTATGTTCTTATGACATCCTGTATAATAGACTCTAGCATTTTCCCTACTACTGATGTTAGGCTAACCGGTCTGTAGTTCCGGTTTTCTCTCTCCCTCCTTTCTTAAATAGTGAGATTACATTTGCCTCCCTCCAATCTGCCGGAACTGTTCCATAATCTATAGAACTTTGGAAGATGACAACCAATGCATCCACTATTTCCATGGCTACCTCTTTTGGTACTCTGGGATGCAAATTATCAGGCCCTGAGGATTTATCAGCTTTCAGTCCCATTAATTTCTCCTGCACTATTTTTTTTACTAATACTAATTTCCTTTAATTCCTCCTTCTCACTAGACCCTTGGTTCCTCGCATTTCTGGGAAGTTATTTGTGTCCTCTTCCGTGAAGACAGAATCAAAGTATTTATTTAATTGTTCTATCATTTCCTTGTTCCCCATTATAAATTCTCCCGTTTCTGACTGTAGCAGACTCCTGCTAGAGTTACAGCGAGAGACCACTGGAACTACTGAACAAATTCGGGGCCAGTCTGTGGTTAAAGTGATAATCGTGCCTCTATATGGCATGGAGGGGAGAGGATAAAGATCTAAAGAGGCAAAAATAAAATAATTTAAAAACTAGGCAGCAGGGAAGGAAGAAAATAAATAACCAGTTAGGAACCTGAGCACATCAGAAAGTGCATTGATGTACATCACCCCCGACACTTTTGTTCTGCTAATGATGACATATTCCAATGTTTTTCAAAGTAGGAGTTTCTGTTTTATTAGCATAATAAAAGCAATGAAGTGTATTCCCTGTGAAAAGCTGCTGCCACATATTCGCTAGTTTATAGTGTGACTCATGGGGCTAAGCATTTTACTGACTCATGGGTTATGCTCGTGATTCCTTATTCTGCACCAGCATCTGCTTTTCAGCTACAAAAATTTAACCAGTCACATTCAAACTGAAGATTTTGCTCTCTCTCTTTCTCTGAACTCACATCTTTCTTTAGTTTCTCTCCTATCTCACCTTATGACCCCTCCGAGCTCATCTTGTCCATGAGAACCAGTGCATCTTGTAGATAGTACACACTGCAGCCACGGTACACCGGTGGTGGAGGGAGTGAATGTTTAAGGTGGTGGATGGGGTGCCAATTGAGTGGGCTGCTTTGTCCTGGCTGCTGTCGAGCTTCTTGAGTGTTGTTGGAGCTGCACTCATCCATGCAAGTGGAGAGTATTCCATCACACTCCTTTCTTGTGCCTTGTAGATGGTGGAACGGCTTTGGGGAGTCATGAGGTGAAATACTCACCGCAGAATACCTGGCCTCTGACCTGCTCTTGTTGCCACAGTATTTATGTGGCTGGTCCAGTTAAGTTTCTGGTCAATGGTGACCCCCAGGATGTTGATGGTGGGGGATTTGGCGATGGTAATGCCGTTGAATGTCAAGGGGCAGTGGTTAGACTCTCGCTTGTTGGAGAGAGTCATTGCCTGGCACGTCTGCGGCGCAAATGTTACCTCCCACTTATCAGCCCAAGCCTGAACGTCGTCCAGGTCTTGTTGCATGCGGGCATGGACTGCTTCATTATCTGAGGAGTTGTGAATGGCACTGAACACGTGCAGTCATCAGCGAACATCCTCATTTCTGACATTATGTTGGAGGGAAGGTCATTGATAAAGCAGCTGAAGATGGTTGGGCCTAGGACACTGCCTTGAGGAACTCCTGCAGCGATGTCCTGGGGCTGTGATGATTGACCTTCAAGCATCACAACCATCTTCCTTTATGCTAGGTATGACTCCAGCCAGTTGAGTGTTTTCCCCCCCGATTCCAATTGACTTCAATTTTACTAGGGTTCCTTGATGCCACACTCGGGGCAGCACAGTGGCATAGTGGTTAGCACTGTTGCCTCACAGCGCCAGGGACCCGGGTTCGAATCCGGCCTCGGGTGACTGTCTGTGTGGAGTTTGCACATTCTCCCTGTGTTTGCGTGGGTTTCCTCCGGGTGTCAGTGCAGGCTCGATGGGCCGAAATGGCCTCTATCTGCACTGTGGGGTTTCTGTGTGATTCTGTGTGAAATGCTGCCTTGATGTCATGGGCAGTCACTCTCACCTCACCTCTGGAATTCAGCTCCTTTGTCCATCTTTGTCCACGCCCATCTTTCCTGCAACTCCATGTTTGAATCCCTCCAATTGGGTTCCACCCTGCCACAGTACTGAAACGGCCCTTATCATTCCACAAAGGATATCCTACGTGACTGTCCTCATCCTACTCAACCTGTTGGCAGCCTTTGACATGGTTGACCACACCACTCTCCTCCAATGCCTCTCCTCCGTTGTCCAGCACGATGGGACGGTCCTCGACTGGTTCCATTCTTATCTATCCAGAGAATAGCCAGAGAATCACCTGCAATGGCTTCTCTTCCGGCTCTCGCACCGTTACCTCTGGAGTCCCCAAGGATCTATCCTTGGACCCCTTCAATTTCTCATCTACATGCTGCCCCTTGGTGACATCATCTGTAAACAAAACATCATGTTCCACACATCCGCTGACAACATCCAGCTCTACCTCACCACCACTTCTCTTGGCCCCACCACGGTCTCTAAATTGTCAGACTGCTTGTTCGACATCCAGTACTGGATGAGCAGAAATTTCCTCCAGCTGAATATTGGGAAGACCGAAGCCATTGTCTTCGGTCCCCACCACAATCTCCGTTTTCTAGCCATCGACTCCATCCCTCTCCCTGGCAACTGTCTGAGGCTAAACCAGACCGCTTGCAACCTTGATGTCATATTTGACACCAAGATGAGCTTCTGACCACATATACGCTCCAACTCCAAGACCACCTTCTTCCACTTCCGTAATGTCGCCTGACTCCACCCCTGCATCAGCTCATCTGCTGCTGAAACTCTCATCCATGTCTTTGTTACCTCTGGCTGTCCTTCCCTCTTCCACCCTACATAAACATGAGCTCATCCAAAACTCTGCTGCCCATTTACCAACTCGCACCAAGTCCCGTTCACCCATCACCCTGTGTTCGGTGACCTACATTGGCTCCTGGTCCGGCAATGCATCAATTTTAAAATTTTCATCCTGGTGTTCAGATCCCTCCATGGCCTCGCCTCTCCCTATCTCTGTAACCTCCTCTGGCCCTAAAAGCCTTTCAGAACTCTGTGCTCCTCCAATTCTTGTGCATCCCCAATTTTAATCACTCCATCACTGGCTGCCATGCTTTTAGCTGCCTGGGCCCTAAGCTCAGGAATTCCCTCCCTAAACCTCTCTGCCTCTCTCTTGTCCTTTAAGACCCTCCTTTAAAACCTACCTCTTTGTCCAAGCTTTTGGTCATCTGTCCTAATATCTCCTTATGTGATCTTGGTGTCAAAGTTTGTTTGATAACGCTCCTGTGAAGTGCCTTGGGATGTTTTACTACGTTAAGGTGCTATATAAATGCAAGTTGTTGTTGATATAAATTATATTGTCAAACTTGTTGTAAGTTACATTAAACTGTTAAAGTAACTATTTTTCTAGAAAACGTCTGTATACATTCTAGAAATTCATTGCCTTTACTACTTGAGCTGTTTTGCTTCTTCTAGTCTATGTTAAAATTAAAATCTTCCATTATAACCATATTGTTTTTGTAACATGCTTCCCTGATCGTATTTATACATTCCCCCACTACATCACTACTATCAGGAGGTTTTTTAGACAACTCCTACCAGAGTCTTGTATCCTTTGCTGTTCCTCAATCTACCAATAGTACTTCCACTGCCTGATCAACCTTACTGAAATCTCTTCTTCCCACTGCTGTAATTGTGTTTTTATCAATATTGCTACCTCTCCTCTTCCAATTTCCATATCCTTTCAAAAAAATCATATAGCCTGGAATATTTAGCTCCCAATCATGCTCAACTTGACGCCAAAGCTCTGTAATGGCTACATCATACCCTTTAAGCTTCTAACTTACTTGTTTTATTTATTATGCTACATGCATTCGTGTATTCTTATTTGGGTAATTGTCTCCACTCTGCCCATATGTTTTTTTCCACACACAAATGCCTCTCCGGTTTAGGTGAAGATCATTCCAGCTGTACAGCCTTCCCTTTCCCCAAAAGTGGTCCCAATGTCCCAGGAATCTGAAACCCCCCTCTCTACACCATTTTTCCAGCCATACATTGATAATCCTAATCTTTCTCTCCCTGTCTGGTTCAATGCATGGCACTAGGAGTGATCCAAAGATTATTACCCGGGAGGTGCTGTTCCTTAATCTACAATTTAACTCCATGAAATCCCTTTTCAGAACCTCAAACTGATTATCTATGTCATTGATTTTCACATGAACCACGACCTCTGATTGCTTATAAGAACATAAGAACATAAGAAATAGGAGCAGGAGTAGGCCATACGGCCCCTCGGGCTTGCTCCGCCATTCAATAGGATCATGGCTGATCTGAATCTAGACTCACGTCCACTTCCCTGCCCTCTCCCTGTAACCCCTAATTCCCTTATCTGCTAGGAAAATGTCTATCTTCATTTTTAATTTATTTAATGTTGCAGCTTCCACAGCTCTCTGGGGTAGCAAATTCCACAGATTTACTACCCTCTGAGTGAAGAAGTTTCTCCTCATCTCAGTTTTGAAAGGGCAGCCCCTTATTCTAAGATTATGCCCCCTAGTTCTAGTCTCACCCATCAGTGGAAACATCCTCACCGCATCCACCCGATGAAGCCCCCTCACAATCTTATATGTTTCAATAAGATCGCCTCTCATTCTTCTGAACTCCAATGAGTAGAGTCCCAACCTACTCAACCTTTCCTCATACGTCAACCCCCTCATCTCTGGAATCAACCGAGTGAACCTTCTCTGAACCGCCTCGGGAGCAAGTATATCTTTTCTTAAATATGGAAACCAAAACTGCACGCAGTATTCCAGGTGTGACCTCACCAATACCCTGTATAACTGCAGCAAGACTTCCCTGTTTTTATACTCCATCCCCCTTGCAATAAAAGCCAAGATTCCATTGGCCTTCCTGATCACCTGCTGCACCTGCATACTAACCTTCTGTGTTTCATGCACCAGGACCCCCAGATCCCTTTGTACTGTAGCACTTTGCAGTTTCTCTCCATTTAGATAATAACTTGCTCTTTGATTTTTTCTGCCAAAGTGCATGACCTCACACTTTCCAACATTATATTGCATCTGCCAAATCTCTGCCCACTCACTCAGCCTGTCTATGTCCTTTTGCAGGTTTTTTATGTCCTCCTCACTAACTGCTTTCCCTCCCATCTTTGTATCGTCGGCAAACTTGGATATGTTGCACTCGGTTCTTTCCTCCAAATCGTTAATATAGATTGTAAAGAGTTGGGGTCCCAGCACTGACCCCTGCGGAACACCACTAGTTACTGATTGCCAGCCTGAGAATGAACCATTAATTCCAACTCTTTGTTTTCTGTTAGATAGCCAATCTTCCACCCATGCCAGTATTGTTGTGTATGTACCTTTAAGGGAATAACTGGTCTTAGACTGCAGTACCGGCAGTGACCACCCCTGTATAAAAGGCCCTAGCAGGCTTCTGTAGTTTCAGTTTCAAGCTGCCTCTTGTTCAGTAAAGTACCTGTTAAACTGTTCTCCCGAAGTCCGTGTATTATTGAGGCGCGGACTTTACAGTGGCGACGAGTAAGTTCGAACTCACCTGCAGTGTGGCATCATCTCACGGGGATCTCGCCTGAAAGGGAGGTCCTGGAAGGTCGTAGTCTGAGCAACGGGCGTCGACCAAGGGCAACCGCCCAAAGAATCCATCGGTGTTTGGAGAATTGCGGGAGAGACTGTGGTTCCAGCGAATCGTGCTGGTAGCAGGTAGCGCGCTGACCCTTCCGGACTGCGGCGGGCTCAAGCTCGATCGAGCGGCTGTGCAAATCGGGCCGCGCAGCGTCGCCGGGAAAAGAATACAAGACAGAGAGGGTGGAGCACACAGGGCGCGGTCGGTGCTTGAGAACAGGACAGCGGAGAGAAACTAAACGGGGGGGAAGGAAAGCGAGGCGCGCCAAAGCTGCGGGTCGCCGCCATTACCTCGTAGAACGCTAGGAGCAGCATGGCAGTAAGGGGAAGAAGCAAAAGCGCGGGAGGCGCCATTTTATCCTGTTGGGGAAGAAGCAAAAGCGCGGGAGGCACCATTTTATTCCATTGGGGAAGAAGCAAAAGCGCGGGAGGCGCCATTTTAAATCGCCCAAGATGCCGAAAAGTGGCAGTATCACTGCTTTCGACAACGAGGTAGAAGACTGGACCACGTATGTGGAAAGAATTGAAGTGTACTGCAAGGCAAATGAGGTGGCCGATGGAAAGAGGGCGTCGGTATTATTAAATCTGATGGGTGCGAGTACGTACGGCCTATTGCGGAATTTAATTACCCCAGCTAAACCAATGGAGAAAAGTTTTGAGGAGATTGTTCATATCTTACAGGAACACCTAAGCCCTACACCACTGCTGATAGCAGAAAGATTCAAGTTCCATAAAAGAAACCAGCACAAAGATGAGAGCAATGCTGACTATCTCACGGAACTACGCAAGTTATCGAAGCACTGCCAGTTCGGAGCAGGACTGGCAGACACCTTACGGGATAAGTTTGTCTGCGGGCTCCAGAGTGAAGGAACCCAGAAATGACTACTTTCAAAAAAAGGACCTGACGCTAGAACAGGCTTTCAGCGTGGCAGTATCCTACGAAGCAGCAGCACGGGGAGCTGTGGAAATACAACAGAAACCACAAGAATACAGCGCTAACGAAATGGCGTATGGAGCCGAAAAGTGCTATCGCTGCGGCAGAACAACCCATGAGCAGAAGGACTGCTGGTTTAAAGACAAAATATGCAGGCAATGCGGGAAAATGGGACATATAGCAAGAGTCTGCAGGTCGGGAAAGAAGACCAACATGACAAAACTACTAAGGAACAGTACAGGAAAGTAAAGAAACTGACAGATAGTAGTTCAGAAGATCAGGAGAGTGATAAGGACTCCGGGAGCAGGCGACTAAGTTGTTTAAAGTTACACAACGTGATCGCAAAAGAAGATCACCGAACCATTTGGGTCACCCTCATGACAGCAGGGACCCCAGTGAAGATGGAATTGGACACAGGATCAGCCCTAACTGTCATGAATCGACGAGACTATGAGCGGCTATTCTCACACATACCCTTAAAGGACACGTCCATTGTATTGAAGACATACACGGGGCAAAAGGTCTAACCCAGAGGAAAAATAAGGGTGCCAGTTGAATATAACGGAAAGGAAACACAGAAACTATACATGTATATACTACGAGATGGAGGACCACCATTATTGGGACGTGAATGGATCCGAAGACTACAATTGGATTGGCATTCCATTCTGGCACGAACTGTGGCTGACAAAAAAGATGATGACGTCGCACCTGGACGTCTGTCACAAATTCTATCTGACGCAGAAGAGGTGTTCCAACAAGGACTTGGGACTCTAAAAGGAGTAAAAGCAACCATAAAGATTGAGGATAACGCAACCCCAAAATTTTTCAAGGCCAGACCGGTGCCATATGCGATACGCCTAGCTGTGGAAGCTGAACTGGAGAGTCTGGAGCGTTCGGGGGTGCTGTCTAAGGTGGACTGGAGCGAGTGGGCCACACCCATTGTTCCTGTAATGAAGAAAGCATTGAGCAGCACGCCTGGGGAGCCAAGGAAGGTTCTCATCTGTGGGGACTTCAAGGTGACTGTGAACCCAGTCCTGCACACAGTACAGTATCCGCTTCCGCGGATAGAAGATATTTTCACCTCACTATCTGGAGGGAAACGTTTTACAAAGATTGACCTGGCTCAAGCGTATCTACAAATGGAGGTGGAAGAAGCATCTAGGAAATACCTCATGATAAACACTCTCCAAGGCCT
The DNA here is from genome assembly GCF_052327205.1 of Somniosus microcephalus. NCBI lineage: Eukaryota > Metazoa > Chordata > Chondrichthyes > Squaliformes > Somniosidae > Somniosus > Somniosus microcephalus. The sequence goes on from NC_140987.1 coordinate 250,043,153, forward strand.
TTACCAGTACAATCGACTGGTATTTAGGGTAGCATCGGCCCCGGCTATGTGGCAGAGGGCAGTGGAACAAGTCCTGCAAGGGATCCCGGGGACCCAGTGTTATTTGGACGACATCCTGGTTACGGGCGAAAATGACAATGAACACCTTGCCAACCTGGAACAGGTGCTCACGAGATTGCAGGAATATGGGCTACGAGCCAACCGTCCCAAATGCGAGTTCTTCAGGAGACAAATCTCGTATTGTGGCCACATGATTGATGAGGAAGGGTTGCATAAGTTGCCGGACAAGATTGAGGCTGTAGTCAAGGCTCCAGCACCAGAAAATGTGTCGCAACTGAGGTCGTTCCTCAGGTTGGTGAACTACTACCATAAGTTCTTGCCGAATTTATCTACAATTCTGCACCCACTGAATGCCCTCCTTCAAACTGGTGTAACATGGAAATGGAGTGATGAGTGTAAGCGTGCCTTTCAGGAATGTAAATGCCAAATCACTTCAAAAGAAGTATTGGCCCACTACAACCCAACACTACCGATTCGGTTGGCATGTGATGCGTCACCTTACGACATTGGAGCGGTGCTGTCACACAAATTCCGTGACGGTTCAGAGAGGCCAATAGCCTTTGCATCGCGCTCGCTAACCTCAGCCGAGCGTAACTACGCCCAGATTGACAGGGAGGCCCTCAGCCTGGTGTGGGGGGTGAAGAGGTTCAATCACTATCTGCACGGGCAGAAATTCACCCTACTGACTTATCATCAACCCCTGGTCTCAATTTTTAACCCAAAGAAGGGCGTCCGGTGATGACGGCGCAACGGCTGCAAAGATGGTCACTTTTTCTAGGGGCACATCAGTATGACATAGAGTACAAGGGTACGAAACAACATGGAAACGCCGATGGGCTGTCGCGCCTACCGTTGCCTACGGCGGAAGAAACACCTGCAGTGGACCCGGTGGAGATATTCCATGCGACCATAGGCGAATGTTTGCCTGTTACAAACGCAAGTATTGAGAAGGAAACCCGAAATGACCCAACACTCTCTCGGGTCTATGATTTGACCGTGAAGGGATGGCCAGCATATGGCGACTCACTGTTGCCAGCATTCTCGCCAAGGAGGGAACAGCTGTCAGTGTGCCGGGGAACCTTGATGTGTGGATCCCGAGTGGTAATTCCACCCAAGTTGAGAGATAGTGTACTCAATGAGCTTCATGAGGGTCATCTGGGAGGGGTAAAAATGAAGAGCCTAGCCAGGGCGTTTGTGTGGTGGCCGGGAATCGATAAAGAAATCGAGGATATGACCAAGAGATGCATAGGATGCCAGAAGGTCCAGAACGCTCCACCACAGGCCCCACTACATCCATGGGAGTGGCCCTCATCTCCATGGCAACGGGTACACATTGATTTCGCTGGTCCATTTATGGACTCAATGTTTCTAATCGCTGTGGACGCCCATTCGAAATGGCCAGAGGTCATTAAAATGTCCTCCACCACCACGGAGAAAACTATTGCAGTCCTAAGGACCATCTTCACCAGGAATGGGTTGGCAGAACAGATCTGTTCCGACAACGGCCCACAGTTTGTGTCTGAGGATTTCCGGAGGTTCCTGAAGAATAATGGGGTGAAACATTACACATCTGTCCCATATCATCCAGCCACAAATGGATTGGCTGAGAGGTTTGTTCAGACCATTAAAAAGGCCATAAAGGCAATGTATAATGATGACATACCACTGCAACACAAGGTGGATAACTTCCTGTTTGCTTACCGGAATGCGACACACGCAGTAACCAACCAAACTCCAGCCGTACTGTTTTTCAACCGGAGACTAAGATGTCGCTTGGATTTGCTCAAACCAAACATAAGACGAGATGTTAAGGATAAGCAGTTCCAGCACATAAATGAGAAGCCAACCAGGAGCTTCAAGATAGGGCAACCAGTCTTGGCCCGCGACTACCGAACAGAAAAATGGCAGCCAGGCACGATATGCACACAGCAGGGACCACTAATGTACACAGTGGATGTTGGAGAGAGCATCGTGAGACGCCATGCTGACCAGATTCTAGAGTCACAGGAACAAGCCAAACCTGTACCACAAGCATGTGCACCTGGTAATGAGCCCGAAGTACAGATTGCGTCTACCTCAGAAGCAGGGGTATTGGAAGCTGACGAACCAACCAATGACAATGAGCCAGAATTGACTCCACCGCCAGAACAGGATACTCGAGAAAGGCGCTATCCAGTCCAGATCAGGAAGCCTCCTCAAAGACTGAACTTATAAATGACTATTTCAGTTGATGTATATATTACTGAGAAAATTGTAATTGTAATTAGTTATTATTTAGTTGTTAAATGAATGTTATGTACTGTTTATCTAAGAGGGGAGGAATTGTTGTGTATGTACCTTTAAGGGAATAACTGGTCTTAGACTGCAGTACCGGCAGTGACCACCCCTGTATAAAAGGCCCTAGCAGGCTTCTGTAGTTTCAGTTTCAAGCTGCCTCTTGTTCAGTAAAGTACCTGTTAAACTGTTCTCCCGAAGTCCGTGTATTATTGAGGCGCGGACTTTACAAGTATATTACCCCCAATCCCGTGATTTTTTATCTTGATCAGTAATCTTTTGTGTGGAACCTTGTCAAATGCCTTTTGGAAGTCCAAATACACTACATCCACTGGTTCCCCTTTATCCACCCTGTAGGTTACATCCTCAAAGGATTCGAGCAAATTTGTCAAGCATGACTTCCCCTTCGTAAAACCATGCTGACTCTGTCCTATTAAATTATGTTTATCCAAATGCTCTGTTACTGTTTCCTTAATAATGGACTCCAACATTTTGCCAACCACAGATGTTAGGCTAACCGGTCTATAGTTTCCAGCTTTTTGTCTACTTCCCTTCTTAAATAAGGGTGTTACATTAGCAGTTTTCCAATCTGCCGGGACCTTTCCTGAGTCCAGGGAATTCTGGAAAATGATCACCAATGCATCCACAATCCCTACCGCCACTTCTCTCAAGACCCTAGGATGTAGGCCATCAGGTCCGGGGGATTTATCCGCCTTAAGTCCCATTATTTTACTGAGTACCATCTCCTTAGTGATTTTAATCGTGTTTAGCTCCTCCCCCCCCCCCCATTGCCCCCTGTTTGTCCAGTGTTGGGATATTTTTAGTGTCCTCTACTGTAAAGACTGATACAAAATATTTGTTCAGCGTCTTTGCCATCTCCATGTTCTCCACCACTAGTTTCCCGGTCCCATCCTCTAAGGGACCAACGTTCACTTTAGCCACCCTTTTTCTTTTTATATAGCTGTAGAAACTCTTGCTATCTGTTTTTATATTTCTTGCTAGTTTACTTTCATAATCTACCTTCCCTTTCTTAATTAATCTTTTAGTTATTGTTTGCTGGCTTTTAAATGCTTCCCAATCTTGTATCCTCCCACTAGATTTGACTACTTTATATGCCCTTGTTTTCAGTCGAATACTATCCTTTATTACTTTACTAAGCCATGGATGGCTGTCTTTTTTTTTACTCCCCTTTTTCCTCAGTGGAATATGTTTATCTTGAAAGATGTGAAATATCTCCTTGAATGTAGACCACTGCTCTTGTACCGTCTTACACTTTAATCTGTTTTCCCAGTCCACTTTAGTCAATTCTACTCTCATACCTTCATAATCTCCTTTATTTAAGCTTAGTACGCTGGTTTGAGATCCAACTCTCTCACCCTCAAACTGAATTTGGAATTCAACCATATTATAGTCACTCATTCCAAGGGGATCCTTTACTAGGACATTTTTTATTAATCCTGTCTCATTACACAGGACCAGATCTAAGATTGCCTGCCCCCTGGTTGGTTCAGTTGCATACTGATATACCTATCAATTCCTCCAATAAAAGGCGAAGAGTTACGAAGGTGACTAAAGGTTTTTATTGACTAAATAACAGCCCACTCTCGTGGGTGATCCGATCCAAGCAGGAGGAATACCAGCCAGTCGCTCACCTTTATACCTGGCCTGGTGGGTGGAGCCAAGGCGGAGTCGGCAGTGGTCATCCCAGGTATAGCAGTGTGGCAAGAGGCGACCTCGTACCGTGATACAATAGTGGTCAGTGATACAGTTATAACGAACAGTGGTGAACAGTGCTAACGATAGTGAACGTGGTTTACCACATTCACCCCTTGTTTAGAATTAAGTCCGGCGGGGTGAAGTGTACTACCAATTCTGGTAGGTCAGTCTGTCCGGAGGCTTCGTAAGCCTCTCCGATCGCCGCAGCGGTGGTGTTGCCTTATCCGGTGCTGGTGCCTTATCCGGTGTTGATGCTGGTGTTTGCGTGGTCGGCGAGGGCTCGTGGGGTTCCGGCATGCCGTCTACCTGGACTGAGGTTGGGGGGGGTGGTGGCGGTGTTTCCGGATCGGCTGAGGGTGCGAGGTCTCGTAGGGAGACAGTGTCCTCCCGCCCGTCTGGGTACGCCACGTAGGCGTACTGGGGGTTGGCGTGCAGGAGGTTCACCCTCTCGACCAGGGGGTCCGTTTTATGGGTCCTCACGTGTTTCCGCAGCCAGACCGGCCCCGGGGCGGTCAGCCAGGTTGGTAGAGTGGTTCCCGTAGTCGACTTCCTGGGGAAAACGAACATTCGTTCATGGGGGGTGGTGTTAGTGGCCGTGCAAAGTAATGACCGGATGGAGTGCAGCGCTGTCGGGAGGACTTCTTGCCAGCGGGAGGTTGGGAGGCCCTTAGACTTTAAGGCTAAGAGGACGGCCTTCCATACCGTCGCGTTCTCTCTTTCCACCTGACCGTTACCTCTGGGGTTGTAGCTGGTGGTCCTGCTTGCTGCAATACCTCTCTCTAGGAGGAATTGCCGGAGTTCCTCGCTCATGAAGGAGGAGCCCCGGTCGCTGTGTATATAGTTCGGGAACCCGAACAAGGCGAAGAGGGCATTCAGGCACTTAATGACCGTGCTACTGGTCATGTCGGGGCAGGGGAAGGCAAAGGGGAAACGGGAGTACTCATCAACGATGTTGAGGAAGTACACATTACGGTCAGAGGACGGGAGGGGCCCCTTAAAGTCGATGCTCAGGCGCTCGAAGGGGCGGGTGGCCTTGATCAGGCTTGCTCGGTCCGGCCTATAGAAGTGCGGTTTGCACTCCGCACAGGTCTGGCAGTTCCTGGTCATGGTCCTGACCTCCTCGATGGAGTAGGTCAGGTTGCGGGCCTTAATGAAATGGTAGAGTCTGGTGACTCCGGGGTGGCAGAGCTGGTCGTGGAGGGTCTGAAGCCTATCGATATGCGCGCTGGCGCATGTCATTCGTGAAAGGGCATCAGGGGATTCGTTCAGCTTGCCTGGCCGGTACAAGATCTCATAATCGTAGGTGGAGAGCTCGATTCTCCATCTCAAAATCTTGTCATTCTTGATTTTGCCCTTCAGCTTGTTATTAAACATGAAAGCCACCGAACGCTGGTCGGTGAGGAGGGTAAATCGTTTGCCTGCCAGGTAGTGCCTCCAGCGCCGTACTGCCTCCACGATCGCCTGGGCCTCTTTCTCGACCGACGAATGTCGGATCTCGGGGCCCTGTAGGGTCCTTGAGAAGAAGGCCACTGGCCTCCCCTCCTGGTTTAGGGTGGCGGCTAAGGCGAAGTCGGAGGCGTCGCTCTCCACCTGAAAGGGGATGGACTCGTCCACTGCGTGCATCGTGGCCTTGGCTATGTCTCCCTTAATGAGGGAGAAGGCCGCGCACGCCTCCTCCGTGAGGGGGAAGGAAGTGGCTTTCAGGAGGGGTCTGGCTTTGTCCGCGTAATTGGGTACCCATTGGGCATAGTAGGCGAAAAGCCCCAGGGTTCTCCTAAGTGCTTTAGGGCAGTGGGGGAGGGGTAGCTCCATGAGGGGGCGCATTCTTTCTGGGTCGGGGCCGATGATTCCGTTCTCCACTACGCAGCCGAGGATGGCAAGGCGCGTGGTGTTAAACACGCATTTCTCCTTATTGTAGGTGAGGTTCAGCCGTTGGGCCGTACGGAGGAATTTCTCCAGATTCGCGTCATGTTCCTGCTGGTCGCGGCCGCAGATAGTGACGTTATCTAGGTAGGGGAATGTAGCCTGCAGTTCGTTCTGGTCAACCATCTGGTCCATCTCCCTTTGGAAGACCGAGACCCCATTAGTGACACCGAAGGGGACCCTAAGGAAGTGGTATAGGCGCCCATTCGCCTCGAAGGCGGTATACTGGCGGTCCTCAGGGTGGATAGGGAGTTGGTGGTAGGCCGACTTCAGGTCGATGGTCGAGAATACTTTATACTGTGCAATCTGATTGACCATGTCAGATATGCGGGGGAGGGGGTATGCGTCCAGCTGGGTATATCTGTTTATGGTCTGGCTGTAGTCGATGACCAGGCGGTTTTTATCGCCGGTCTTTACGACTACGACCTGGGCACGCCAGGGGCTGCTGCTCCCCTCGATAATGCCCTCTTTCAGGAGGCGCCGCACCTCAGAGCTAATGAAGGCTCTGTCCCCGGCGCTATACCGCCTGCTTTTGGTAGCGACGGGTTTGCAGTCAGGGGTAAGGTTAGCAAACAGAGAGGGTGGCGGGACCTTGAGGGTGGAGAGGCTGCAGGTGTTACGCGGTGGGCGGTTTAACGTTTGCTGGTTGTTGACTGTGAGTGGGGGGAGGGGTCCACCGTATGCTAGGGTTACGCTTTGGAGGTGGGATTGGAAGTCCAGCCCTAGTAGGACGGCAGCGCAGAGATGGGGGAGGACGAGGAGTTTAAAGTTTTTATACTCCGTGCCCTTAACCGACAGGGTCACGACACAGTAGCCGCTGATGTCCGTGGCGTGGGACCTCGATGCCATCGAGATTCGGCTGCGCGTTGGTAGGACAGAGAGGGAGTAGTGGCTCACCGTGTCTGGGTGGATGAAGCTCTCCGTGCTTCCGCTGTCGAACAGGCAGGTCGTGGCGTGGCCGTTCACTTTGATGTCCATCATTGACTTGGACAGATGGTGCGGGCGGGCTTGGTCCAGGGTGACGGAAGCTAGTGTGTAGCTGAACGAAGATGGCCGCCCCCATAGTTCGCATGCGGCACTGCTGGCCTCTGAGGATCCGCTCCTGCAGGCCTTGGAGAAGTGGCCTTTCTTCAGGCAGGTTCTACATATGGAGTTCTTGGCTGGGCAGCGCGACCTCGGGTGCTTCTCCTGGCCACAAAAAAAACAGCCGGCGGCCCGATCGCGGATGCCCGATGTCGGGGCCGGTGCCGGGGGTGGCGGGGCCGGTCGGGTCCGGGACGCCGACGCAGAGGTAGGTCCCGGGGGCGGCGCTGGGAAGGGTGCTGTGGTAGGGGTCGGGCCCGAGTCCCAGGGTCGCGAGCAGTACCTGGTGAATGCTTCCTGATCTTGGTGGGCCACTTCCAGGGAGATAGCGAGGGCTTCAGCTTTTTCCATGCTGAGGTCTTTAGCTTCCAGCAGTCTTTGCCGTGAGTACTCGGACCGTAGGCCTTTCAGGAATGCGTCGCGGATATTATCTTCAGTATTTTCGGCTGCCGACACCGATTTAAAGTCACAGTTCCTGGCGAGTGCATATAGCGCCTGTGAGAATTCGGCTACTGATTCTCCTGGCTGTTGCGGCCGTGATCTTAGGAGGTGCCTAGCGTACATGTAGTTTACCGGGGTCCGGTACTTCTGTTTCAGCAGGTTGATGGCGGTCTCGTAGGTAGTCATGTCCTCGATGAGAGTGTATACTCTCGGGCTCAGTTGTGCCTGCAGGACACTTAGTTTGGATGCCTGAGGGACGCTGGATTCTCTCAGGTATGATTCGAAGCAGACCAGCCAGTGTTTAAAGTCTGCGGCTGAGTTTGCTGCTCGTGGGTTCAGGTCCAGGTACGGCGGTCTGAGGGCTCGCAGCCAAGCTGGCTGGTGTGGCTGTGCTCCTGGGAGCTGCGCTGGTGGCTCCTCCGCCGGTTGTGACTCGTTGTCGGACATCATTAAATTTAGTCAATAAAATTGATATACCTATCAATTCCTCCAATAAAAGGCGAAGAGTTACGAAGGTGACTAAAGGTTTTTATTGACTAAATAACAGCCCACTCTCGTGGGTGATCCGATCCAAGCAGGAGGAATACCAGCCAGTCGCTCACCTTTATACCTGGCCTGGTGGGTGGAGCCAAGGCGGAGTCGGCAGTGGTCATCCCAGGTATAGCAGTGTGGCAAGAGGCGACCTCGTACCGTGATACAATAGTGGTCAGTGATACAGTTATAACGAACAGTGGTGAACAGTGCTAACGATAGTGAACGTGGTTTACCACACATACTGCTCAAGGAACCCATCCCTAATACACTCTATGAACTCTTCCTCAATGCTGCCAAGCCCAATTTGATTAGTCCAGTCAATATGAAAGTTAAAATCCCCCATGATTATAGCTTCCCAGTCAAGAATGTTTTTTTTTCGTTCCGTGCTGTTCTGAACCCTGACAGCTGGGAAGCAACATGCCATTTGAGACTCTGGGTCTCCAAAGAAACTATCTGCCCCCCTGACTAGAATCCCCCACAATCACCACTCGGCTATTCTTACTAGCTGTAGTGCACCCCCATGGGTAGCCACTTGTTCCTCAGTGCTCATTGTTACCCTCCTCTGTGTCACTCTTTTTGTCCACATCACTGGTACCTAAACAGGTATTAGACAAACCCAGGTCCACAGATGATCCCCTTTTTATCCTCACCTGCTGCTTTCGGCCCTCTCTGCTGCTGGTCACGCGGTCTTCCTTACCAGACTCTCTCCTCCTAGCAAACTGTGGAGTGACCAATCTGGAATAACTGCTTCAGAAAAAATTCTCCCTCCTGAATGTTGACTCTCAATCTATGCAACCTTCTGCTCGAGAAGTGCAACTGTATACATCTCACATATGTATTCAGCCTCCATGGTACATGAGTCCAGACAGGTCTATATAATGCATGCAACAACATCTCATTAGTCTCTGATCCTGATCCAATTTATATATTTAACCCAACAGAACTTCTGAAATCATTGTGTATTCAATTATTCCTGTTTACTCACTCCAATTTATTATTTTTACTTGACATGTTTTCAAAGTCTATTTCTGTGTTACCGCCTGCAGTTATTATATATAAGTAAAAGCTATAAATTAGAGTAATTACTTAAACAAAAGCTATAAATTGATAATTACTTAAACGAATACTGTACTTAGGTTTTTCTGGCTGCCACAACTCCTCATTTGAAAGAATTGTTTTATTTTAGAGGGTGGTAGGAATAAGAATCCAGTGATAAATAGTTGGGTCTTTTACTATGAAAAGCACATCTAAGTGGTGCTGACACTGTATGCAAATTCCTGGCCTGCAATTCGCTGAATCACACTGTATCTGAATTAGCAAATCCGAGTGTTAAGGAAAAATCCCTGCATTGATCCACATGTTTGTACATGTACATGTACATGTTTGAATTATTACAGTATTTGCTAAACGTCATTCAAAATTAAGATTTAGCAGCACCAGAAAAAACTTAAGATTTCCATCCTGGCTCGTTATTTCACCTGTAAGGTTCACATGTAATAAGTTATAGATCTTTGCAGTTCGCTGATGTGAGGAGGGAGAATTATTGAGGAACGTTAAAAAAAAAGACTTGCATTTCTATAGCGCCTTTCACGACCACCAGACGTCTCAAAGCACTTTACAGCCTATGAAGTACTTTTTGAAGTGTAGTCACTGTTGTAATGTGGGAAAAGAACAAAATACTGTATGTTCCAACTAGAGCTTCCTGTCAATGTGGCAAATCCATGCTCCATTTTCTTTTGAAAATGTGATTTTTTTTAACAGAAGGACTATTACTCATCATTTAGATAAGCATGTGACTGATAATGATCGGTATTGTACTCACACTGACAAAGTCACTCACTGCTTAGGAAAACAATGGTGGGGCACAGTGCTACAGACCGGACCGACCCCTCCATGTACCTCTCCCTAGTGGGCATTCTTCATGTGGGAGCCCAGACAGCGAGTGTTTGGAGGCTATTCAACTATGGGGACATCACTATCTTTACCTGAGGTCCACACGCTCACACTTCTCAGCAGGAGTCACTGGACAGTCTTTATTAACAGGAACCTTGGCTAATTTTTCCTTTCCCAGCCCAGGAGACATTCAGATAAATTGTAGCAACCCTACCAACATCTCTCCCCTAAGAGCTGCAGCTTATTCCACACAAACCAGTGATTGAAACTAGGACCTTCTTGGTCTGTATGGCTCCATTCCATACTGGGCAGTGCGCTTCCCAACTAAGCTATCAAAGCTCGGAGAGTGAGGGTCAGACAGGGGAGGGGGATTCTCCTCTTGGAGGCAGAGTCTCAGTGAGGTGAGATTTCTACCCATCCTCTGTATCCACCCCAACCCAAGCCATTTTCCTGGGTCGCAGCTCATTGAATATGCACAGTGGGCTTCCCACCATCAAGGGGGAACCTAGCAGCACAATCAAGACAACCCTAACTGTAGTGTATGTGCTTTAAGTCAGAACTACTTTTTACAGCTCCTGTATACTGTAGTACCGGCAGTGACCACACCGGTATATAAGCTGTGCGCATGCCTCTGTACCCCAGTCTAGAGATTACCCTCCTCCAGTAAAGACCTGTTATTTGTTTATGTACAGCATCCATGTAATTATTTATCCACTGAACCACGGATCTAACACTAACAGTGTTTAGCACAAGGGAACTTAAAGGGGCAGCAGCGAGTGCCCCAAAGATCAGAATCAAGGCTCCCTGCTCAAGACCTCGGCCAAAACTAGGGCCTTTAATAGGTAAGTGCAGGGTCCAAGTCGGAGAGAGAGGAGGCCATTACAAGGCTCTATTGTTCCATTGGGAGAACTCTCGGGGGCGAATACCAGCACTCCCGCAGTATACCACCATCTTCTACATGGTGGCCCCAGGAGGCAACGATAGCTGAGGCTGACAGGAGGGGGAAGCTGCCAGGGGATCGATTTCAGGCGGTGTCATGGAGGAGATTCGCTCCTCTTCTAAACATATGTTTTAATTTGTCAGACAGTTAGCTGTGGATTATCAGTTTGAGCGAGTCTGTTGCAAGTAAAACCATGACAAGGCATATAGCTCCTTTGAAGTTCACAAACCTGACTACAGTGACCAGCAATAATTATTTAGAGATACCATAAACTGTAGTTATTAAACGTTTGGATCAACCGTGGCATTATGGAAATATTATATGGTCTATAAATTACTCCTTTTATTGTCCTTTTTATATTTTCTTCTCTATGTCCCTTCTCCAACATTCTCTTTACAGTTGGTAGGGCAGGGCAATCCAGCCCCAGGACAGCTCCATAAATACTGGTGACGCCACTCCTTTCTCAACCCGCTAGGAGGTATGTTCAAGCATTGTGCTTCACAATGTAATATTAATTTGACTGACTTAATTTGCTTTATACACGCTACCTGTTGAACCGGTTATTTTAAAAATACGACAACTGGGTCTGAATTTATTGCAGCCAGAAAACACTTGAGCAGTTTTTTCTGGATTTTTCACACACCTGCTGCCAGTTTATCCAACAAACATCCAACTGCTCCATTGGATATTTAAGTACAATGAGGAGTCTCCTCATTACCAGGTTAAAGTGTTACTGTATAATGCATTGTTGTGCATCATGGCAACATATAGTACAAATGTTGTGAGATAACCAGGCACCTTTGGGACTAAAGCAGCCTGTGAGCTCTTACACGCATATGCTGGCTCCTCAGCCTTATTCCCACTCTGCAGTGAAAGCAAAAAGATTGTGTGTAATATTGTAGCCAACAGACCCAGTCAATTATACTCCATGGCAACATATTGCTGTTAATCATCCACAGTAACCTGCCACAGCTGCAAGGCATTCTTGGACACACCAAATTCAATCAGCTAGAACAGAATTAAAAAGTGATGCTGCCCATATATAGTTGTCCTCTGGCAGGATCTCCACTTTCATAATGGGAGTTAATGTTCATTGCAATTACAGGTAATTGCAATGAGGGGCGGAAAGAACTGCAACATTGGTACTGGCCTTTTTCCTCTCTTTTTGTGGGACTGATTTGTTCATTGTGTGTTTCCAGCATTTTGTTTTACACCTACATCTGCAGGCTTTTTCTATCTTTTCTTCCAGCTTCCCCTCCTATTTTGTCTTTTTCCATGGGTGGCCCACTCACTGTTTTAGCTATTTGTACATTCTTTTACTTCTTTAATGTATTCCTGATTAAGATCTTTTATATCATCTAATACTCCCATGTTTTTTTTTAAGGAGGTTATTCAACCCATTAACTTCTGATGATTGGAATACCTTGTGTTTCTTTCCTTCCCCTCTTTCTGAATATTTTAATATTCTTGTTTATCTTTCAGTTTTCAGTTCTGAAAAAGGGCTTTACCTGAAATATTAACCTGTCTTTTCACTCTACAGATGCTGACTGACCTGTTGTGCATTTTCTGTTTGTTGTTTCAGATTTCCAGTATATGTAGTTTGATTTGTATTCATTATATGAATTTTCCACTTTTGCAGTTCAAGTGCAAAGCCTTGCTTGCCAGGAATGTATATCAGGAAATTGTGCATTCATTAATTTTAATGGATAGAAAATCAGGGGTTGCACCTGTCTGATTTTCCAATATGTGCTCCCCAATGGTAATGCTTTGTGCTGGGAATTCAAAAGTGGAAAATGACCACTTTTGTTCCTTTTAGTCATCAATTGCCTGTAATGTTGCTAGAGTGCATGTGTGCAGTTGTGATGGAAAACAATGAGCATAGAAATAGGTGTCATGTCATGACCTTTTACTTCATTTGCTCATTTTCATGAGGCATTGAAAACCCTAAACACTTTCCTCTTTAATAGAATCAGATTGTGGCAGCTTGCCTGTACTTAAGCTGTTTTTTTTAATAATGTGGGAATTAATTGCAAGGAATACCTTTTTTTGTGCTTCTCATAAAAGACTAATTTTTCTTGTAGACAGGAGTTTGAGATCAAAGCATAATATACTAACCTATTGTCCGCATTTAACATGTGTTTTTTATCCAGTTGGAATTTCCGCCCCTCTCCTGATGGCTCTCTATTCTGCTGGGATATGGCTACATGTATGTAGCTGCTCTTTGCTACATACACCATATGGTCATTCTTCCTGCATGAGCCTAGCCAGAGAGTGTAGACAGGCAATTCAATTGTGTTGGTAGGTTATCCAACAGCAAAGCTTAATCCTGCCATCATCCAACATCTAGATGTATGCACTTTCCAGTAAAAGTGAGTGAGTAACAATTAAGAACAAGAAAGCTGGTTGATTTCTACTAAGGTAGCATGTTCACCATCTCATAACATCCAGTTTCCGCATCAAATATTCCTAGCTCCAAAAACTCTGCCCCAACTAGATGCCTTACACTGGAAGGTGCGATTCTGCAGTTCAGATTATCAGCTTCACTTTTCCCTTTCTCTGAATAGCCATTTATTTAAAAAAAAAAAAAAAAATCTTTTATGGGTTGTGGGTGTTGCTGGCAAGGCCAGCATTTATTGCCCTTGAGAAGGTGGTGATGAGCCGCTGCCTTGAACTGCTGCAGTCTGTGTGGTGAAGGTACTTGCACAGTGCTCTCCAGTAGGGAGTGCCAGGATTTTGACCCAGCAACAATGAAGGATCGGCAATATACTTCTAAGTCAGGATGGTGTGTGACTTGGAGGGGAGCATAGAGCTGGTGGTGTTGTCATGAGCCTGCTGCCCTTGTCCTTCTAAGTGGAAGAGGTCGCGGGTTTGGGAGGTGCTGCCGAAGAAGCCTTTGTGAGTTGCTGCAGTGCTTCTTGTAGATGGTACACACTGCAGCCATGGTACGCCGGTGGTGGAGGGAGTGAATGGCACCCCAACCACCACCTTAAAACAATCAAGTGGACTGTTTTGTCCTGGATGGTGTCGAGTTTCTTGAGTGTTGTTGGAGCGGCAGTCATCCATGCAAGTGGAGAGTATTCCATCACACTCCTTACTTGTGCCTTGTAGATGGTGGAAAGGCTTTGGGGAGTCAGAAGGTGAGACATTCACCACACAATACCTAGCCTCTGACCTGCTCTTGTTGCAACATTGTGGCTGGTCCAGTTAAGTTTCTGGTCAATGGTGACCCCCAAGATGTTGATGGTGTAATGATATCAGCAAATAGTGATGGTATTTGCCTGTTTGATTATTTATGCCTTACCAGCATATTTGCCTGATTGATTGATTATTTATGCCTGACCAGCAGAGGGCATGTGAGAGACAAAGAGTTTAGTTTTAGTTTCGTTTTAGATGGATCTCTAAGATGGTGTCTCCTGTAATGCTGTTAACTGAGTTGAACATACTTTAGATAAAAAGACATTCTCTTTCATAAATGTCTCGTCATTGAACCCACATACAAACCAATACATGGTGTCAGAAGTGATTGAAAGAGATGAAGAGGAAAAATCTGAAGTTAGCAACTCGACGAGATAGTGGTAAGTAAGCTACCCAGCGAAATCAGCTCTCCACATATAAGCAAGCCAAAAGAGAACATCGTTACTTACCATTGGAGAATAGCTAACGAAGTGAAAAATGGAAGGTTTACACCCACCGGCGAAGCTTCAGTTGACAGGTAATGTGGCTGAAAGTTGGAGGAGGTTCAAACAACGTTTGGAGTTGTATTTATCAGCAATCGGAGCTGACGAGAAAAGTGATAAAATGAAAGCGTCGGTGTTCTTGCATGTCGTGGGTGATGAAGCGCTGGAGGTGTATAATAACTTCACATTCACTGCTGATGGAGACAAAATGAAGCTAGATAAAATAATGGAACAGTTTGAGGCCTACTGCATACCTTAACGTGACGTTTGAGAGGCACAGATTTTTCACGTGTACAGAAAACGGGAGAGTCTATTGATCAGTATGTGACTGAACTGAGAAACAGAAGCAAATCGTGTGAATTTGGGGGACTGACAGACTCGCTGATAAAAGACAGACTGGTGTGTGGTATTCCAGATAATGGTCTAAGGGAAAGACTGCTAAGAGAGCAAAATCTAGACCTGGGAAAAGCCATAGCACTGTGTAGGGCTACAGAGACTGTGGTCGCAGGCAAAGGAGCTGTTCAGCGACAATAGCTGCAACGTGGATGCAGTGAGAAAGAACGGACACAAACCATTTAACAAAAAGAGCGCCAATGTGAAAAGAGGCGTGGCCAGCGAACAAAAATGAAAGGGGCAATCGAAAGTCATGTAGTCGATGCGGTACACAGCATCCACCAAAAAAGTGTCCAGCATATGGTAAAACATGCAATAGTTGCAACAAAAACAACCATTATGCCCGTTGCTGTAAGAACCAAGCGCAACAAAGCAAGGTCCATACAGTAGATGAAAGCGAGATAGAGGAGTTCTATGTAGATGTTGTGTCTGAAAACAAAGAAGAAAAAAGAGACTGGATGTTGACACTAAAAGTGAATGACATACATATTCCATTTAAATTGGATACTGGAGCACAAGTTAATGTGATATCAGAGACTGATTTTAAGAAAATTAGACCCAGACCAAAGATACATGGAATACGAGTGAAAGTGACAGGATACTCAGGTACTGATATACCAGTGAAAGGAAGATGCATTGTCAAAGTAACACACAAGGACAGAGCGCACACGTTAGCATTAATCGTGGTGCCAAAGGATGTGCAAGCCATACTAGGTTTAAAAGCCTGTGAGAGACTGAACCTGGTAGAGAGTCCTCGTTGTGGAAAGCGAAGGAGAGATAGTCTATGATGAACTCATGAAAGAGTACAATGACCTATTTCAGGGTCTAGGCAGCCTTCCAGGAAAACACACGATCAGAGTAGATAAAAGTATGCCAATGGTCATACATCCATGCAGAAAAGTTCCGTTTGCTCTTCAAAAGCAACTGAAGGCAGAGTTGGACAGGATGGAAAGCCTGAACGTGATTCAGAAGATAGATGAGCCAACTGAGTGGGTGAGTTCCCTCGTCGTAGTGGACAAAAAGAATGGAAAGCTCAGAATTTGCCTGGATCCAAGAGATCTAAACAGAGCAATAAAGAGAGAGCACTTCAAGCTTCCTACACGTGAGGAAATCATGGCACAGTTTGCAAATGCAAAGTATTTCAACAAATTAGATGCATCATCAGGATTTTGGCAGATGAAACTGGACGAGGCAAGTTCAAGACTGTGCACGTTCAACAGTCCATTTGGCAGATACAGATTCCTAAGGTTACCATTTGGCATTGCCTCAGCTCCTGAAGTGTATCACAAAACTATCCATATGATCTATGAGCACCTGGAGGGAGTTGATACATCAATGGATGACATCATAGTATGGGGAATCACGAGAACTGAGCATGACGAGAGACTGAAAAAAGTGCTGGAAGCAACCAGGAAAACAAACCTGAAGCTGAATAGAGAGAAATGCCAGCTCGGGGTGACAGAACTGACATTCGTGGGAGATATCCTTAGCAGTGAGGGCATCAGACCAGATCCCAGAAAGGTGTCCGCCATTGAGAATATGCCAAAGCCACAATGCAAAAAGGACGTGCAGAGGTTTAATGGAATGATCAACTACATGGGTAAATTCATATCCAACCTCTGAAAAGATGGCGCCACTGAGACGACTAACTAACTGAAAAGAACATAGAATGGGAATGGAATCATGAGCATGAGAAGTCATGGAGCGATCTAAAGAAACTGCTCACAGAGGAACCAGTTCTGAGGTTTTATGACCCAGCGAGACCCATCAAGATATCATCAGATGCATCACAGAGTGGGCTCGGTGCCGTTCTTCTGCAAAAATATGACTACTGGCAACCTATTGCATATGCATCGCGCTCAATGACAGACGCGATATGCTCAAATAGAAAAGGAGCTGCTCAGCATCACATACGCCTGTGAAAGATTTCACCAGTTTGTGGCAGGACAAGCAATCAGTGTAGAGACTGACCATAAGCCCTTGATTGCATTGTTCCAAAAGCCACTAAATAGCTGTCCGCTTAGAATACAAAGAATGATGATCAGGCTGCAACGCTATACACTGAATGTTGCGTACACACCAGGTAAGCTGATGTATACAGCAGACACGTTGTCCAGAGCTGTTGACCCAAGTGAGCCCGCAAACACCAAAATGGATGAAAAAGTGAACGCCTACATGGACATGATCAAGTGCACTGCCCATAGCAGATGCAAAAATGGAGCTCCTAAAGACTGAGACAAACAAAGATGAAAGACTGAGACAAACAAAGATGAAACAATGAGACGACTGAGGAAAAGCATCTTGGATGGATGGCCCAACATGAAGCAAGACTGCTCACCTGACATGGCAGAGTACTGGAACTGCAGGGCGGAACTATCAGTGGTCGAAGACATCATCTACAAAGGAAGTAAAATAGTTATCCCAAAGAGTCTGTGAAAAGAGATGCTAAAAAGGATCCATGGAGGACACCTGGGAATCAAAGTGTAAGAAAAGAGCACGAGAGGTGATGTACTGGCCACGAATCAACCAAGATGTGACAAATGAGGTGTCAAACTGCACAATATGCCTGAAATATCGAGCAAGCAATCCGGTAGAACCACTAAAGCCACACCCAGCGCCAGACAGACCTTACCAGAAGGTAGGCGCTGACCTATTCGTATGTCAAGGGAAGGACTATCTTGTCACAGACTATTACTCCCTGTATCCAGAGGTTTGTAGACTGTACACCACTGCAGATGCTGTGATAACGTGTATGAAAGCCATATTCTCCAGACATGGCGTGGCAAGCGAGGTCTTCACAGACAACGGACCCCAGTTTTACAATGCAAGTTTCCGACACTTTGCCAAAGAGTGGGACTTTGTCCACACAACGTCAAGCCCTCACTTTCCACAGTCCAATGGACTAGTGGAAAAATCGGTCCAGACAGTGAAAAGACTGATGTACAAGGCAAAAGACAGTGGAACTGACTTCTACCAGAGCATGCTTGTATACCGCACAACGCCGCTCGAGTGTGGTATGTCACCAGCCCAACTCCTGATGGGACGTCGGCTAAGGTCAAACCTACCCATCCCGGAGAACCTCCTGAAAACAAAAGAGGGGGAGAAAGTGAGGAAGTTCAAAGAACAACAGAAAGAAAAGCAAAAGTACTACTATGACAGAGGAACACAAAACCTACCTGAACTCCACACTGGTGACCAAGTAAGGTTCAAAGACAAAACAAACATATGGACTCGGAAGGGAACTGTCCTGACTGAAGTTCAACCAAGATCATACACCATTCAGACAGATGAGGGTGCTGTTCTGAGAAGAAATCGTCGGGATCGTCTCATGGGACCAGCCACAGCAGGCCAAAAGACTGATACTGTTGAACAACCTGATCACACAGCTGAGAAATCATCATCTGAGGCAACAACTCAGATTCAAGGACAATCAATCAGAAAATCCTCAAGACACGTGAAGCCTCCTGAGAGACTCATTGAGCAAGTTTAAGGACTCTTGTTATAGAAGGAAGTAATGTTATCTTATTCTCTCCAAGTTATAGTGTATTTACATATTTCATGTGAACACACAAAGCAAGGTTAACTAACCTTGATAATGTAAGTTCATTAAGTGTTAGTTAAAATGAAGAGTAATACAAAGAAAACATGTTAGATAAAAGTAAAATACTTTTGTTTTAAGAAAGGGAGATGTAATGATATCAGCAAATAGTGATGGTATTTGCCTGTTTGATTATTTATGCCTTACCAGCATATTTGCCTGATTGATTATTTATGCCTGACCAGCAGAGGGCATGTGAGACAAAGAATTTAGTTTTAGTTTCATTTTAGATGGATCTCTAAGATGGTGTCTCCTGTAATGCTGTTAACTGAGTTGAACATACTTTAGATAAAAAGATATTCTCTTTCATAAATGTCTCGTCATTGAACCCACATACAAACCAATACAGATGGTGGGGGATTTGGCGATGGTAATGCCATTGAATGTCAAGGGGTAGTGGTTAGACTCTCGCAAATGTTACCTGCCACTTATCAGCCTAAACCTGAATGTCATTCAGGTCTTGTTGCATGCGGGCATGGACTGCTTCACTAACTGAGGAGTTGTGAATGGTGCTGAGCACTGTGCAGTCATCAGCGAACATCCCCATTTCTGACCTTATGTTGGAGGGAAGGTCATTGATGAAGCAGCTGTAGATGGTTGGACCTAGGACACTGCCCTGAGGTACTCCTGCAACGATGTCCTGGGGCTGTGATGATTGACCTTCAACCACCACAACCATCTTCCTTTGTGCTAGGTATGACTCCAGCCAGTGGAGAGTTTCCCCCTGATTCCCATTGACTTCAGTTTTACTGGGGCTCCTTGATGTCACACTCGGTCAAATGCTGCCTTGATGTCAAGGGCAGTCACTCCCATCTCGCCTCTGAAATTCCGCTCCTGTGTCCATGTTTGGATCATTCCCATGGCCTTTCTCATTGAGTTGATTTAGTCATTTTTTTGTTGTTGCCAAATTGTGTGTTGTGTAGTCCAACAGACCTATTGATGAGCACAGGCCAATATAAATGTGGGAGATCATTGTGTGGGACCCATTTTGTTGTCACTCCTGCAAATATAAAAGAGTATGTAATCCAGCACGGTCTGCTTTGCGCCAGCTTTTCAGCCGAATTTTCAGAGCTGGCTGTTGTTGGCTGCAGCCCAAAATACTTTCCATTTTGTTGCCAACATTGTTTAAATTTAACCTCTTACATTCTACATAAACTGATCATTAGATTCTACATAAACTGATCATTAGATTCTACATGAACACTGATCCTTGTGTATTTTTTGTCACTTTATTTAGTAAAGTAAGCATGTTCTGGTGAACAGACAGTTTCAATAATGGTAACACATTTACCAAACCAACTAGGCTGGAGAAAGATTGGTGCCATATTGGAGAGGTGTACACCACATACCGGGTTCACTTAAAATAGGGATAGTTTTGGGGGTTACTTTTCTATGCAAGTTATACTATTCTTGCCTAAATACATGACTGAAACAGTGGTTAGCTTTATACCAACTGTAATGTCTTGAGCAGTAAGTGGAGTACAAAAGACATGGACAGTGTGGAGTTTAGCCTCAGCAGGAGCTTAGTTTTGGAAGTTATTCAGCTTTGAAGTGCAGTTGGCCCAGTTATTCTTGACGAGTTAAATCACTAAGTTGAAAACAGTTGAGTATAGGAGAAAAAAAATAACTTGCATTTATATAGCACCTTTCACAAGCTGAAGATGTCCCAAAGCATTTACAGATTTAATTTTTAACTGGACTCACTGCTGTTATGTAGGAAAACACTGCAATCAATTTGTGCACAGCACGCTCCCACAAACAGCACTAAGATAATTGACCAGCTCATTGTTTTAGTGGGTTGGTTGAGGATAAATGATAGCCAGGACAGACTTCCCTTCTCTTCTTCAAATAGTTAATTCAAAGAAGGGCAGCCATGAGCAAAGCCACAGCACTATGAAGCAAGGGGTTGCTGAAGAGAGGGAAGTAAATTGTTGAAATGCAATAACAATCGGGGATTCTGTAGTCCGGGCTACACAGGCGCTGCTCAGCTGCAACTGAGTGCTGAAAAGTGTGTTACTGTCCTGATCCCAAGGAAAGGGTGGGTGGAAAAGATTTTGGAGAGGGAAGGGGAACAGCCAGAAGTCGTGCCTCATGTTGCCATTGACATAGGAAGGAATAGAACTGAGGTGCTGAAAAGGGAGTTTCAGGAATTAGAAAATTCAGGGAAAAATAAAAGGTGACATCACAGGGAAAAGGCAGAGGCGGCGGATCTGAGCGGGAGCGAGAGCGGAGGCGGAGCAAATAAACAGCGTGGCAGAGGAAGGCCTGAGAGCAGAGGCAGCGGACCTGACAACAAAAACAAGGAGCGATGTCACAGGAAAGCAGGGAAGTGATTGGTTGGTCAGTATTTCTGTATTCTTGGGCATTGTTTTAAATTAAGAGATAGGATTAAAAACTAAACGCTCAAAACTTGAACACTTAATTAATTACTTACATTAGCGATGGCAGAACAGGCGATGTGTTACTTCTGCAACATGTGGGAGCTGGTGGACACCATTGAGGTCCACGGTGACCCCAGTTGCAGTACGTGTTGGTTGCCTGAGAATCTTCAGTTCCGTGTTGATAAGCTGGAGTCCGAGCTTCAAACACTGCGACACATCGGGGAGGGGGAAGAGTTACCTGGACGCTGTATTCCAGGAGGCAGTCACATCCCTTAGATTAATTAATTCAAATTTGGTCCATGGTCAGGGACAGGTGGGTGTGACTACGAGCGAGGCAGGTATGGGGACCCAGGAGGTAGTGGTGGAGGAGTCTCAACCCTTGCTCTTGTCCAACAGTTATGAGGTTCTTACTCCCTGTGTGGATGAGAGCAGGGACTGCAGGGAGGATGAGCAAACTGACCACAGCACCGTGGTACAGGGAGCCATTCAAGTGGGGGGAGCAAAAAGAAATGTGGTAGTGGCAAGGGACAGTATAGTTAGGGGGATAGACACTGTTCTCTGCAGGCAAGAGCGTGAATCCCGAAGGCCATGTTCCCTGCCAGGGTAAAGGACATCTCCTCTGGGCTGGAGAGGAACTTAAAGTGGGAGGGGAACGATCCAGTTGTCGTGGTCCATGTAGGTACCAATGACATAGGTAGGACAAAGAAAGAGGTTCTGCTGAGGGAGTATGAGCAGCTAGGGGCTAAATTTAAAAAGCAGAACCACAAAGGTAATAATCTCTGGATTACTACCTGAGCCACGTGAAAATTGGCACAGGGTAAATAGGATCAGAGAGATGAACGAGTCGCTCAAAGATTGGTGTGGGAGAAATGGGTTTCAATTCCTGGGGCACTGGCACCAGTACTGGGATAAGAGGGAGCTATTCCATCAGGACGGGCTTCATTTGAACCAAGCTGTGACCAGTGTCCTGGTGAATCAAATAACTAGGGCTAAATAGAGGGGGGGATCCACTGAGCGGAAATTAAAAAAGTCAAAGAAAAATGAGAAGGCAAAAGTGCAGGGTAGCGATAGGGGTAATGATAACCAGAGCGTGACAGGAAGGGACAGAACGTATACACGAGTGCTTCAGAAAGAGGGGTCAGAGTAGGGGAAAAATGGTAAAAAAATAACATTAAAAGCTCTATATCTGATGCACACAGCATTCGTAACAAGATAGATGAGTTGACAGCACAAATAGAAATAAATGGGTATGATCTGATAGCCATTACTGAGACGTAGTTGCAAGGTGAACAAGGCTGGGAACTGAATATTATGGGGTGTAGGGGGTGGCGGGTGCTGGTGTTGCTGCTTGGCGCGTGCGTACGCCCAGTCAGTTATGCCTCTGACTGTTTTGTGAGCGGTTCGAATTGTTCCCACGCCCCTGGGTTCTAGACACCGGACTTGGGTACAAGGCGGCAGTACAGAGAAGACTCGAGTAGACAGGTGGTTGGATACAAACAGAACCAAGATTTTATTGAAGAGGAAAAAAACTTACTTAATACAATCTCATGGAAAAGAATTACTAGTGTACACTTCTACAGGCAAAAATTACAAGAGTGTAGGAACCTCTGTTCCTTACCAAAAGATGTATTTGACTCACAAAGTCAAAACAATAAACTTTAATGAGCAAACGAAGCAAGTTAACAACTACAGGATGAACTGGAAACGTGTCTGGTCTGCTTGAAAACCTTTCTCCAACTGCCAGGAACTGCTAGAAGGTTCCGAGCTATGACCCTCTCCCCAACTGTCTGGAACTGCTAGAAGGTTCCGAGCTATGACCCTCTCTCCAACTGTCTGGAACTGCTAGAGGGTTCCGAGCTCTGACGTCATGACGTCATCACGCAGAGTACAGGAATGAAGCCTGAGTGCAGTAACAGATACATTTGAAGGTACATCATCAGACTATATAACAGAGCTGTAAAAAGGAATTATATACAATGTCCATAGCCCGATGGTGGCTCCGCCACATGCGCCCCCCCAGAATTGCTTTTAACGGTGAAGGTAAGGCGAGAAGGAGGTCTGACGAGCCTGTCCGAACGACCACGGTACTCTGGCGGCTGGAACGAAGAGGTAGAAGATGAAATAGCAGTAGTTTGAGGCTGGGATGACGTTGCAGAAGAAGAAGAAGACGATCGCAGGCGACTCGATGCGATGGACCCTGGTGTCTTGGTGGTCGACTGTGGCTGTGGGACACCGGCAGTCGAAGGAGGACGACTGCGACGAGGCGGCTGGGCAGTGACAACTGGTGCGCTGAGGTCAAGATGAGCAGGTTTCAGCCGGTCTACAGAGATGTGGTCACTTTTACCGCCGATGTCGACTGTGAAGGTCTTATCGCCCGAGGAGATGACACGAAAAGGACCTGTGTACGGTGGCTTGAGAGGGTCTTTGCGTGCATCCTGCCGGATGAACACGTACCCCGCGTTCTTGAGGTCCCCTGGAACGTGGGAACGTTGCCGGTCATGATGTGAAGTAGGAACCGGGATGAAGTTCTTGGCCGCTTCCTGATGGCTGATGAGTTGCTGAGCTGGAGACCAAGGTTCAGTGTGAGGAGGAAGAAAATCACCTGGAACCCTGAGCGGTTGCCCAAAGACTAGCTCCGCCGAGGAAGATTGCAGGTCGTCCTTTGGCGCCATGCGAAGACCTAGTAGTACCCAAGGAAGCTTGTCTATCCACCCCGGACCGGTAAGACTGGCACGTAGTGCTGCTTTAAGAGATCTGTGAAACCTTTCACAGAGGCCGTTCACCTGTGGATGGTAGGCGGTGGTACGATGAAGTTTGGCACCGAAACTTTGAGCAACGGTGTTCCAAAGCTCAGAGGTGAACTGAGGTCTTCTGTCCGAAGAGATGTCAGCCGATACCCCAAAACGTGCCACCCATGACGAGATGAAAGCCCTGGAGATGTCCACTGCCGTGGTTGCAACCAAAGGAATCGCCTCTGGCCATCTAGTAGTGCGGTCAATTATATTGAGAAGATGAGTGTGCCCGCGAGAAGGAGGAAGAGGGCCAATGAGGTCCACGTGTACATGGTCGAAGCGGCGCTCCGGGACCGGAAAAGTGGAGAGTGGGGCTTTAACGTGGCGTTGTATTTTGGCTTTCTGGAAGGTCACGCAGGAATTTGTCCAGTCACGGACGTTGAGATGCATGCCCTTCCAAATGAATTTCTTCGCCATTAACTGCTGAGACGCTCTCATGCCGGGATGTGACAACCCGTGGATAGTGTCGAAGATTCTTTTGCGCCATTCAGCCGGGATGATTGGGCGTGGAACACCCATGGAAACATCACACAAGAGTGTGGTCCCTGCGGACTGGAAATGCACGTCAACCACTTGCAAACTGGAAGGTGTGGTGCGCTGCGGTACGCCTGCACATCGGGATCCGCCCTCTGGTCTTCCGCCAATCTGACATAGTCGACACCAAGATGTACTGCGTGGAGCTGGGCATGGGAGAGGCAATCTGCCACCATGTTATCCTTCCCGGAGACATGCTGGATGTCTGTGGTGAACTCCGAGATATATGTGAGATGGCGTTGCTGGCGCGCCGACCATGGTTCTGTTGTCTTAGCCATCGCGAAGGTCAGCGGCTTGTGATCAACAAAAGCCGTAAATGGCCGTCCTTCCAGGAGGAAGCGGAAATGGCGGATGGCCAGGGAGAATGCCAACAGTTCTCTGTCGAAGGTGCTATACTTCTGTTCATTCTTCCTCAGCTGTCGGCTGAAGAAAGCCAGCGGTTGCCAAGCCCCATTGACCCACTGTTCTTGAACCGCCCGATGGCGTAGTCGGAGGCGTCTGTAGTGAGGGCGATGGTTGCGCCTTGGAGGGGATGAGCCAACATGGTTGCTGTAGCCAGGGCATTTTTGGTATCAACAAAGGCTTGGTTCATGTGAGGTGTCCACTCTATCTGATCTTTGCCTGCTCTGCCTCTGATGGCCTCGTACAATGGTTGCATCAACAAGGCTGCCTTGGGAACGAATCTGTGATAAAAGTTAACCATTCCCAAGAATTTCTGGAGGGACTTCACGGTCTTCGGCAGGGGAAAAGATGTGATGGCCTCCACCTTGGAGGCTAGAGGGACTGTACCATCTGCGGTGATTCTGTGGCCCAGGAAGTCGATAGTGCGCAAACCAAACTGGCACTTGGCCGGGTTGATGATTAGGCCATGCTGACTAAGGCGAGAGAACAGGGCACGCAGGTGCGTGATGTGCTCAGTGTGGCTGCTACTGGCGACGAGTATGTCGTCTACGTAGACGAAGACGAATGTTAGGTCTTGAAAGACAGAATCCATAAGCCGTTGGAAAGCCTGTGCTGCATTTTTTAGCCCAAACGGCATATGGAGAAACTCAAAAAGCCCGAAGGGTGTGATGACGGCGGTTTTGGGGACATCTTGAGGATTAACTGGCACTTGATGATAGCCGCGTACGAGGTCTACTTTAGAGAAAATGCAATTCCCCGCCAGGTGGGCCGAAAAGTCCTGTATATGAGGGATTGGATATCTGTCCGGGGTAGTAGCCTCGTTCAGGCGCCTGTAGTCGCCACATAGTCTCTGAGCCAGGCGGTGGATGGCGACCATGTGCAGGGGCGAGGACCAAGGACTATTGGACCGTCGGATGATGCCTAGGCATTCCATTGTGTGAAACTCTGCCTTGGCTGCCGCAAGTTTGACGGGTTCCAACCTACGTGCTCTTGCGTAAACGGGGGGCCCTGTTGTAATAATATGGTGCGTCACACCGTGTCTTGCTACTGATGCAGAGAAGGTAGGCCTGGTGAGCTCGGGGAAATCTTTGAGGAGAAGAGAGAAATCATTGGCGGCAGGGACTGCAAAAACCACAAACCAATGCGCTGCAGTGCTTCGGTGGCAGGGTACCGAATGAAAAGTCGAGGCGTTGATGAGCCGGCAGTGTCGAATGTCGACTAAGAAACCATTAGCGCAGAGGAAATCCGCCCCCAGGATGGCCTGCGAAACCCTTGCAGTGATGAACTCCCATCTAAAACGCTGGCCGCCGAAACTTAATTGGACCCAACGCTTTCCGAACGTGCGGATGGCTGCGCCGTTAGCTGCCTCGAGGGGGGGGACCCTGGCCGCCGGACTGCAGGTCGAGCTTCGACGCCGGCAGGATACTGCACTGGGAGCCAGTGTCGCAGAGGAAGCGGCGCCCTGAAAGGGAGTCAGTGATGTACAGGAATTTTCCTGCAGATCCCACAGCCATCGTGATCCCTGCGTGTGCAGCAGGATTAGAATGGTGTCTCGAACCCCGGCGACTTGAAAAAGGATTTTTTCTTTCTTGGAAGAAACTGCAGGGTGGACGGCAATTCCTGGCTTTCGCGCCAAAATGAGAATGGTAAATGCACCAACCTGTAGGAAGAGGAGATTGGTTCGCCCTCATGGGGGATGGGCGACTCGTGGTGGCTTCTTTCCCAGGGCTGTCATCCTACTGAACTCCACAAATAAACTCTAAAGCCTGCACATCTGCCAATGCACTTTATTATGGTTATGTTAATGTATTACAAGCCAAATGTATGTTGAATGTTTAAATGTCTTAATCTAAATGTACACTCTCGGGAGCCGCAAGCCTACATTTCGTTGTACTGCACTTGTGCACTAACAATGACAATAAAAGTTGATTTGATTTGATTTGATGGTTGCAGCTTGGGGTAAATTGGGTCAGTGTCGGCGGGGGGCTCCGGACTGCCTCGGCGTTTTGTGGCTGTGCAGGGCTGTTGGGCGACCGAAAAGATGTTATCCGCCTCCGCGGCGAGTTCGGCACAATCCGTGATTGCGGAGTTGGCCAAGGCGGTCTGCACGGGCTCCAGTAGCTGGCAGAGGAAGAGCTCACGGAATAAAAAACACTGGGATTCCGAGCCGAGCAATGTGAGCATCTGGCTGATGAGCTCTGAGGGTTTCGAGTGCCCGAGACCGGGCATGGCGATTAGGCGTCGGGCACGTTCAGATTTGGACAGACCGAAAATTTGGAGAAGGCGTGTTTTTAATGCTTCACACTTGCCGTCGGTAGGCGGACTTTTGAGGAGGCTGACGACTCGCGAGGCCGTGGCACTGTCGAGGGTGGAGACCACGTAGTAATAACGGGTCGAATCCGCTGTAATTCCCCGGATCTGGAATTGAGCTTCTGCCTGGCAAAACCACGCGGCAGGCTGCTGCTCCCAAAAGTGTGGTAGTTTAATCGTGACGGCATTCGTGTCCATGTTTTTTCAATGAATTCGTTCGAAGAAAAACCGGATCACCGAACCTCTGCTCCTTACCAAAAGATGGAGTTCGATTCACGAAGTCAAAACAATAAACTTTAATGAGCAAACGAAGCAAGTTAACAACTACAGGATGAACTGGAAACGTGTCTGGTCTGCTTGGAAACCTTTCTCCAACTGCCAGGAACTGCTAGAAGGTTCCGAGCTATGACCCTCTCCCCAACTGTCTGGAACTGCTAGAGGGTTCCGAGCTCTGACGTCATGAGGTCATCACGCAGAGTACAGGAATGAAGCCTGAGTGCAGTAACCGATACATTTAAAGGTACATCGTCAGACTATATAACAGAGCTGTAAAAAGGAATTATATACAATGTCCATAGCCCAATGGTGGCTCCGCCACAAGAGAATCATAATACTTATACTTATGCAGGGAATGGGGAACACACGGCACATCGAGGGAACACAACTATCTTAACAATCCCCTTATCCTTATCCCACCCCCTATACCTAACTAGATTAAGCTATGAGGGGTCAGAACTTCATGCTCACCAATCAAAAGGTTTGTTAGACTCAAAACAGCGGTCAGGTTCGGGGTTCGCTCTTGGTGCTCTCTGGAGCTTGTCGTTGTCACGTGGTCTCCAGGTGCTGCAAGGGCGTTGTCCGGGTTCGCATACCCCAAAGTTAAAGTCTCTATTTGGGTACTTTACCTTGCAGGGATGGTTCTTCGTCGACAGCGGCCAGTTTGAGTTGGTGTGTAGATATTCGAAGGTCGGCAGAGGCTGAAGGCCCGATGATTCGAAACCTCCCTTCGTTTGGTCTTCTCCAGCCGGTCTGCCCCTCGGTGGTTTTCCCTTCTCCCCTCGTCATGTCCCGCCTCGTCTGGCCTGAATCTGTCCGTGTCCGCCCGACCCAGTGCCGGGGCAGTTCCAGATGGAGTGGGGAAAAAGGGCACGGGCAAAGGCCAGGGGTAAGCGTGGGACGGGGGAAGAGCGGCAGCCACGAGGGCGAGGGGCCGAAGAGCAGCACCAGCACACCAACCAACACGAGCACCCGACCGAAAACTTGAACTTCTTGCTACCCGAGGGGGCCTTCAATTATAACTTCATCGAAAAACCTTATCTGCCCGCCAAATCAGGTTAGTTCTTTGTCTTAATCTTGGCGGGCTATTTTAAATAATGGTAGTGTAGTGTCCGTGTGTTGATAAAGACACTGAAGACAGGAGTTGGTTCATAGGTATTTACTAAGCAAAGTCTGGGGGGGGGGGGTACAGGCTTATATAGCCCGAGTGGCAATTACCGGCATTACAGCACACCTGGGGCTCTTAAAGGCACATACACCACAATTCCTCCCCTTTTAGCTAACCAGTACATCATATTTTAAGTAATTATTAATTACATGTTATAAGCAAAATAATATACATTGCTGTAGTTAATTAATTATAAGTTAGTCTCTCGGGAGGCTTCCTGATTCGGTCCGGATAACGCCTCGGGGGTGTAGTAGTTTCTGGTGGTGTAGTAGGTTCCTCTGGCAAGGCTGATTCGGCTTGAATGCCAGTATCGGGTTCATCGGGTTCCAGTATCACCGGATCGGAGGTAGATATGGGTATCTCTACTTCATTGTTAGATGTATAGAGTTGTGGTGTAGGTTGTCCCTTTTCGGATGACTTTATGATTTGGTCAGCATGGCACCTTATTATGCTTTCTCCGATGTCCACGGTATACATCAGTGGTCCTAGTCGTGTGCAGATAGTTCCATGCTGCCATTTCTCGGTACGGTAGTCCCGGGCCAAAACTGGTTGACCTATCTGGAAGGTTCTAGTTGGCCTTTCATTCATGCCTTGAAACTGCCGGTTCTCCACGTCCCTTCTGATGTTGGGCTTGACCAAATCCAGCCGGCATCTTAGGTTTCTATTGAAGAACATCATGGCGGGAGTTTGGTTGGTAACCATATGTGTTGCATTCCTGTATGCGAATAAGAAGTTATCCACCTTGTGCTGAAGTTTTATGTCTTCATTACCCATGGCCTTTATGGCCTTCTTGAAGGTCTGGACAAACCTTTCAGCCAATCCATTGGTGGCGGGATGGTATGGGGCGGACGTGTAGTGCTTAACCCCATTGTTTTTTAAGAACTTTCTGAATTCTTCGGACACAAATTGCGGTCCATTATCAGAACATATCTGTTCCGGCAGCCCATTCCTGGCAAATATGGTCCTTAATACTGTGATGGTTTTTTCCGTGGTGGTGGAGGACATCTTTATTACCTCCGGCCACTTGGAGTGTGCATCAACCGCAATTAAGAACATTGAGTCCATAAATGGACCAGCAAAGTCGATGTGCACCCTTTGCCAGGGAGATGAGGGCACTCCCATGGATGTAGAGGGGCTTGTGGTGGAGCGTTTTGGACCTTCTGGCATCCTAGGCAGCTCTTGGTCATTTCTTCGATGTCTCCATTGATACCTGGCCACCATACAAACGCCCTAGCTAGGTTCTTCATTTTCACTCCACCCAGATGCCCCTCGTGAAGCTCCTTTAGCACTTTATCCTGGAGTTTGGGTGGAATCACCACTCTGGATCCACACATCAAGGTTCCTCGGCACACTGACAGCTGTTCTCTTCTTTGCGAGAATGCTGGCAACAGTGGTTCGCCATGTGCTGGCCATCCCTTCACTGTTAAATCATAGACCCGAGAGAGAGTTGGGTCTTTCTCGTCTCCCTTTCAATGGCAGAATTTGTCACTGGTAGACATTCCACTATGGTAGAGTGGAACATCTCTACTGGGTCTACTGTAGGTGCCTCTTCTACCGTTGGCAACGGTAGGCGCGATAAACCGTCAGCATTCCCATGTTGTTTTGACCCTTTGTATTCTATGTTGTATTGGTGTTCCCCTAGAAAAAGGGACCACCTCTGTAGCCTTTGCGCTGCCATAATGGGAA
Source organism: Somniosus microcephalus (assembly GCF_052327205.1). Lineage (NCBI taxonomy): Eukaryota > Metazoa > Chordata > Chondrichthyes > Squaliformes > Somniosidae > Somniosus > Somniosus microcephalus. The sequence continues at coordinate 250,073,234 of NC_140987.1, forward strand.
CACCTTTTTTAGGGTTGAATATGGAGATGAGGGGCTGATGGTCAGTCAACAAGGTAAATTTTTGTCCGTGTAGGTAATGGTTGAATTTCTTCACTCCCCATACCAGGCTGAGTTCTTCCCTGTCGATTTGGGCATAGTTACGCTCAGCTGAGTTTAATGAGCGTGACGCAAAAGCTATCGGCCGTTCTGAGCCATCAGGGAATTTATGGGATAATACTGCTCCTATGCCGTAAGGGGATGCATCGCACGCCAGTCTGATTGGCAGTGATGGGTTGTAATGAGCCAAAACTTCTTTGGATGTGATTAAGTCTTTGCATTTATGGAAGGCACGTTTACAGTCTTCGTTCCATTTCCAAATCACTCCTGTTTGTAGAAGTTCATTAAGAGGGTGTAGAAGAGTTGATAAGTTCGGTAAAAATTTATGATAGTAATTTATTAATCCCAGGAACGACCTTAATTGTGCAACATTTTCAGGTGCTGGGGCTTTTATAGCCACTTCAGTTTTTTCAGGTGACTTATGCAACCCTTCATTATTAATTATGTGGCCACAATATGATATCTGATTTTGGAAAAATTCGCACTTGGGGCAATTCGCTCGTAGGCCCCGTTCTTTCAGCCTAGTGAGCACCTGCTCCAAATTGGCAAGGTGCTCGTTGTCGTTTTCTCCTGTTACAACGATGTCGTCTAGGTAGCATTGAGTCCCCGGAATCCCTTGCAGGACTTGCTCCATAGCTCTTTGCCAGATAGCTGGAGCTGATGCTACTCCGAAAACCAGTCGATTGTACTGGTACAGGCCTTTGTGTGTGTTTATCGTGAGATACTTTTTAGAGGCCTCCTCAACCTCCATCTGTAGATATGCCTGTGCCAAGTCAATTTTGGTGAAACGTTTCCCTCCGGATAGTGAGGCGAAAATATCTTCTATCCTCGGAAGAGGATACTGTACTGTGTGAAGGACCGGGTTTACAGTCACCTTGAAGTCACCACAGATGCGAATTTTTCTCTGTTCTTCAGATTTATCTTTATTCAATGCTTTTTTCATGACTGGAACGATGGGTGTTGCCCATTCGCTCCAATCTATTTTGGATAATACGCCTGCTTTTTCCAAATTCTCCAGCTCTGCCTCGACTGTTGGACGTATTGCGTATGGCTTAAAAAATTTGGGAATTGCTGCATCTTCCACTTTTATTGAGGCGGTGATGCCTTTCAAGGTTCCTAGTTTCTCTTGAAACACTTCTTTGGCGTTGGCCAAGATGTCTTTTAATCGTTCAGGTATGATGTCATCATTGTTTTTTTCCTTACTGGTCACTGTCAGTGCCTGAATGGAGTGCCAGTCTAAATGTATCTTCCTGATCCATTCACGTCCCAACAACGGTGGACCACCATCTTGTAGAATGTATAAATACAACTTTTGTATTTCTTTGCCGTTGTATACAACAGGCACCCTTATTTTTCCTTTGGGGTATACTTTCTGCCCCGTATATGTTTTCAAGATAATGGATGTGTCTTTTAGAGGTATATGCGAAAATAGCCTCTTGTAATCCCGTCGATTTATTACAGTTAGAGCTGATCCTGTATCTAGCTCCATTTTAACTGGGGACCCTGCTATTGTGAGGGTAACCCAAATGGTTTGGTAATCATCTTTGGCAAGTACATTATGTAATTTGTGACAGCTTAGTCTCTTGTTTTCGAAGTCGCTATCACTCTTCTGGTCTTCGGAGCTACTGTCCGTCATCATTTGTACCTTCCTGTACTTTTCTTTATTGATTTTTTTTTTCTGTCAGTGGATTTATTTTGTCCAGATCGGCATACCCGTGCAATGTGTCCAATCTTTCCGCATTGCCTGCATGCTTTGTCCTTGAACCAGCAGTCCCTCTGGTTATGGGTGGATCTGCCGCAGCGATAACATCTTTCGAAACCCTGTGTCATTTCATGGGTGCCGAAGTCCTGTGTCTTTTGTTGTATCTCTGCAGCTCCTTTTGCTGCTGCTTCGTATGATACAGCCATACTGAAAGCTTTGTCCAATGTTAAATCTTTTTCAGAAAGCAGTCTTTTTTGTGTTCCTTCACTTAAGAGACCGCAAACGAATTTGTCTCGAAGATAATCTAATAGTCCTGCCCCGAATTGGCAGTACTTTGATAGCTTTCTTAATTCGGTTAGGTAATCAGCGTTACTTTCATTCTTGTGTTGATTTCTCTTGAAGAACTTGAATCGTTCCGCTATCAGCAGCGGTGTTGGGTTTAAGTGCTCCTGCAGGGTATCAACAATTTCTTTAAAATTCTTGTCCTTTGGTTTGGCTGGAGTGATTAAATTTCGTAACAGCCCGTATGTCTTTGCGCCCATTAAGTTCAGAAGTACTGAAGCTTTTTTTTCATCTTCTATTCCATTTGCAGTGCAATATACCTCTATTCTTTCCACGTATGTGGTCCAATCCTCTATTTCGCTATCAAAAGCATCAATATTGCCAGACTTAGGCATTTCAGAAAAGATATGGCGCTTCCCGCGCTTTTTTTTTCTTTTCTGTAGCAAAGATATGGCACTTCCCGCGCTTTCCTGCCGCTGCTGCCGATAACAACGCTGTTTACTGCGGTTTCCATTCTCTTTTTTTTTAAATTTACTGTTGGAGACTCGTTCCCGCCGGAGGTCTGAATGCTGACCTGCTTGCCGCGCCGGCCGTCTCCCGAGTGCTCCCTCCCAGTCCGTTATTGCTTGCCTCTGATTTCGCTGCCTGTCTCAGCTGTAGAGCCAGCCGCTGGAGCCCCAGCCTGACGCCCAGGAAGGATTAGCGCAGTACCTGCCACCAGCTTGGCCAGCTGGTGAAACCACAGCTTCTCTCACTTCCTTGAGTCTTCTGGACGCCCGATGAATCGATGTCCTTGAGGTGCTGCCGAATTGCAGGTAAGTCCGTTTCCACTTCGTCGCCACTGTAGTGTCCGTGTGTTGATAAAGACACTGAAGACAGGAGTTCGTTCATAGGTATTTACTAAGCAAAGTCTGGGGGGGGGGGTTCTAACGGATATACACAATATACAGGCTTATATAGCCCAAGTGGCAATTACCGGCATTACAGCACACCTGGGGCTCTTAAAAGCACATACACCACAGGTAGCAATCCATATTTAACTGGTTTTGGATGGCCGGTAATCGCATCTACAGGCCCGATAATTGACTTGTATTGTCCTGAAAGTTCCTTGATGGGCCTTGTCCGGCCTCGATGGCTCGGTTAATCTGTTTCCGATAATATATGTAAACTGCTAGATGGCCTTAACTATAGGCCTAAACTGAATTTAGATTTGCCTCCAATTCGGTCTAATGCATAATTCAGAGTCCTGTCTGGTTCCAAAATACAAAGTTTCTCTTCACAGAAAGCCTGCAGCCTTAGTTTAGATTTCTCCCAAGCTGTCTGCGTTGCAGAATCCATTTTGGAATCCCACAGGCTTTCTGCCATGAGGCACGGATGCCATCTTGGGTACTCTTTTTAATTTAAAATGTCCACGCAGGGTCCCGTTTATTAATAACAGCCTTTGGGTAAATGCAGAAATTTTGTGAATCTTACATGGGGCATTTGCCATTTCGTAAGGATAGAGAGGTGGTGTAGCTCTGTTAATAAGGGATGAGATCAGTGCAGTAATGAGAAATTATATTGGCCTAGAAGATCAAGACGTAGAATCAGTTTGGGTGGAGATAAGAAATAATAAGGGTAAGACGTCACGGGTGGGAGTACTCTACAGGCCCCCAAACAGTAGCCACACTGTAGGACAGAGTATAAATCAAGAAATAATAAAGGCTTGTAAGAAAGGTGTGACTATAATCATGGGAGCTTTTAATCTTCATATTGATCAGACAAAGCAAATTGGCAAAGAAAAAGTAGACTTGAGGAAGAGTTCTTAGTGTATATGAGATGGTTTCTTACAACAATATGTTGTGGAACCAACCAGGGAGACGACTATTTTAGATCTGGTAATGTGTAATGAGACTGGATTAATTAATGATCTGGAAGTGAAGGATCCTCTTGGGAAGAGTGATCATAGCATGGTAGAATTTCAAAATCAGTTTGAGGGTGAGAAAGCTAGGCCTCAAACTAGTGTCCTGAACTTAAACAAATCTAATTACAAAAGTTTGATGGCAGACTTGGTTAAAGTGGTCTGGGAAAATATATTACAGGGCAAGACTGTAGAAAAGCAGTGGCAACTTTTAAGGAGATATTTCATTCTTTCTCTCTCTCTATCTCTCTCTCTCTCTCTCTCTATCGGTGGCTGCAGAGATAGTGGATGCATGGGTTGTAATCTACCAAAATTCCCTGGATTCTGGCGAGATCCCAGCGGACTGGAAAACCGCAAATGTAACATCCCTATTTAAGAAAGGAGGGAGACAGAAAGCAGGCAACTATCAACCAGTTAGTCTAACATCTGTTATTGGGAAAATGCTGGAGCCCATCATTAAAGAAGTGCTGGCAGGACATTTAGAAAATCATAATATAGTTAAGCAGAGTCAGCATGGTTTTATGAAAGGGAAATCATGTTTGACAAATTTGCTGGAGTTCTAGCAGGATGGATAAAGGGGAACCAGTAGATGTTGATTTCCAGAAGGCATTTGATAAGGTGCCACACAAGGATACTACACAAGATAAGAGCTCACGGGGTTGGGGGTAATATATTAGCATGGGTAGAGGATTGGCTAACTAACAGAAAACAGAGAGTCTGTTGGATGGAGTATTAATCAGGAAATAGTTGAGGCTTGTAATAAGGGAACAGCTATAATTATGGGGGATTTTAATTATCATATTAACTGGACAAATCAAATTGGGCAGAGCAGCCTTGAGGATGAGTTCATTGAGTGTATTAGGGATGGGTTTCTTGAGCAGTATGTAACTGAACCGACCAGGGGGCAAGCAACCTTAGATTTGGTCCTGTGTAATGAGACAGGATTAATTAAAAATGTCCTAGTAAAGGATCCCCTTGGAATGAGTGACCATAACATGGTTGAGTTCCATATTCAATTAGAGGGTGAGAAGGTTGGATCTCAAACAAGCGTGCTGAGCTTGAATAAAGGAGACTATGAAGGTATGAGAGTGGAATTGATTAGAGTGGACTGGGAAAATAGATTAAAGGGTAAGACGGTACATGATCAGTGGTGTACATTTAAGGAGTTATTTTACAACTTCCAAAAAATATATATTCCACTGAGGAAAAAAGGGTGTGAAAGAAAAGATAGCCATCCATGGCTAAGTAAAGTAATAAAGGATAGTATCCGACTAAAAGCAAGGGCATATAAGGTAGCCAAATCTAGTGGGAGGATGGAAGATTGGGAAGTCTTTAAAAGACAGCAAAAATAACTAAAAGATTGATTAAGAAAGGGAAGATAGATTATGAAAGTAAATTAGCAAAAAATATAAAAACAGACAGTAAAAGTTTCTATAGTTATATAAAAAGAAAAAGGGTGGCTAAAGCAAATGTTGGTCCCTTAGAGGATGAGACCGGGAAATTAATGGTGGGAAACATGGAGATGGCAAAAACACTGAACAATTATTTTGTATCAGTCTTTACAGTAGAGGACACTAAGAATATCCCAACACTGGACAAACAGGGGGCTCTGGGGGGGGGGGGAACTAAATACGATTAAAATCACGAAGGAAGTGGTACTTGGTAAAATAATTGGACTCAAGGCGGATAAATCCCCTGGACCTGATGGCTTGCATCCTAGGGTCTTGAGGGAAGTAGTGGTAGGGATTGTAGATGCATTGGTAATAATTTTCCAAAACTCACTGGACTCAGCAAAGGTCCCGGCAGATTGGAAAACTGCTAATGTAACACCCTTATTTAAAAAGGGTAGTAGGCAGAAGGCTGGAAACTATAGGCCTGTTAGCCTAACATCTGTGGTTGGTAAAATGTTAGAGTCCATTATTAAGGAGACAGTAACGGGACATTTGGATAAACATAATTTAATAGGACAAACTCAGCATGGTTTCATGAAGGGGAAGTCATGTTTGACAAATTTGCTGGAGTTTTTTGAGGAAGTAACATACAGGGTGGATAAAGGGGAACCAGTGGACGTAGTGTATTTAGACTTCCAAAAGGCATTTGACAAGGTGCCACACAAAAGATTATTGCTCAAGATAAAAAATCACGGGATTGGGGGTAATATTCTGGCGTGGGTGGAGGATTGGCTCTCTAACAGAAAGCAGAGAGTTGGGATAAATGGTTCGTTCTCAGATTGGCAACCAGTAACTAGTGGTGTTCCGCAGGGGTCAGTGCTGGGTCCCCAACTCTTTACAATCTATATTAACGATTTGGAGGAGGGGACCGAGTGTAACATATCAAAGTTTGCAGATGATACAAAGATGGGACGGAAAGTAGTGAGTGAGGAGGACATAAAAAACCTGCAAAGGGACATAGACAGGCTAAGTAAGTGGGCAGAGATTTGGCAGATGGAATACAATACTGGAAAGTGTGAGGTTATGCACTTTGGCAGGAAAAATCATAGAGCAAGTTATTATCTTAATGGCAAGAAACTGGAAAGTACTGTAGTACAAAGGGATCTGGGGGTCCTGGTGCACGAAACTCAAAAAGTTAGTATGCAGGTGCAGCAAGTGATTAAGAAGGCCAATGGAATGTTGGCTTTTATTGCTAGGGGGATGGAATATTAAAACAGGGAGGTATTGCTGCAGTTGTACAAGGTATTGGTGAGACCGCACCTGGAATACTACATACAGTTTTGGTGTCCATACTTAAGAAAAGACATACTTGCTCTCAAGCCAGTACAAAGAAGGTTCACTCGGTTAATCCCGGGGATGAGGGGGTGGTCATATGAGGAGAGGTTGAGTAGATTGGGACTCTACTCATTGGAGTTCAGAAGAATGAGAGGCGATCTTATTGAAACATATAAGATTGTGAAGGGGCTTGATCAGGTGGATGCGGTGAGGATGTTCCCAATGATGGGTGAAACTAGAACTAGGGGGCATAATCTTAAAATAAGGGGCTGCTCTTTCAAAACTGAGATGAGGAGAAACTTCTTCACTCAGAGGGTGGTTGGTTTGTGGAATTTGCTGCCCCAGAAAGCTGTGGAAGCTACATCATTAAATAAATTTAAAACAGAAATAGATAGTTTCCTAGAAGTAAAGGGAATTAAGGGTTACGGGGAGCGGGCAGGAAATTGGACATGAGTCTAGGTTCGGAATGGTCATGGCCCTGTGGGTAGTGGAGTGGGCCCAGGGGCCATGTAGCCTGGTTCTGCTCCTACTGTGTTCTAATTCTGTGTTAGATTTCAGGAGATGGTTTTATTCCTGTTCCTGGCTGGGGTGGAGATTGCCTTTACAGAAGGTAAGTACTGTAGAAAATATAGGGACAGAGTGATCTCCTGGAAGAATTTCGATCGCCTAGATGGGTCGGAGAGGAATTTCCCAGATTTTTTTCTCCCAAATTGGCCATTGGGTCTTTATCTGGTTTTTCGCCTCTCCCGGGAGATCACATGGGTTCGGGTGGATGCAGAGTGATAGAAGATTTGAGGTTAGGATCAGATCAGCCATGATCTTATTGAATGGTGGAGCAGGCTCGAGGGGTCGATTGGCCTACTCCTGCTCCTATTTCTTATGTTCTTATGTTCTTATAAAGGGGTAATTTTCAGGTTGGCAAACTGTAACTAGTGGGGTGCCACAGGGATCAGTGCTAGGGCCTCAATCATTTACAATCTATATTAATGACTTGGATGAAGGGACTGAGTGTAATGTAGCCAAATTTGCTGATAATACAAAGATAGGTGGGAAAGCAAATTGTGTGCAAAGGGATAGGCTAAGTGAGTGGGCAAAAATCTGGCAGATGGAGTTTCATGTGGGAAAATGCAAGATTATCCACTTTGGTAGGAAAAATAAAAAAGCAAACAATTATTTAAATGGAGAGAGATTACAAAATGCTGAGGTGCAGAGGGATCTGGGGGTCCTTGTACATGAATCACAAAGTTAGCATGCAGGTACAGCAAGTAATTAGCAAAGGCAAATGGAATGTTGGCCTTTATTGCAAAGGGAATGGAGTATAAAAGCAGGGAAGTCCTGTTTCAACTGTACAGGGCATTGGTGAGACCACACCTGGAGTACTGCGTACAGTTTTGGTCTCCTTATTTAAGAAAGGATATACAGTAAACTCTTGTTTAAATGGCACTTAATCATCCAGATTTCTCTAATCGGCAAAATTAATACTCAGGAAACACCTCAATAACCGGAATTGTTGCCGAGTCCGAGTCTTAGTTTCTGTTTGCTTCAGAATATTGAGAGTGGCAGCTACTTTAGAATTGAATATGTGTTTCCCAGAGACTCAATGGATGAGTTTAGTTTTCAGTATGTTACTGTGCCATATAGACTAGGGAAGTCCCAGGTTCTATTGCTGATTTGATGTGAAATTGACATCAAGGACAGTCAGATTATGTATAGCACAGATTGCATGTTAACCACCTGATGGCTGTCAGGTGATAGGTCGAAAATCTTCAGTTGTATAGGGAATAATATATCGTTGGTAGGGAATAATAACTACTTCATAGGAACTTACCCAGAAGAAAAAGGTGACTGGCTGTTGGTGAGTTAGGTAGAGATTGAAATGTGAGTGTGGATAAGCTATATAGAAGGCAATGGTGTGGATAAGTTATTTGGAGGCCAATGTACACTTGCCAGTGAAAGCTGAAAATTGATGTCCAGATAAGGATTATACCAGATAAAAGTTGGTCATGTTATGTGAATAACATTCAAATCTTATTTTATCTTTGTTTGTTAAAAATAGCCTTGGTAGATATACCTCTCCGTTATCCGGAATTTTCAATCAACCGGCACCATCCCGGTCCCATCGGTGCCGGATACGAAAGAGTTTACTGTACTTGCATTGGCGGAGCAGGCTCGAGGGGCCACATGACCTACTCCTGCTCCTGCTCCTATGTCTTATGTTCTTATTAAAGCTCATGACCTCGGATGGTAATTTTGGGATTGTTCCCAATGCTACACAGTAGTCAGTGTAACTAGTGCTGGAGGATAGGATTTAGACTAATATAGGAGGGGGGGGGCAGGAAAGATGAGATGAGAAAACATAAATGAAAATAAAAGGAGCAAGGGATGTAGGAAAGGATTTAAAAAATCAAAATCAGGAAGGTAATAAAGAATAGATCAGAAGATTGAACAAATAAAAAAAAAGGAAGATTACCAAAAAAATTGGAATCCGGATTGTGTGGTGTATATATGAATGCACAAATCATTCAAAACAAAATTAGAACTATGGAGGAATAAGATGTTATAGCTATAACGGAGAGGAAGTTTATGTTTGGACAGGACAGGGAATTTAATATTCCTGGTTATAATATTTTCAGGAAATGGGGTATAGTGTTATCAATAAAGGATTGTATCACAAGGCTAGAGTGGAAGGATGCTATAGGGGATTGTGTTAAGACATATCTAGACAGATGGAGTTAAGCAATAGGAAGGGAAATGGTACTTTTCTTAGCGTACATTATAGCCCATCAAACAGGAGAACAGATAGAGGGTTAGATTTGTAGATAGTTCAGAGAGATAAATAGGAATAACAGGCCACAAATACTGTGGTTTTAACTATCCTAGGATAGACTATAATAAAAAGTAATGTACATCGTCAAAGTGGGAACGCCTTTCAGAATGCACCTTAGACTGATTTTGAGATTAGTGTGTTTCCTCCAATAAGGAAAGTAGCACTGCTTGATTTTATTCAGAAGAATGAAGTGGGATAAATAATTGATATGCGAGGAGGAGAACAATTGGGAAATAGTGACTACAACATATTTAGATTCAATGTGAAAATAGAAAAGGATAAGAAGAATCAAAGATAAGGGTGTTGAACTAGAAAAAAAACAAAGTTCAGTGAGGTAAGAAAGGATCTAGGCCAAACTAACTGGGCAGAAAAGTTTCTAACTAGATGATGGATCAGCATTTGGGAATCTTCAAATCTGGGATTAATAGACTACAGCATAAATATATTCTTAAAAAGTACATCAAAGAATAGACTTCTACAGATAAACAGAAATTTAATATAAACTGAAACTTAAAAGGGAGGTGTATGATAAAACTAGGTCTAACAATACTAAAGAAAATCATGAATATAGAAAGTAGGAGGGAAGTGAAAAGGAAGATTATAGAAGCTTATTGAAGGGAATATGGAAAACACTGGCAGATAATATAGGAAATAATAGAAGTTTTTATAAGCATATTCATAATTAAAGAAAGGGCTTTTTATCTTTTTTTTGCCTCTCCCAGGAGACCACGTGGTTTTGGGTGGGGTGGAGTGTATATGTTGTGATACACAAGGTATCACAATTGTTGGCTTGGTGGACCAGATGGTCTTTACCTGTCCGTCATTGTTCGTAAAGCCATGAAAAGGCTGAAATTATTTTTTTTAAACCGAGATATAGGCCAGAATTTTCAGAGGTAAGAACTGGTGGGTTGGAAGCGTGGGGGGAAGTGAAAGTTGAAAAAATGTGAATCCCGACCCCAACCCGCCCACCTTTCACTCAGGTGGGACGAGGGGGTGGGCAGCCAACCCACTGCCAGGAGACGGGTTGGCAATTTACATATTATAATGAGGCCTGAAGCCTCTATATTTTAACCTGCTTTTCAGGTTTTACTGCAGGCGGCCGGGGATCCCGGGGCTCGGGTTTCCCAGTGACTGCAACAAGGCAGCCTCAGCCTCTGGGAGCAATCCTTGTGGGCCGGGAGGAGCAGGAGTGCTTCCTCCTGACTCCCCAAGCTACCCCACCATCAGCCTGGCCCTCCCCGGGGTTGGGGTTTGGACCCCCCGCTCCAGCCAGGCCTAGAATACCCACTAGGATGATATTAGGGTTGTAAGCGCCTTGGGACGTTTTATTAGGTTAAAGGTGCTATATAAATAAAGTTGTTGTTTTAACAGTTATAGTTATGAGGATAGACTTGACATACAGGGAGTATTTCCACTGTAGCAGAAGAGGCAAAGCAAATAGTAAATAGAGGTTTAAAAAAATTGAAGGGTTCTGATAAAGTGAATAGGGAAAGACTGTTTCTTTAGATTAGGGAGTCAGTGAGGGTGGATTATCAATTTCAAATTGTCAGTAACAAAATGAAAAGCTAGGTTAAAATACATTTCATTGCAGAGGATTTTTGCCGCAGGGAGTAGTGGCAAAAATCCTCTGATACTCTTCTTTAAAGGAAAAGTAGAAAACATTTGAAGTAGAGGAAGATACAGGGCTATGTGGAGAGAGCAGGGCAGTGGGATTCGTTTTCAACTGTTCTAGCAAAGAGCTGTCAAAGGCTGTGAACCTTTGGTTCTATATGTGAGCTCAGAATAAGCTGCATACAAAAAGTATTTTATGAAAAAGCCTTCCCTGTATGAAAATAGTGACAATCAGTCTACAGTTTCATTGTAGTGAATGGCTTACAGTAACTTCTACAGTGGACAAAATATTTTCAAATTTACAATCAACCCTTTCTTCTATCAGAATAATTTGGTGTCAAATCCCTTGCTGTATTACAACTTTTAATTAGAAAAGTACATAGATCATTTATTTTAATACTCAATGCAGCGACCTCTGATGTAATTCAAGATGTTCAGCAATTAATCACTCTTGGATAACCCCACAGTAGAGCTCACTATTTACTATAGTACTCTGATACATTATGATCTCTGATATAACACATTATTTAGCAATCAATCACTAACTGATACCATAGTTCACCACTCACGATAATACTCTGATGCACTATGAACTCTGATATAATATCCATTGTTTAGCAATCAGTCACTAATTGATAATTGCCACATTCCATATTTAACTCATCACTCACTAACACTTGATACAATAACCTCTGATGCAACACATATTATTTAGCAACCAATCATTGATTGACATTTCCCACCCCCACATAACTTGCCACTCATTATAGCATGACTTTTGTACAGATCCCAATGACGACATTGAGGCTTTCAAGTTTTATTTGTCCTGAATTCAGATTTTAAAAATGCACGAAATCAGCAGGAATAAATGCATGCTTTTTCAGCTTAAAAATAAGACAGAATATTTGTAATCAACTACCTTCAATCAGCAAAACAATTTTGGATGGAAGAAAGTACTTTTAATTAAATAAACACTTAAAATTTCTTCATAATATATATTGTTACAAAGAGTCAACCTGCGTGGTTAGCTGGATCCTTAGCACTACCTTGCCCATGGAAGGTTATTGTCTGCGCTAAACTCAGGTGGTGGAAGGTGTACTCCATGTCAATACTACCCATCAGTACAGAGAGAAGATGAAGTGCTCCCTGAACCAAATGGAAGGCAGTTGATGCGTCACACATGTGGAACTGCAATATGCTGCTGTGGTGCTTCTGGCACTTTTAATTTTGGAATTGATCTTTTGGGAGGTAATTATCTGGCTTGATTCTAAAATCAGAAAGCTCATTCATATTGATGTGTTGAGATGGTCTCAAAACCCAGTGCAGCAACAATAAAACTGTTGTGTGAATTCAAAGCAGTTCAATGTTCAATGCCGCACTACATCAAAATCCAGTTGAAAGTAATCATTGATGCTGTGCAAGTTGTGAGTAACTCTCCAGTCTGCCCATTGCAGTTAATGATACCAGATGTCTGGTCAACAAAGGAATAGTCAGTTATTTTTAACTCCAATACTTGTACATGCTCCAGTTTTATTTGCCCAAACCATTGTAGCTTACAGTCCAGGAATGTTGTATCTATCTCTCTCTTTCTCTCTCTCTCTATCGGCAATATATTTGTAATATACCTTTAGATCTGAAAGTGATGAGGCTCTTTCCTTGCTCTGAATTACAGTAGGATGATCCTGATTGCTAACTAAATGTACTCTGCTGCTGGTAATTGGATACTTTGTCTGCACTTTATATAACTTGTTAACCAGAGACTTGGAATTTTCCACTTTCATTGCCAGGGATTTGTATTTCCAGCAAATATAGTAAACCTGTAGGAAAAAAATAAATATAGGAACAGCAGGGTGCAAATGGCACTATTCTACTCAGCCAATAATTGGTATGGAGCATACCATCCATAGTAACTGGCTTTTGGCACGGACTCTACATTGAGCTGATGCAAGATGCCAAGAGCTACCATTTATTACATTGCCGCTTTAGAATAAAAGTTTACACACATATATCTTCCATTGTAATCTCTTCCCTTTTCAGTCTCTATCACTGCCTCTCTCTTTCTCTCCAACACACCCTCATCTCAAAGATTTTACCCTCATTTCTAAAAAATAATTTTTCACCCACATACCATTAAACATCGCTCACATTTTCTTTAATATACAGAGAAGTAGTTCATTACTTGGTTTGCAGGTTTATTTTATCTCCAGTGAGGAGCATAGTAACAGATTGCAGGACATAGACAGACTAGTGAAATGGACAGACATATGGCAGATGAAATTTAACACAAAGAAATGTGAAGTGATTCATTTTGGTAGGAAGAATGAGAAGAAGCAATATGAATTAAATGGCACAATTTTAAAGGGGCACAGGAACAGACACCTGGGGGTATATGTATATTGTACTACATTGCTGCAGTTGTACAGGGCCTTGGTGAGACCACACCTAGAGTATTGTGTGCAGTTTTGGTCACCTTACCTGAGGAAGGACGTTCTTGCCATGGAGGGAGTGCAGCGAAGATTCACCAGGCTGATACCTGGGATGGCAGGAATGACGTACAAGGAGAGATTGTGTTGATTGGGCTTATACTCACTGGAGTTTAGAAGATTGAGAGGGGATCTCATCGAAACCTATAAAATTCTGTCAGGTCTGGACAGACTAGATGCAGAAAGGATGTTCCTGATGGCGGGGGAGGCCAGAACCAGGGGTCATAGTCTAAGAATAAGGGGTAAGCCATTTAGGACTGAAATAAGGAGGAATTTCTTCACCCAGAGAGTGGTGAACCTGTGGAATTCTCTGCCACAGAGGGCGGTGGAGGCCAGTTCATTAAATATATTCAAGAAAGAGTTGGATATATTTCTTGAGGCTAAAGGGATCAAGGGATATGGGGAGAAGGCAGGGACAGGGTACTGAATTTGGATGATCAGCCATGATCACATTGAATGGCGGAGCAGGCTCGAGGGGCCGAATGGCCTACTCCTGCTCCTATCTTCTATGTTTCTATAAGTCTTCGAAGGTGGCAGGACAAGTTGAGAAAGCTGTTAAAGAGGCATATGGGATCCTGGGCTTTATTAATGGAGGCATAGAATACAAAAGCAAGAAAGTTATGCTAAACCTTTATAAATCACTGGTTAGGTCCCAGCTGGAGTATTGTAGCCAATTCTGGGCACCACACTTTTAGAAGAATGTTGTGGCCTTGGAGAGAGTGCAGAGGAAATTTACTAGAATGGTGCCAGGAATGAAAGACTTCAGTTATGTGGAGAGATCAGATTAATTGGGATTGTTCTCCTTAGAGTAGAAAAGGTTAACGAGAGGTTTAATAGAGGTGTTCAAAATCATGACGGTTTTGATAGCGTGTATATAAGGAGAAACTGATTCCAGTGGCAGAAGAGTCTATAACCAGAGGACACAGATTTAAGGTAATTGGGAAAAGAACCAGTGGCGACATGAGGAAAAAAATATTACGCAGCGAGTTATGATGATCTGGAATGCACTGACTAAGGGTGATGGCAGCAGATTAAGTAATAACTTTCAAAAGGGAATTGGATAAATACTTGAAGGGGGAAAGTTTGCAGGGCTATGGGGAAAGAGCCAGTACAGGCAGGATGAGCTGAATGACCTCCTCCTGTGCTGTATCATTCTTTGATTTTATGATTTCAAACCTAAGTGAAATGCTTGTGTCAACCTTCAGTTTCTTCAGTGTTGGTACAACTAAGAATACGAATCATCAGTTGATCAAGAGCTATATGAACAAGCTTTTCCCCTCCACCCTCACTTCCCTTTGTTAACCTGGTTACTTTATCAGCTGTTCAACCAATCAAGGGCAGTGCTCCACTGAGGCTAGCAAAGCAGACACGTCAGACATTCACCTATTGCAAATAGTACAGAGACAGAACATAGAGGGTTGGTTCACCAGTCCTCATATGAAACTGTGTTTATACTCAGTTTAGTTTAGTTCAGATTCCACTAAAAATGTATTTTCCCAGCAGCAGGTTTTGGCCATTCCCTACAGATTAACCTTGCGGCCAACTGGACAAGACCTCCATTTCAGGAACTGCCAGTTCTAATGCAGGTCTCATGTAATGTGTAACATTTGCATATTGAATTATCATTGGCCCGCAGGCATCTGTAAGGAATACCTATTATATTCACACATGATCACATGCTGAGTTGTCATTGGCCTGCAGGTCACAGAATCACAGAAACCCCACAGTGCAGATAGAGGCCATTTCGGCCCATCGAGCCTGCACCGACACATATCCCACCCGATCCCCGTAACCCCTACACCAACACATATCCCACCCTATCCCCGTAACCCCACGTATTTAATCCCCCTAACACTAAGGGTCAATTTATCATAGCCAATCAACCTAACCCGCACATCTTTGGACTGTGGGAGGAAACCGGAGCACCCGGAGGAAACCCACGCAAACACGGGGAGAATGTGCAAACTCCACACAGACAGTCACCCGAGGCCGGATTCGAACCCGGGTCCCTGGCGCTGTGAGGCAACAGTGCTAACCACTATGCCACCGTGCTGCCCGTATCTGTAAGGACTACTATTGTTTTGAAGGCCCAGGCTAGGGGATCTAACGCCATCTTTTCCCCACTGTGCTGTATGAGTAACATCAGACCTAATGCTTAATAAAAGAGTTAAACTGTAATACTCCGTTGTCCTGCAATTTATTATTTTTGTACAAAGTGTGCAAAACAAGACATGGTGTCAGAACAGGGATTTGAAATGGACATCGTTGGAGCTCCCTTGCCTCAAATCGATTGGGAATCTTTGAACTTACCTAGAGAATGGTGCAAGTTCAAGCAACACGTGGAGTTGATGTTCTTGGGTCCGCTGAAAAGCAAAGGGGAGGAAGAAAGATGCAGCTACCTACTCCTGTGGATTGGAGAAAAAGGGAGAGACATTTTTAACACATGGTCTCTCACCGCGGATGAAGCAAAGGTACTGAAAAGTTATTTTGACCATTTTGAATCATATGTGATGCCCAAGACAAATACGATATTCGCTAGGTACAAGTTTCAGGAGAAAGTACAAGGAGCTAGTGAGTCATTTGAACAGTTCGTGTCTGAGTTAAAACTGCTGGTAAAAGACTGTGAATATGCAGACAAAGATGAGATGGTCAGAGACTGCATCGTGTTTGGAATACATTCAGCTAAAGTGAGTGAGAAACTTTTGAATGTTGGGTCCGGGCTAACGCTGGACAAAGCTATGGACATAGCTAGATCGCACGAGATAGCCCAAGCACAGTTGAAAACCATAACCGGCGCCATGAGCAGTTCGCGTGAACAGACAGTGCATGCAGTTAATAGACACACACCAAAGAACACCACCCAGAGAGCGTGTTTCAAAACGGAAAGAACAGAGAGTTCTAAAAATGAGCGATGCAGACATAAAACGCTTCAAAAACTGTGGATATTGTGGGAACAAGGTGCATGGGGAAAAGGAGCATTGCCCTGCCAAAGGAAAGCAATGTGGCAAAAGGAACCACTTTGCTAAAGTTTGCAGGACTGTTTTTGGAAGAGCAGTACACAGAGCGAGTGACAGCCCAATGCCAGTTAGAGAGCCAAATGCAGAGGAACTGTTTATTGATTCTGTGTCACAGAAAAAACAGATTTCAGAGACTGAGCAAGCCTTTGCAGATATTGAGATAGGAAAACAGGGCACAGAGCTTAAGTTTAAACTAGACACTGGAGCTCAGGTTAATGTAATTCCTCTGAGTGAGTATCACAGCTTGAAGGATGAGTGTGAGCTACAGCCCATCTCATGCAGACTGACCAGCTATGGGGGTGAGCAGCTCATTGTAAAAGGCACATGCGTGATGAAATGCAAGTACAAAGAAAGCGACATGATGTTGGACTTTTACATTGTTGACACTCAAGCACCTCCAGTGCTAGGTCTAAAGGCATGTTTAGACATGGACCTCATCAAGCTAGTGCTATCATTGACAGCACCAGTTGAGAAGCAGTTGTGAAGGAGTTTGCTGATGTTTTCAAAGGAATCGGACTATTCCCAGGTGAATGCACTATTCACCTTGACCCAGCAGCAACCCCTGTGGTTTGCCCACCAAGGAGGATACCCCTTGCTCTATGTAGTCACCTGAAGGAGTAGCTGCAGAGCATGGAGAATACAGAAATCATCGTCCAGGAAACAGAACCGACAGAGTGGGTCAACGCATTAGTAGTGGTTGAGAAACCACGTACAGGCAAGCTCAGAGTCTGTCTCGACCCCAGAGATTTGAACAAGGCTATCAAACGCCCTCACTACCCTCTACCAATGCTAGATGACATCACACCCAAGCTAGTGGGAGCACGTTACTTCAGTGTAATGGACACACGATCAGGATACTGGACTATCAAGCTCACGGAAGAGTCATCTAAGCTAACAACGTTCAACACACCATTTGGACACTACTGATTTCTGCGTTTACCATTTGGTCTTATCTCAGCTCAGGATGAATTCCAGCGGAAGATCGACGAAACCTATGAAGGCCTCGACGGAGTAGTCGCAATCATAGATGACATCCTCATCTATGGCAGGAATAGAGAGGAACATGACAGGAACCTCCGTGCGATGCTACAAAGATCACGGGAGAAAGGTATCCGGCTCAACCCCGAGAAAAGCACAATCGGATCCACCGAGATCAGTTATTTCGGGCATCGCCTCTCAACTGATGGCATTAAGCCAGATCCAGAGAAAATCTCCGCCATCAAGGAGATGGAGCCGCCGAAGAACTGCGCAGAGCTAGAGGCAGTACTAGGCGTGGTTAACTACTTAGCCAAGTTTGCCCCGAGCCTCTCCGAAATCAATCCAATGAGTTCCTGTGGGACAAACAACATGACACAGCATTTCAGAAAATGAAAGGCCTAATCACCAGAGAACCAGGACCAGTTCTTGCCTACTTCGACCCCAACAAAGAGCTCAGACTACAAGTGGACGCGTCAAAGTACGGACTAGGTGCAGTATTACTGCAAGAAGGAAAGCCCATCAGCTACGCTTCCAGATCTCTCTCAGACAGTGAAATCAACTATGCTCAAATCGAGAAAGAGCTATATGCAATTCTGTTTGGATGTAAGCATTTCCACCAGTACGTCTATGGCTGACAAGTCATTGTGGAATCCGACCACAAGCCCCTCGAGTCAATCATGGGGAAACCACTAGCCACAGCCCCACCAAGGCTACAGAGAATGATCCTTCAGCTACAGAAGTACGACTTCACAATCATTCACCGTCCAGGCAAAGACATTCCTGTCGCAGACACGCTCTCCAGAAAGTCTCTTAGCTACCAGGACAGCAGCCTCAGTGAAGGCATGGATGTGCAGGTGCACATGGTGTACAACAGCTTACCTATGAGTGACTCAAAACTGAAGGAGATCCGAGCAGGAACAGAGAAAGATGCACAACTCACACTGCTGAGCAAAGTCATACATGAAGGATGGCCTGAGGAAAGGAGGAAATGCCCTCCGAGCATATCTGAATTCTGGAACCACAGAGACAAACTGTCACAAATCAACAAAATCGTCTTCAAAGGGGAGAAAATCATCATTCCTACCAGTCTCGGAGAAGAGATGTTGACAAATATTCATGCTGGACATATGGGCATGGAAAAATGCAAACAAAGAGCACGTGACATTATGTTTTGGCCCAGAATGTGCAAATACATTGAGGACATTGTCGGAAAATGTTCCATTGGTCTAGAACATCGCCCATCAAATGTCAAAGAGCCCATGATACCTCACCATATCCCAGACAGGCCCTGGCAGGTCGCGGCAATGGATCTGTTCACATGAAGCAACGAGGACTACATAGTGACTGTTGATTACTACAGCAGATTTTTTGAACTGGACAAGCTTCACATCACCAGATCTGCAGCTGCGATCCACAAGCTAAAGGCAGCCTTTGCCAGGCATGGCACGGTAGAGACTTTAGTCTCAGACAATGGCCCCCAATACAAATCAAAAGAGTTCTAGTCGTTTGCCAAGGCATGGGATTTCACACATGTCACATCAAGCCCACATTACACTCAAAGTAATGGCCTTGCTGAAGAAACTGTCCAGATTGCAAAAACACTCATGGACAAAGCCAAAGTGGACAAAAGAGACCGCTACATCAGTCTCCTTGAGTACCGCAACACTCCGGTTGACAACTTCGTCACCAGCACAGCTGTTGATGAGCTGCAGACTTCGCTCAATCCTTCCAAGCACTAACCAGCAGCTGCAGCCAGAGGTCATCAGCTGCAGCTGCATGCAAAATGTGTACAGAGACAGCAACACCAAAAGAGATACTATGACAGGTCAGCTAAACTACCGCCGCTGCACAATGGAGAATCCGTCAGAATCCAGGAGCATGACTACTGGAAGCCAGCAGTCGTCATCCAGCCAGCTGACACTGAGCGATCGTATCACGTCCGTACCACAGAAGGACAGATGTACTGCCGCAATCGCAGGCACCTCCTGAACACCAAGGAACAACACCGTCATTCCGACGAGAGGATCAGTTCAACAGAGTGTGATGAACAGAGCAATACACAAAACACATCATACTTACCTGAGCCTGAATTGTTGACCGATTCAGGAGCATGCTCAGTTGCATATCACACAAGGTCAGGGCGAGAGGTCAAGCCTAGAGTTATCCTTGACTTGTGAACTGTCAAAGGGTGTAGGCGGATCGCTGCCCTAAAAAAAAAACTGTACATTGTTATTGAAACGTTGAGATGTTTTCAGTGCTAATTAAATGCTGAGTTTACTTATATGTTTATGCTACCGAGAACATTATGTAGAAGAAAAATTTAAAAGTAATGCATAACATTTTTCTTTTAAAAGAAAGGGGATGTAACAATTTGCATATTGAATTATCATTGGCCCACAGGCATCTGTAAGGAATACCTATTATTCACATGTGATCACATGCTGAGTTGTCATTGGCCTGCAGGCATCTGTAAGGACTACTATTGTTTTGAAGTCCCAGGCTAGGGGTCCTAACGCCATCTTTTCCCCACTGTTCTGTATGAGTAACATCAGACCTAATGCTGAATAAAAGAGTTAAACTGTAATACTCTGTTGTCCTGCAATTTATTATTTTTGTACAAAGTGTGCAAAACAAGACATAATGTAAACACAGTTTTAGATCCTTTTTGGTGGCCTACAGCTACCCCAGAATCTCTGTCCTATTTGACAGCATCTCATTCATTCAGCTATTGGCAATCTTCACCCTCATAAAAATAAATTCAAGTTGGAAAGTCTGTCATTCTCTTTCACTGTTTCCCTCTGCATTCTGACAGTTTCTCCTTTTTTTCTATCACTGTATCTCTCTCGCACTTTTTCAGTCTCTTCTGTCATTTTTTTCTTTCCCTGTCCCCATTTCTCCCTGTTTCTGCAGGGATTACCAACTGAGACTGACATTTGTCCGTTAAGTGTCAGCAAACACATTTTGGACAGTTTATCCTTTGTGAGTGGTCCTTATAAAAAATAAACTCAAATGATGTTTATTATTCATATAGATGAAGTCCTTCTGAACATACTTTTAATGAGGAGCGATAAAGTCCAGTGTAAGTACAGCAGCACCCTCCTACCCTCAACCAAATATAAAGCCTGTCAGTGGGATTGTTCTGTTTGTAGTTGCTCTGGTAAGTTATGCAGTAAGTGAGAGTTAATTGCCCACTTGTACTGCATGCACAGTAATGTGAGAGAGCTAGATTTCTTTGTCTATTCATAATCAGTGGTTGGAAAACTGGCTCACCACTAGTGTTTTTCACATTTAAATCTACTGCTGACAATAAGTTAAGGCACCCAACCAGACATGAAATGGTACAAGTTAAAATGAGCCACTTCAACTTTGTCTCACTTTGTAACTTTAGTAACTGAAGCAAAAGTGCTCATTAAACACAACGCAAAATAAACGGCTTTACAGATAGCTGGAGTTAATATTCTAGTGAAAGGACAAGGGAAATTAAGGACTCACAAAAGTGTTTACCTATAGCAGCAAGTGGCCATCAAAACACTTGAACTACGTTGCCTCCAAAATAGCAAAAATTTCCCAGGTATCCAATGGTTGAAGAATGGTCTACCTAGTACTGGTGGGTGGGGAACATAGCTATTATAAATGATTGCTTCCTTACGTAACATATTAGGGAAGATATGAGTGGAATTCAGATCTAGTTCTTAATAGTGACCTCATACAATATTAGACCTCCATGTGGGGGAATAACTGGGCAACAATGACTATAATATTATTATGCTCAACTTGATCTGCCATTTCAATGCTGCTGGAAATTTAACGCAAGTGGCAGGTTATAAGAGGGCTAAATTTGCAACAATGGCAAATGGTTTGAGCAACATTGTCTGGGAATGATAGTCCTATTAGGCAGATGTCTTCATATAGACAAGTGAGATATTTGGACAGTTCCGAGCATGTATACACTTTGAGGGTGCTGTAGGGAGGTGGTGTGTGGGGTCAGCTTCACCTCTGCCTTATGAGTGGTTTGAACCGCTCCCACTCCCTTGGTTCTAGACCTTGGACTTATTTGGGGGTTGTGATAAAAGTGCAGCAAACAACTGGTTTTGGTGCAAGAACTTTGATCTTTATTTGAGAAAGAAAATACAACACAATAATAACACTCTATTAAAATGGGGAAACACTTCGACATACACGAGGGAAAATTACAGTGGACAAATATCTCGCCCCTCCCAATCCCACCTTACTAGCTAAGTTGGACTCTAAAGGACCAGGGATAATGCTCACCAAACGAATCCTTGACAGTTTGTAGAGTGGAAAAACTTGCGAATCTTCGGTTTTCTTCCGAGTTGGTTTTCTTTGGTCGCGGTGGCCCAATATTACCCGGTTGGCTGATGGTAATGTTCGGGTGGTTGTTTTGTAAGGCCCTTGTTGCCGCGAGGTATCCGATGGTCACTGAAACTGTTGCTCTGGTTTCTTCTTGCGTGTTACTACTACTTCTTCTTCTTCGAGAGAGAGAGAACTGCTTCGAGATGCTTGCATTTACTGAACTCAAACTTGGAACTCTCTGTACTTCTTGACTTCCCACCTTGCTGAACTGTTTTCAACTGTTTGAACTGTTCTGCTGAAACCTTCCTGATGAGTCTTTCGAACTGCTTGACTTCCCACCTTGCTGAACTGAACTATGCTGAACGAGTCTTTCTGACCAATCTTTCGAACTTCTTGACTTCTCTGTCTTTAGAAAACAGGCTTTCAATTATACTAATTGGGGCCTCCTAATCTGATTAAGTTGTTTAAAGTGGTTTTGGGGTGGTTCCATGGGCTGTTGAAGTAGTTAAAAATGTGAAGTAGTTTTGGGATGATTTTTACTGAACTGTTGAGCTCTTATCTAATTGTAGTGAATTATCCTCAAGCTTTCAGTTTCCTGTGGGGCCTGAGATTCTTTGTAGGTTGGCTAAACGATTTGGTTTATGCATGATTTTGATGGGTTCTGTGAGGCTGTTCTTCCGTGGGTCTATTGTTAGCATGTAAATGTCTTGATAGGGGCTGAGTGACGTTTACAGTTCCCCCAGACAGTTTGATTATCTCGAATACTCAAACTGGCTACTGCATAGGTAGATCCCAAATTTTTGTTGCAGCCTTTTTCCCAAACATGCCTGAACATGTCCTTTTAAAATGCCAAGTCTGTTTTTGACCTTGAATCTCCTTGCTAGGCCCAACATGTCTTTTATCCTCCTGTAGTTTTTAGCAAGGATCCAAAATCATTTTAATAGGGTTTTCCTTCATAATGGGGGATCTGTAACTTTTGAGAATCCTACAGTGCTGAGTGGAAGAAGAACCTGGGGGGTTTATAGTTCGAGTCATTGAAGGTCCATGACCAGTGTTGCAAGGCTGTTGTGAAAACAAATCGGGTTTTTAATGTATAGCTAGGACAGTTAAATATAAAAGTAAACATGTAATCCTTTCCTTGTACAAGGCTTTGGTCTGGCTGCATCTAGAATATTGTGTCCAGTTTTGGTCCTGTCATATCGTGGGGCTTGGGGACAGATTCAGAAGAGGGCCACTTCATTGACACCTAGTTTAAGGGCCCTTGGTTATCAGGACAGGCTTAGAGAAGGAGCTTTTTATTTTTGAAAAGTGTAGACTTCAAGGAATATGATTGAAATTGTTAAAATAGTGAATAGTTTAACATCTGTCCACGTGGATAGATTATTTGAGCCAGATAGGCAGGGGAATCCTAGGAGACATCTGTACAGGTTACAGAAGCATAGGGCTCGATTTTGCCATTGGTGCGGGCTGGGGCGTGTCAGCTGCTTTTTGTGTTAGCCACCCGACTCCAATTTGATGTGGGAAAAATATGCGATTTTCTCCGAATTGGGCAATTGATTTCCAGTGTGTGGGAACCCCTGGCCCACTTAGTGGGTGGGCGTGTGTGCTGTGAGGAGGATGCAAAGAAACTCCAGTACGATTTGGACAGGTTGGGTGATTGGGCAGGTGCATGGCAAATGCAGTGTAATGTGGATAAATGCGAGGTTATCCATTTCGGTAGCAAAAACAGGAAGGCAGATGTAGTGTCCACGTATAAATAACACACGGACTGCAGGAGAACAGTAATAACAGGTGTTTACTGAACAGAGGGTACGCTGGAACTAACTGTACAAATTACTACATGGTGTTATATACAGGTGTGGTCACTACTGGTACTGCAGTATACAGGGGCTGTAAAAGATAGTTCCTCTCTTAAAGGTACATACATTACAATTCCTCCCCTTTTAGATAAACAGTACATAACATTCATTTAGCAATTAAATGATAACTAATTACAATTACAATTTTCTTTGTACTATATACATCAGCTGAAAGTAATCATTTATAAATTCACTCTTTGAGGAGGCTTCCTGATCCTGTCTGGATAGCGCCTTTCTCGAGTATCCTGTTCTTGCGGCGGAGTCGATTCTGGCTCATTGTCATTGGTTGGTTCGTCAGCTTCCAATACCACTGATTCTGAGGTAGACGCAACCTGTACTTCGGGTTCATCATCAGGTGCGTATGATCGTGGCATGGGTTTGACTTGTTCCTGTGACTCTAGAATCTGGTCAGCATGGCGTCTCACGATGCTCTCTCCAACGTCCACTGTGTACATTAGTGGTCCCTGCCGTGTGCATATCGTTCCTGGCTGCCATTTTTCTGTTCGGTAGTCGCGGGCCAAGACTGGTTGCCCTATCTTGAAGCTCCTGGTTGGCTTCTCATTGATGTGCTGGAATTGCTTATTCTCAACATCTCGTCTTATGTTTGGTTTGAGCAAATCCAGGCGACATCTTAACCTTCGGTTAAAGAACATCATGGCTGGAGCTTGGTTGGTGACTGCATGTGTCGCATTCCGGTAAGCAAACAAGAAATTATCCATCTTGTGTAGCAGTGGTATGTTGTCGTTATACATCGCCTTTATTGCTTTTTTAAAGGTTTGAACAAACCTCTCAGCCAATCCATTTGTGGCTGGATGATAGGGGGCGGATGTGTAATGCTTTACCCCATTATTCCTCAAAAACCTCCGGAAATCCTCGGACACAAACTGTGGTCCATTGTCGGAGCAAATCTGTTCTGGCAAGCCATTCCTGACGAAGATGGTCCGTAGGACTGCAATCGTTTTCTCTGTGGTGGTGGAGGACATTTTGATGACCTCTGGCCATTTTGAATGTGCATCCACGGCGATTAAAAACATTGAGTCCATAAATGGACCAGCAAAATCAATGTGTACCCGTTGCCATGGAGATGAGGGCCACTCCCATGGGTGTAGCGTGGCCTGTGGTGGAGCGTTTTGGACTTTCCGGCATCCTGTGCAGCTCTTGGTCATTTTCTCGATTTCTTTATTGATTCCCAGCCACCACACAAACGCCCTGGCTAGGCTCTTCATTTTTACCCCTCCCAGATGACCCTCATGAAGCTCATTGAGCACTCTATCTCTCAACTTGGGTGGAATTACCAATCGGGATCCACACATCAAGGTCCCCCGGCACACTGACAGCTGTTCTCTCCTTGGCAAGAATGCTGGCAACAGTGAGTCGCCATGTGCTGGCCATCCCTTCACCGTCAAATCATAGACCAGAGAGAGTGTTGGGTCATTTCGGGTTTCCTTCTCTATACTTGAGTTTGTAACAGGTAGACATTCGACTATGGTCGAATGGAATATCTCAACAGGGTCCACTGCAGGTGCTTCCTCCACCATAGGCAGCGGCAGGCGCGACAGCCCATCAGCGTTTCCATGCTGTTTTGTGCCCTTATACTCTATTTCGTATTGATGTGCCCCTAGAAAAAGGGACCATCTTTGCAGCCGTTGCGCCGTCATCACCGGAACGCCCTTCTTTGGGTTAAAAATGGAGACAAGAGGCTGGTGATGAGTCAGGAAGGTGAATTTCTGCCCGTGCAGATAGTGATTGAACTTCTTCACCCCCCACACCAGGCTGAGGGCCTCCCTGTCAATCTGGGCGTAGTTACGCTCGGCTGAGGTTAACAAGCGTGACGCAAAGGCTATTGGCCTCTCTGGACCGTCAAGGAATTTGTGCGACAGCACCGCTCCAATGCCATAGGGAGATGCATCACATGCCAACTGAATCGGTAGTGTGGGTTGTAGTGGGCCAATACTTCTTTTGAAGTGATTAGGCATTTACATTTCTGAAAGGCACGCTTACACTCATCACTCCATTTCCATGCTACTCCAGTTTGCAGTAGGGCATTCAGTGGGTGCAGAATTGTAGACAACTTTGGCAAGAACTTATGGTAGTAGTTCACCAACCCAAGGAACGACCTCAGTTGCGATACATTTTCCGGTGCCGGAGCCTTGACTACTGCCTCAATCTTGTCTGTGGACTTATGTAACCCCTCTTCATCAATCACGTGGCCACAATACGAGATTTGTTTCCTGAAAAACTCGCATTTGGGGTGGTTGGCTCGTAGCCCATATTCTTGTAATCTAGTGAGCACCTGCTCCAGGTTGGCAAGGTGTTCACTGTCATTTTCGCCCGTAACCAGGATGTCGTCCAAATAACACTGGGTTTGCGTTATCTTCAATTTTTACCATTGCTGTTACGCCTTTTAGAGTCCCAAGTCCTTGCTGGACCACCTCTTTCGCGTCAGTTAGAATTTTCGACAGTCGTCCAGGTGTGACGTCGTCATCCTTTTTGTCAGCCACAGTTAGCGCCTGAATGGAATGCCAATCCAATTGTATTTTTCGGATCCATTCACGTCCCAATAATGGTGGTCCTCCATCTTGTAGTATATATAGATACAATTTCTGTGTTTCCTTGCCGTTGTATTTAACGGGCACCCTTATTTTTCCTCTGGGGTAGACTTTTTGCCCCGTATATGTCTTCAAGACAATGGACGTGTCCTTCAAGGGTATGTGTGAGAATAGCCGCTCATAGTCTCGTCGATTCATGACTGTTAGGGCTGATCCTGTGTCCAATTCCATCTTTACTTGGGACCCTGCTATCATGAGGGTGACCCAAATGGTTCGGTGATCCTCCTTTGCGATCACGTTGTGTAACTTTAGACAACTTAGTCTCCTGCTCCCGGAGTCATTATCACTCTTCTGATCTTCTGAACTACTGTCCGTCATCTTTTGTACTTTCTTGTACTTTTCCTTAGTCGTTCTTTTAGTGTTGGTTTTCTTTCCCGACCTGCAGACTCGTGCTATATGTCCCACTTTTCCACATTGCCTGCATACTTTGTCCTTAAACCAGCAATCCTTCTGGTCATGGGTTGTTCTGCCACAGCGATAGCACTTTTCTGCTCCATATGCCATTTCATTGGTGCTATATTCTTGCGGTTTCTGTTGTATTTCCGCAGCTCCCCGTGCTGCTGCTTCGTAGGATACTGCAACGCTGAAAGCCTTTTCTAGCTTAAGGTCCTTTTCCGAAAGTAGTCGTTTCTGGGTTCCTTCACTCTGGAGCCCGCAGACAAACTTATCCCTTAAGGTATCTGCCAGTCCTGCTCCGAACTGGCAGTGTTTCGATAACTTGCGTAGTTCCGTAAGATAGTCAGCATTACTTTCGTCTTTGTGCTGGTTTCTTTTATGGAACTTGAATCTTTCTGCTATCAGCAGCGGTGTAGGGTTTAGATGTTCCTGTAAGATATTGACAATCTCTTCAAAGCTTTTCTCCATTGGTTTAGCTGGGGTAATTAAATTCCGCAATAGGCCGTAGGTTCTCGCGCCCATCAAATTCAATAATACTGACGCCTTCTTTTCATCGGCCACCTCATTTGCCTTGCAGTACACTTCAATTCTTTCCACATACGTGGTCCAGTCTTCTATTTCGTTGTCGAAAGCAGTGATGCTGCCATTCTTCGGCATCTTGGGTGGTTTAAAATGGCACCTCCCGCGCTTTTCCTTCTTCCCCAATGGATTAAAATGGCGCCTCCCGCGCTTTTCCTTCTTCCCCCGCTACTGCCAACGCTGCTCCTAGCGTTCTAAATAGTAATGGCGCCACCTCGCGGATTTCTGCGCGTCTCTCTTTTGTTAATTAATTTTCTTAGTTTTATTCTTCTTCGACGCTGTCCACTGCGCATCTCTTTTACTTCCCCCTTTTTTATTTTCTTTAACGCTGTCCGGCTCTTGAGCACCGGCCGCGCCCTGTGCGCTCCACCCTCTCTCTCTCTTTTTCTTCCCGACGACGCTGCTCAGCCCCCTTGCAGAGCCGCTCGATCGAGCTCTAGCCTGCCGCAGTCCGGGAAGGGTCAGCGCACTACCTGCTACCAGCCCGATTTGCTGGAACACCTTGACTGGAGAACCAAGCCCAGCTCTCCACAGCCTCCCCTGCGATTCTCTGAACTCTGATGGATCACTGGGCGGTTGCCTGCGGTCGACGCCCGTTGCTCTGGCTTCGACCTCCAAGAAGCTTCTTTTCAGGGATGGATCCCCGTGAGGTGATGCAGTACTGCAGGTGAGTTCGAACCTGCTCGTCGCCACTGTAGTGTCCGCGTATAAATAACACACGGACTGCAGGAGAACGGTAATAACAGGTGTTTACTGAACAGAGGGTATGCTGGAACTAACTGTACAAATTACTACAGTGTTATATACAGGTGTGGTCACTACTGGTACTGCAGTATACAGGGGCTGTAAAAGATAGTTCCTCTCTTAAAGGTACATACATTACAGCAGATTATTATCTGAACGGCAATAGATTGGGAAAAGGGGAAGTGCAACGAGACCTGGGTGTCCTTGTGCACCAGTCGCTGAAGGTAAGCATGCAGGTGCAGCAGGCGGTTAAGAAGGCAAATGGTATGTTGGCCTTCATAACGAGAGGATTTGAGTACAGGAGCAAGGAAGTCTTGCTGCAGTTGTACAGGGCCTTGGTGAGACCACACCTTGCGTATTGTGTGCAGTTTTGGTCGCCTTATCTGAGGAAGGATGTTCTTGCCATGGAGAGAGTGCAGCGAAGATTCACCAGACTGATACCTGGGATGGCAGGAATGATGTATGAAGAGAGATTGGTCGATTAGGCTTATATTCGCTAGAGTTTAGAAGAATGAGAGGGGATCTCATTGAAACTTATAAAATTCTAACAGGACCAGACAGACTAGATGCAGGAAGGATGTTCCCGATGGCAGGGGAGTCCAGAACCAGGTGTCACAGTCTAAGGATAAGGGGTAAGCCATTTAGGACTGAGATGAGGAGGAATTTCTTCACCCAGAGTGTGGTGAACCTTTGGAACTCTCTGCCACACAGGGCAGTTGAGGCCAATTCATTAAATATATTCAAGAAGGAGTTGGATATATTTCTTGAGGCTAAAGGGATCAAGGGATGTGGGGAGAAAGCAGGGACAGGGTACTGAATTTCGATGATTAGCCATGATCTAATTAAATGGCGGAGCGGGCTCGATGGGCCGAATGGCTTACTCCTGCTCCTATCTTCTATGTTTCTATGACTCCGGCTTCCTTCGTTCACCGGTGTGTAAGGAGGCGTCCACAGCACCCTTGGCCGTGGGATCCTGGCACTCCTTCTCACTCCTGCCCCCACAGGCGGAACGACTGGTCCCTCTGTGGGCTCCTCACAGCCCCAGATTATGGGCTGGAGACCCACACCTGTAGCACAGCTCACCACTCCCTGCTGTTTCCCTTTTCTTATCAGCTCTTTCTCCAGGGTTAAAAAGCTTGCACTTATTGATATGGAACCACTTAGTGCGTTGGGGCATTTTGACCGCATATACCATCGGACTCGCCCAATCCACGATACTGTGTGGTACCATGTATAGCGGTTCAAAAGTCCCTACCCTGGCGAAGTTTCTAACCATTACTTTATCTCCAACCTTCCACTCGTGGTGCCTCTGAGGCTCAAGCAATAAACGATTTCTACGATGTTGCTTCCCCATGTTACTGGCAGCCTGTCAATGGATCTGCCTGAGATACTCAAGCAAATTCTTAACAAACCTGTCCCGGTTCACCTCTCTCAACTGACCTTCCGTGAGAACCAGGGCCAGTACATGGCTGGGCGTTCACATGACCCTGCCAATCACGAGCTCATGTGGGGAATACCCTGTGCTTCTAGACGGGCTGGCTCGGACCCCCATCAGAACTAATGGCAAGACCTCGGCCCATTTTCTAGGCGAGTCTCCCGTCTCCTTCCGTAACCTTTCCCTGATGGCCCTATTCATTCGCTCCACAATCCCCGATGACTGCGGGTTGTGTGCAACGTGCCGTTTACCCTCTACACCTAGCACCTTCAGAGTCGCCTGCATGACTGCCCCTGTGAAGTGACTCCCCTGATCGGACTCCACATACTATGGTAGCCCCCACCTAGAGAACACTTCTCTCACTAGAATCCTTGCGGTCCCCAAAGCTGTGGATGTTCGGCATGGGAAGGCTTCTTCCTTTACCGTAATACCTGCCACTCCGCATGGACCCTCTACCTTTTCTCCCTTAGCCAGCGTCTCTAGAACAGTCTTTAGGGCAGGATCCCATACCTGGACCATCTTTAGGTCCGGAGCCAATGCTACCCCTGCACGCCCTTGGGTCCCACCTCTGTCTCTGATCGCTGCTACCAGACTCGACCCATATGGATCCCAAAGCTTGCCTGTTCGAGCACCCTCTTTGGCCAGCACGTCGGCCTGCTCATTGCCCTCCGCACGGGGTTCAGTCTTAGGGGCCTTGACTTTGTGGATATAGAAATCCCCCTGGGTTCCTATCGATGTTAAGATCTGTCTCAACAATGGCTTGGTTGCTAGGGGTTTACCGTCTGCAGATGTAAACCCGCGACGAGACCAAATGGCTAAATATTCTGTACACGAATTGCAAGTGAACATGCTGTCCGAGCAAATCGTATAGGGTGTAGGGAACTCTTCGGGGTGGGTAACCACATACACCACTGCCGACAGTTCAGCGTGCTGGGCGCTCATGGTGCTGGGGAGTTTAATGGCCTTGGCAATGCCTGCCTTTGGGTCAAAAATCCCGCATCCAGTGTACCACTGGTCTCCGGCCACCACTGTACTGGACCCGTCTACATAGATCTTGCGGTCCATGGGATGGATCCCAGCCCAAAACCCTATGTCTACATCCCATACCCCTTCAATAGAACATTTGTGGGCCACCCCTGGGTAGATCAAATTTGCGGCGAGCTTGGGCACTGTAAGATTCGCAAAATTGAACATTGTCCTATAAGGGTCTATTGGCAGAAGAGGCCTTAACTTTAAAGACTGTTTTAAAAGAAGCCCAGAAAAAGGGGCATACAAAATGGCCACCAGACCCTGTGACCAGCTTTTTGGACACTTTAAAATGGTTCCTGCAGTCCCCAGACAGCCTTTGTGGATTCAGCCCACAGTAAGTTCTGGAAGGCCGTTTCGGAGAAAGCGAAACCAGACAGAACCACATACATATGGATTGGATGCAGATCCAGTCAGATCGGCCTGTAGATAAAGGCCATCTATATGTTTACCCAGACAAAGGGGAACAGTTGTATATTCATAGGGGGAGCATCAAAGACCCATTAAAGACATCAAGAAGACATTCAAAACAATACAAGGTTATTCCAGACCAGAGATGGCCATCACCGGCCATCCCGAAAGCAGTTTAAATATAATAACTACTCCGTTATGATACCAGCCCGCCAAAAATTAAACAAAGACTAACCTTGATATGGCGGGAGATAAGGACCTCGATTGAGAAGTATAATTGGGGATCCCGGGGAAAGACAGAAAGAGTGCCCAGACAGCCGATGACACAGGGAATCCATCGGAGATTCATGAGGAAGCTTGTAGGTGCTTCTGGAAGATGAGCACGCTTAAGCCTCGTAGCCAGAGAGAGAATCGGTAGCGGGAACGCCTCGGCCATTCCCGAGTCTAGAAGGTGGTTCAAGTCTGTATTCAGCCTCCGGGGTATTCGTCGGGAGATCATCGACCAAAAACCCCGGGCCACTGCCAAAACGAGGAGAAAGTTGAGGAGAAGAGAGGACGAAACGCCCTACAATATCGGGTGTCGGAGCACAGAAAAAAAATGAGCTGTGAATGAATTGAGGGTCCGCCCGTCTTGCTGAAGTAGAGGAGCCATCAGCTTGAGCAGCCCGCTGCTCCTGCAGCCCAACGACCACGTGGAGACAGGACGCCTGAGAGGATCAAAACGCAGACCTTTCAAAATCCTGTAGTTCCTAACTGGATTGGTGAGCATGTTTCTGGCCCCTCATAATCTGATCTAGCTAGGCTTAGGGGGTGGTCATTTAAAGGGTAATTTTAACAATGAGTTGTTATCCCTCGATGTTCCCTGTGTTTCTCCATTTCATGATGACTTTTGTAAAGTATAATATGCCTGTATGTATCTTAGTCAGTACTGTATTATGATTTGTTTTTCCCTCCCATGTACCTTATTGGTTTGCAGTTTGATTTGTTCCTTTATGCAATAAAGTTTCATTTCATTTCCATTAAACCTGGCCTATAGAGCATTCTCTACATTGTAGTTCCTGCCTCAAATCCAGTATCTAGAACCTAAGGGGCGAGTGGGTCGAACCACTCAAGGTTTTACTGTGCAAGAGAGAGAGGCCTCTAGAGAGAGAAACCTCTGTGATCTAAAATCCCTTACAGAAAATGGCGACCGCGGCAGGACACTGGCAGCAGGATTGCAATGTATTAGACCCAGGTTTGAATGGTCGAAATGTTATGGATGAGAGGATAGCGGATTATGTTTTTGGCAAGGTAAATCTCACTAAGCAGTGGATTTCCAATCCCTTACTGGATGGGCGTCCGGTAGACGCAGCCATCAGGTGGACAGAGAGCAAAGAACATAAAAAGTCAGTGGAAAAGGCAGTGTGGCTGATGTGTTACAAGAAACAAATCCAGATTTTGGACAGAGTTGTTGCAGCACAGGCAGCCAAGATCACAACCCAGGCAGCAGAAATAGAGGAATAGGCCATGGGTGGGGAAAAACTCATCACAGCGCTTCACGCGCTGAATCAGGGACGCCAAGTTGTAGCCAGCCAACACCAGGCTAGAATAGAGTACCTGGAATGCCAGGTTACTGAGGCAAAGATCCATGAAGCGAAAATATGGGAGAAAAATGCCCGCCTCGCACAACAGCTAAGAGTGCAGGAGGAGAGAGTAGTGGAGGTCAAGGCAGCTTACAATCTGTCCCTTGAGCACGGGTTTGAGAGCGCAGACCATGGCCCCTGCCAAAAGACCATAGAAGACCTAAGTACGGCCTTGGTTAAGGCAAAAGGCATGGTATGCCTCGTAAGCCCAAAAGCAAGTCACATAGACTTTTTGCAGGAACCCAAAAATCCGATTCCTTGTGAAGTAGTTGTGGCACCAGCCACTGAACCCTCAGTGCCACCGAGCTATAGTGAGGCTTGGCCCGGAGGGGGGGTGGTGAAAGGAAGGGCAGCCGAGGTGGAGCAAGAGGAGGAACAACCCCTGGTAGTGAAGCCGGAGCCGGCACCAATGTGTCCTACTCGGCACCAGAGGTACGGTCCCAACGGCGCAAATGGCGTGGACGGACCCCACATGAACCAGCTCGTGGTGCCCAACAACTCAAAGCGATGATAAGCCACCTCCCAAAACTCTCCGAGAAGGGAGATCCCTCAGTCCATTTCAGGGAGGTAGAGGAAACAGCCGCCATCAATGACTGTGATGATCTTGAACAGGCAAAGATGCGGCTCTTCTCCCTGGATAGCACAATGCTTCAGTGCCTCTCAGACGGGGGTAAGAGGGGATGGACAAGGTATGTGGAACTCAGAGACGAGGTTCTGGGAGTGGATGACGGTAATCCGTTCCTCCGTGTGGAAGGGACTGTGCAGCTAACTGGAGAACCCCCATGGGTTTTCGCAGAAACGCTGTGGCCAGTGTATCAGCGCAGTTGTCCGGGCATGCCTGAACGGGCCGCAATGAACGCCGAACAGTTGGCTCATTGGTTCCGTTGTCTGGTTGCTAACAGCTTGCCCCAGATACGGGCCCTAGCCAAATCGTGGTTTGACCCCCAAGGTCCCGGTATCACGGAGGAGACATTGCTCCGACAGCTTAACATTGCTTACAAGAATTGTAGAAGTCAGGAGACACCTTCCTCTAAGGGAAAAGTGCATGAGGCAAAACCCGCAGCCCCAAGCAAGAAGGAGTGGTGTCAGGAGGGGAATCGCCCTGCCCAAGCCAAGCTCAATTGTTACGGGTGTGGGAAAGATGGACGTTGGCGCAGGGACTGTAAAAATCCATGGAAGGATAATAAGGGAAAAGCTCCCGCAGCCCAAGCCCAAGCCCAGACCGCCGCCCCAGCACGAGTCCAGGTCCAAAACGCAGCCCCTGCCCCTGGAAGAGGAACCGGTGCAGCTATGGATCCCGCTGCGATAGAGTCAATTATAGAGACAATGCGGTCTCTTATGATAGAGCAGGGGAGGACAGCCGTCGCCACCGGTCCTGTCGTTCCTGCAGCCCCGACCGCTGCACCCAAATGACTAGAGCCGGCGCAGCCCGTCTACCTGTGCGCGCTGCGATATGATGTATGGAAAAGATCGATCGTGGAGATAGAGGTGGAGGAGGTTCAGGGGACCTATCTATTGGATACGGGGGCATCGTGCACCGTGATCCACTCAGATAACCCTACCACCTCACCTCTGTCCACCGGGGTTCCATATATGCTGTCGGGCTTCACAGGTGAAGAACAGGCTGGCGCATTTTCCATTCCCCTTTCCATTCGTTTAGGACCACTCCGCACCACATGGAAATGTACCCTAATGAAGTGGGAGAAGGGAGGTGGAAAGGGGGTCCTTGGGTCCAATTTCCTAGTAGAACACGGGATTCTCGTGGATCTTAGAAATCATTGTCTCTGGGGAGCGAGTATGGGGGAGAAAGGAAAAGGGGGTTTCAAGGTGAAACCAAAGAAGGCACGGATCGGTCGGCGGGAAGTAAAATTCCTAGGTCTGACCATCTGCGCTGGAGAGAGAGCCATAGAACGGGCTAGACGGGAATCGGTGCAAGACCCACCGGTCCCCGCCACCAGCGTAGAGGAATTGCCCCGACACACTAAATGGTTTCACATCAATCAGTGCAAACTGTTTAAGCCAGGTGCAAAAGAGCCAACAACCGAAGCCAGGTCTGAGGGTAAAGATCCTCAGCCTGAGGCGTGCCATAAGTCACAGACCACACAGGCTGTAACCGCAGCCTGTTTGAAGGGAGAAGCTGTCCCACCCACCTGGGAGGTTTCCCCATTGGCCTGGGACTCGGACGAGGAGGAGCCCGAAGACCAAGGCCCTCCCCCTGATCCGAACGCCATCGGGGGGAGCCCGAACAGCTAGGCCCCGCCCCTGACACGATTCTGGAGGAGGTGGAGTCGGAGGACAGAGATCCCGCCCTCGACTCAGGCGTAGGGGAGGTAGAATTTGGGGGTGGAGATTCTCCACCTGTAGGGACAGGTAGGGAGAAGTCGTCTGCCACAGACCCAAATCCCAAAGGGGCAGAGCCTGAGGGAAGGGAGCCGAAGCCGGCAGTCGTGGAGGAGCCACGGGCTGTGAGGGCTAAAGTCCCAACCACAGGTCCACTCGCTAAGGGAGCCTCGCCCAAGGCACCCTCTCGCAGGTCGTCTCGGACGCCTCAGCCAAGAAAAACCTGGCCAGATTCCCCCTACCCCAGCAGACACCAACTTGGCAAATCCCTGGAAAAACGCAGTCCTCAATTGGCAGCTGTAGTGTATGTACTTTGCAGAAGGAACTATATTCTGCAGCCCCTGTATACTGCAGTACCAGTAGTGACCACCCCTGTATATAAGCCTGTGTAGTAACTTTTGCATAGTAGTTCCAGGTTGTCTCCACTCAGTAAAGACCTGTTATAACCAATTCCTGCACTCCGTGTCTCAATTACACACGGACATAATACTGGCGACGAGCAGATCCGAACTTACCTACAGTCTGCACCTCCTCATGGGGATCCATCCCTGAAGCGAAGTTATCAGAGGTCGAGGACAGAAGAAAGAAAAAAAAATCAAACGAACAGAAGAAACAGGCGTCGAACGTGGGCATCCGCCTTTGATTCATCGGAGTTGAAGATTTGCAGGAAAGGCTGTCGAGAGCGGGGCTTGGTCATCCTGTCGATGGTGTTTCAGCTAATCAGGCTGGTGGCAGGTAGTACACTGATCCTTCCTGGGCTGCGGCGGTCTAGAGCTCGATCGGTTGGCTTTTCAACGGGGCCGAGCAGCGTTGTCGGGAAGAGAAGAGAGAGAGAGGGTGGAGCACACAGGGCGCGGCCGGTGCTACGAAGCCGGGCAGCGTACAGACCCGAGAAGAGGGAGGCAAGTGTTCCGCAGGGTTGCTCCGACGACAGGGAAATAATTTAAAAAAAAATTAGAAGTGCAGAAAGCCGCGAGGAGCTGCAGTTTGCTACGGGAACCGCGGAGAGCGGCGTTAGCAGCAGCGCGGGGGGAAGTGCGCGAAGACCATAGGGCGTCGCCATCAAGGCATAAAATGCCAGCAACAGCGCTAGCAGCAGCGGAGAAGGCAGAAAGCGCGGGAGGCGCCATCTTAATCCAGCGGGGAAGAAGCCAAAGCGCGGGAGGCGCCATTTTGTAAATCGGGGAAGAAGGCAAAGCGCGGGAGGCGCCATCTTAGATTTCCAAGATGCCGAAGACTGGCAATATCACTGCCTTCGATAATGCAATAGAAGACTGGACCACGTATGTGGAAAGAGTCGAGGTATATTGCGAGGCAAACGAAGTAGCCGATGAGAAAAAGGCATCGGTACTACTAAACTTAATGGGCGCAAGAACGTACGGCCTATTGCGGAACCTGATTACTCCAGCCAAACCGAAGGTGAAGAGTTTTAACGAAATTGTTGATATCCTACAGGAACACCTAAATCCTACACCGCTGCTGATAGCAGAAAGATTTAAATTCCACAGGAGAAATCAGCATAAAGATGAGAGCAATGCTGATTACCTTACGGAACTACGCAAGCTATCAAAGCACTGCCAGTTCGGAGCAGGACTGGCAGATACCCTACGGGACAAATTTGTCTGTGGACTCCTGAGTGAAGGAACCCAGAAGAGGTTACTCTCAGAGAAAGAGCTGACGCTAGATAAGGCTTTCAGCGTGGCAGTATCGTACGAAGCGGCAGCAAGGGGAGCTGCGGAAATACAGCAAAAGCCACAGGAATACGGCACCCACGAAATGACACGGGGATTTGAAAAATGTTATCGCTGTGGCAGAACAACCCATGACCAGAAGGACCGCTGGTCCAAGGACAAAATATGCAGGCAATGCGGAAAGATGGGACACATTGCACGAGTTTGCAGGTCTGGGAGGAAGACTAACGACAACAAAAAGGCTACTAAGGAACAGTACAGGAAAGTACAAAAGATGACGGACAGTAGTTCCGAAGACCAGATGAGCGATAGTGAATCCGGGAAGAAGAGACTAAGCTGTCTCAAACTTCACAACGTAATCGCAAAAGAGGATCACCGAACCATTTGGGTCACCCTCACGATAGCAGGGTCCCAAGTCAAAATGGAATTGGATACAGGATCAGCTCTGACCGTCATGAATCGACGAGACTACGAGCGGCTATTCTCACACATACCCTTGAAAGAGACATCCATTGTCTTGAAGACGTATGCGGGGCAAAAAGTATACCCCGGAGGAAAAATAAGGGTGCCTGTCGAATACAACGGCAAGGAAACTCAGAAATTGTATCTGTACATACTGCAAGATGGTGGACCACTGTTATTGGGATGTGAATGGATCAGAAAGATAAGTTTAGACTGGCACTCCATTCAGGCACTGACGGTGGCTGGTAAAAAGGATGACGACGTCACTCCTGGACGATTGTCAACAATCTTAGATAACGCCAAAGAGGTATTTCAACAAGAACTGGGAATTCTTAAAGGCGTAACCGCCTCGATAAAATTAGAAGAGAATGCAATTCCCAAGTTTTTTAAAGCAAGACCGGTACCATATGCAATTCGCCCAGCCGTCGAGGCAGAGCTGGAGAATCTGGAGAATGCAGGCGTGTTATCTAAGGTAGACTGGAGCGAGTGGGCGACACCCATCGTTCCTGTCATGAAGAAAACGTTGAACAATAAGTCTGAGGAGCCAAGGAAGGTTCGCATCCGTGGGGATTTCAAGGTGACGGTGAACCCAGTCCTTCACACAGTACAATATCCTCTTCCGAGGATAGAAGATATTTTCGCCTCACTATCTGGAAGGAAGCGTTTTACAAAAATTGACCTAGCACAAGCATATTTGCAGATGGAGGTTGAAGAATCCTCTAGGAAGTATCTCACGATAAACACTCACAAAGGTCTTTACCAGTATAATTGACTGGTATTCGGAGTAGCATCAGCTCCGGCGATATGGCAAAGAGCGATGGAACAAGTCCTGCAAGGGATTCCGGGGACTCAGTGTTACTTGGACGACATCCTAGTGACAGGTGAAAATAACAGTGAACACCTTGCCAACCTAGAGCAGGTGCTCACTAGACTAAGAGAACATGGGCTACGAGCCAATCGCCCCAAGTGCGAGTTTTTTAAGAAACAGATATCGTATTGTGGCCACGTGATTGATGAAGAGGGGTTACATAAGTCCCCTGACAAAATTGAAGCGGTAGTTAAGGCTCCAGCGCCTGAAAATGTGTCGCAACTGAGGTCATTCCTCGGATTGGTGAATTACTACCATAAGTTTTTGCCGAATTTGTCCACAATTCTGCACCCACTGAATGCCCTACTACAAACCGGAGTAGCATGGAAATGGAGCGATGAATGTAAGCGGGCCTTTCAGAAGAGTAAGGACCTCATCACTTCAAGGGAAGTATTGGCTCACTACAACCCATCACTACCGATAAGATTGGCATGTGATGCGTCTCCCTACGGCATTGGAGCGGTACTGTCACATAAATTCCTTGATGGTTCAGAGAGGCCGATAGCTTTTGCGTCACGCTCATTAACTTCAGCCGAGCGTAACTACGCCCAGATTGACAGAGAGGCCCTCAGCCTGGTGTGGGAGGTGAAGAAGTTCAATCACTACCTGCACGGTTAGAAATTTACTCGACTAACTGATCATCAACCTCTTGTCTCCATTTTCAACCCTCAGAAGGGCGTACCGATAATGACAGCACAACGGCTACAGAGGTGGTCCCTTTTCCTAGGGGCACACCAATATGACATCGAGTACAAAGGAACTAAACAGCATGGGAATGCTGATGGATTGTCGCACCTACCATTGCCGACGGTGGAAGAAGCACCTGCAGTGGATCCGGTGGAGATATTCCACTCGACCATAGTCGAATGTCTCCCTGTGATGAATGCAAACATAGAAAAGGAAACACGAAATGACTCGACACTCTCCTGGGTCTATGATTTAACGGTGAAGGGATGGCCAGCACATGGCGAACCACTGTTGCCAGCATTCTCGCTGAGAAGGGAACAGCTGTCAGTGTGCAGAGGAACCTTGATGTGTGGATCCAGAGTAGTAATTCCACCCAAATTGAAGGATAGAGTGCTCAATGAGCTTCATGAGGGTCATCTGGGAGGGGTAAAAATGAAAAACTTAGCCAGAGCGTTTGTGTGGTGGCCGGGAATCGATAGAGAAATCGAAGAGATGACCAAGAGCTGTACAGGATGCCAGAAGGTCCAAAACGCCCCACCACAAGCCCCTCTACATCCTTGGGAGTGGCCCTCATCTCCATGGCAAAGGGTGCACATTGATTTTGCTGGTCCATTTATGGACTCGATGTTTTTAATTGCGGTGGATGCACATTCAAAGTGGCCAGAGGTAATAAGAATGTCCTCAACCAGCACAGAAAAAACTATCACATTCTTATGAACCATATTCGCCAGAAATGGGCTTCCTGAACAGATTTGCTCCGACAATGGACCACCATTGTTGAAGAGTTCCGGAGGTTCTTAAAGAACAATGGTGTTAAGCATTACACATCTGCCCCATATCATCCGGCCACCAATGGATTGGCTGAGAGGTTCGTTCAAACATTCAAGAAGGCTATCAAGGCAGTGTGTAATGAAAACATACCCCTACAACACAAGGTGGACAACTTCTGTTTGCCTACCGGAATGCGACACATGCGGTTACCAACCAAACTCCAGCCATGATGTTCTTCAATCGAAGACTACGATGCCGCTTGGATTTGGTTAAGCCAAACATCAGAAGAGATGTGGAGAACAGGCAGTTTCAGAATATGAATGAAAGGCCGACCAGGTGTTTTAAGATAGGTGAACCAGTTTTGGCCCAGGACTACCGCACAGAGAAATGGCAGCCAGGAACGATCTGTACACGGCAAGGACCTCTAATGTATACCGTGGACGTTGGAGAGAGCATTGTAAGACACCATGCTGACCAGATTCTAGAGTCACTGGAAAACGTCAATTCCACACCACGATCCAATACACCTGGTGATGAAACCGAAGTACCAATTGCATCTACCTCAGAATCGGTGATATTGGAAGCAGACGAACCAAACAACGACATTGATCCCGAATCAACTTTACCAGAAGAACCTGATACCCTAAAGAGGCGTTATCCAGACAGAATCACGAAGCCTCATCAAAGACTGAACTTATAATTGCTTTACTTCAACTAATGTATCTAGCAACTGTAATTGTAAATATGTTATTTAATTATTAATCGAATGTTATGTACTGTTTAGCTAAAAGGGGAGGAATTGTAGTGTATGTACTTTGCAGAAGGAACTATATTCTGTAGCCCCTGTATACTGCAGTACCAGTAGTGACCACCCCTGTATATAAGCCTGTGTAGTAACTTTTGCATAGTAGTTCCAGGTTGTCTCCACTCAGTAAAGACCTGTTATAACCAACTCCTGCAGTCCGTGTCTCAATTACACACGGACATAATAGCAGCAAAGGCTGCGAGGGACCCAAGCTACAAGTCAATGCAGCCCCGCCACAGGGAGCGGTGAGCTGCAGTCCAAACAGGGATTAGGCAAGCCGCCCGGTGACGGGCGGCGTTGTACATAAGTTTAAGTTTAAGTTTAGTTAAGTTTAAGGTGTGTAATTTTTAAGATGATAGTGTGTATAAGTAATAGTTTTGGAATCTGCCCAGCATGTGTGTTGTTTTGGATCGAGGTCGAAAGACCCGATCATGCCTTCACCTAGGCCAGAATCTCTCGGGAGCCTGCCTGTAACGTTTAATTTGTTGCAGGAACCAAAAGGATAATGAAGGGGATTCTCGTCATGTTCACGGTGATCGGGTGTAGCCTGGCCTATCGGGGCTACACCAAGGACTCCATCGTGTATGGCTGTTCCGGGGACACAGCCCCCATCGCGACCGATGGGACTGGAAGACGGGACGTTGAAGAAACAGCCACCTATTTCCACGAAGGGAGGTGGCCAGGATGGCTGCGGTCGAACTCTACTGAATACTCCAGCCAGTCGGGTTTCACATACAGAGAGACTTCTCTAATGTGTCCCAGGGTGAGGATCATCGCGCCCAGAGTCAGCGTCACTGTCGGGAAGAAGATCTGTTTAGAATGCTACGGACATGTTCCTTTGGACAGATGGTGGTGGTTGCGCAAGTTGAGTAAAACCATGAAGAACTCCACGGTCGAGTTGGAGCGACTGGGTAACACTACCCATCGGACTATTACGGGGACTCATGGGGGATTGAGTGTCTGTTGGGACAAATGGTGGGAACCAGATGAGGGGATTTACATCTGTATGTGGGGTTCAGAACGCGTCTGCCCCACAGTCATCTCCATCTTTTTCCAAAGACAGTGGCAGGATGCTGGAAAAGGGATGAGGTGGGACGTCAGCACATGGGCGTGCGGAGTCCCATACTCTCAGATCCCGGTGAATGCCACTGGGATCATCACCCGCCCCCGCAAGCCTCTGCCCACGATTCCAATAGCCAAAGCCCGCAAGGAAGGGTGCCCCACCACTACCAAGGGACCCGGGAACGGATTGGTATTAGTGCCCACAGGACAGGTGCTGTACCAAGAGGTGCACTACGCGGTGACCTCAGTGATTTTAAACCTCACCGAGGTGCGATTGCCAGATCGGTGCCCCAAGGAAACGGAGCAATTGTTCCAGGTCCTGTTAACAAACATGTTCCGACAGTTTTATGAGTTCAACTTTGCCGATGTCGACAGAGCCGGATTATACACCACACCACACGAGGTCTTGGACAGGGTAGGGAGACAAAGAAGGGGTACAGTAAATGATATTATTACAGCTTTCAACACAGGGACTTCCGTCATCAACACTCTGGCTGACGTGGAGCTGCAGACTCAGATTAATGATTTAAAAGGGCGGTTAAGAAAGATACTGACGGATGAGAATAAGGTAGTGGGTTCTGAGTTAAATGAGGACCAGGCCATGACACTACACTTAAAAGAAATTATAACTGAGCTGGAGAAACACGCTAAAACGGTAAATGCTCTCATCAGAGAGGATTGGAATGCGTCAGATCAGGCTGCGCAGAATGAGGCGTGCGTGCTGTACGGGGCGTGGTTACTGGGCGAGTGCCGCAGCAATCTGGAGGATTTAAAACAAGGTTTGGCCCCCTCCTGGATCGGCAATAAGCACCTCGCAGCCCTCCACCCTTTTGAGAACACATTAAGCCCGTGCCAGCTCAGACTAGCATCCGAGGCCTACCCAGTCCCAGTGGACTGTGGGCGGTCTAATCACACCATTATGGGTATAGTGGTAAGAATGCTGGTTATGGGAAAGACAACTAAACCCGCCCAGGTATACAGGGTGGAGAACATTGGAGTCATTCAAGTGGGTGCACACATTCGCTACACAGCAGTCCCACCGTACGTCATTCGATGGGAGCATGCAATGACGGGTACCGACCTCTCGGGGTGCCGGAGCCGGGGAGCATACATCATCCTGTGTCCCCAGCACTTGCATGCCTATTTGAAACCACAGTGCGGGTTCAGAACTGCAGGCGCGAAGCCTATAAATTGCACCATGGAGGCAATGGCACAAGGCCATGTGCCCCCGCAGGTGGCATATATAGGAGGTGGGACATAGTGTCACCACTGCAGTGCCCCACTACCAACATGGACAGCACGGCTGGTGTCCGATCAGTGACAGCAGTTTCTGCTTCAAACCCAAGGCATAAGTTCAAGTGGCCCAAGAGCGAATTGTCCCCATTCCTGAACCTTCCACTGTTCACATCACTGTTAAAGAAAATTCCACCGCTCTGCAATGATTCGTTGCACATTTTGGGTATACCATTCCCCTTCTCCCTGAACACCTCACCAAGATACTAAAAGCCGTTGCCGTTTCACAGAAACATTTTTACACGCTGGAGCAGAAGATATTAGAAATAGGGGCAGACATACTAGATATAGTGACCCCACAGTGGTGGGACCTGTTCACTAATATAGAAGTCCCTTCTTGGATTAGGATAGCCTCCCACATCCTTGTAGTGTGTCAGGTTTTTATTGTGATTTATTTACTGTTTGTACACTGTAAAAAGGTCAGACATTCGCAGAAGTATGAGAACAGAGGAGAATGGAGGGAGCATTATGTGCGGGTAGACGAGGAGACACCCGTTTAGATTTTTGCTGCTATGTATAAAGTTAAAGTTTCCC
The DNA here is from genome assembly GCF_052327205.1 of Somniosus microcephalus. Lineage (NCBI taxonomy): Eukaryota > Metazoa > Chordata > Chondrichthyes > Squaliformes > Somniosidae > Somniosus > Somniosus microcephalus. Next base: position 250,116,364 of record NC_140987.1, read on the forward strand.
TCCCTCCTCTATGTTTGATGTTTGTTCATGTGCAATTTTGTGTGTACTTTATTTTTATTATTGAAGTTCATTAAGTGAGTTGTTGTTAATAAAAGATAATGGCCTAGAAATTCATTGTAGCCACTTTTGGGGCGTTAAAGTCGGGCGGCCGCTAAAGTTTGCGCCCGCCGCCAAATCGAGGCCACTTCTCCGATATTCATTAGCTTCGCCCTAAGAGTTTGCTCGAGCGCTAAAACTGGTGCTGGACGCCTCTCTTTAGGCGCTAAGCCGGAGGTGCTGAGCGAGAGCGCCCAGGCCGGGCGCAGCGCAGGTGCGGCCATCTCGTGATTGACAGCAGACACCCTGGCGCCGGCCAGCTCTTAAGGGGGAAGGGTCGACTTTGTCTGCTGCCACGCCCTGGATAGTGGAGCCCTCCAGCTAGGCCTGAACACTGCTGCTGGACCCAAATAGCGCCTGAAGCCATGCAGAGGGCCCGTGAACGAGCGCAGCGCTTCTCAGAGCGTGATCTGAGTGTGCTGTTTGGTGGTGTGGAGAAGAGGCGCCATATTTTGTACCCGGACAATGGCAGGAAGGCACCGGTCCGCGCCTACCGGAGAGCCTGGAGGCATGTCGCCAGCAAGGTGTCAGCCAACAGCGAGGTCCCCAGGACCGTTGTCCAATGACGCAAAAAGTTTAATGACCTCACGCGGATTGTCAAGGTGAGTACCCTTTCCAGTGACCTCCTCATCCTTTCATGTGCACCTCACATTATGGGCAAAGGGACCTGAAAGTCCTAATGGCCAGCCCTCATCCAGCAGCTATGGGACAGGCATGAACATCAATTGCACATTCTGCACTTAACACACTGGCCAAGCTATTCCACCATGGGAGGCAGTGCACACAAGATCAGGGCGACACACTGGCCAGGCTATTCCACCATGGGAGGCAGTGCACACAAGATCAGGGCGACACACTGGCCAGGCTATTCCACCATGGGAGGCAGTGCACACAATATCAGGGCGACACACTGTACTTAGAGGCCGTCCTTTCTCTTGCAGGCCAAGCTGGCCAATAACAAGAAGAGCCGCACTGCGACCGGGGGAGGCCGACCCCAGATCCAGCCGCTCACTGAGCTGCAACATCGCGTGGAGCGCATCATGGGTGCCCGGGTGATTGGCCCCGTTGCATGTGGAGATGCCGACCTTGTTCTGGGCACCAATGGTAAGGACATCAACGTTTGGACCTCTCTCGTCCCACTTGCGCATCAGATCTACATCCTTTGCCACTGTCCGACCAATGCGCTGAATGCCACCACTCATGCATCCCTCGCTGGTGCCCTCTCCTCACTCTAAAGCTACTCTTGTGCCTTCCTGCTTTCAGATGGTGAGGAGGAGGTCCCTGAACTTGCCAGTGACAGCCCCTCAGAGGAGGAGGAGGAGGAGGAGCAAGAGGAAGGCGGCCCATCAGGGGAACCCTCAGCCGTGGCAACCCATGCCAATGTAGGGGACACATCTTCCCTGGAGGGGAGCGTCGCGGAAGTGTCGGAGGGGAGGGGAGCTCATGGGACCTGCGGCCTGCAGAAATGTGGGAGGGGGGTGCCAGCTCGGTGGCCTTCTCCCCAGAGGGGGAAGGGTCGGAGGGGAGTCCAATTGCTGGGCCCAGCGGCCTCCAGCAACGCAGGAAGGGTCGGCCAGCTCGGCGGTCTTCTCCCCAGAGGGAGAGTCCGGCCTCCAGTCCGGAGATGGTCTTCGCCGAGGAGATGGAACGCCTCGAGGACTTGTCCGCGGACTCGGAGCGCCGGCACACGGAGCTCATGGGGGTAGTGGCACGGTTGCCTGAGGCCATCGAGTCCCTCTCTCGGAGTGTCACCAACGTCGGGGCCTCACAGGCCATCAGTTTGGCGGAATTCAGGGCAGAGTAGGCAGCGAGTCGGGCGGCATTCGGGGCAGATCAGGCAGCGAGTCGGGCGGCATTCGGGGCAGATCAGGCAGCGAGTCGGGCGGCATTCGGGGCAGCTCAGGCAGCGAGTGGGCAGCTGATCAGTGGTGCCGTGCAGTCACTGGGTGCTCTGATGAGGTCACTGAACAGGTCAACACGGGCACTCACTGCTGCCACACTCACTGTGTCAGCCAGGCATCGCCAGGGCACCCGGCGCGCTGCAGCAGCACAGCGGTCTGTCCCTCGGCAGATTGGTGCGCATGCTGCAGTGCTGGCCCGGGTGAGTGCCAGTGTCTCAGACGACCAGCGAGTGCCTGCCATCTGCCAGCTTGCCCCCATTCCTCCAGCCACCACTGCCACTCCCCCAGCTGGCCAGCCACAGCTGCAGCATTCAACAGCCGCCCGCTCGATGGCCAGACCTCGACTAGGCCGACCCCCAAGGGCATCTGCCGTCATGACATGTGCCCCTCTGGAGCCTGCCCCCAGCCTTGCAGCAGCCAATGGCCTTACTTTGAGGAGGAGCAGCAGGGCGGGCAGGGGCCACACAAAGATGGCCAAGGCATCGCCCTAGCGGGCCAAAAAGTCGAATGTGTGGCCAGTTGTGTTTGTTTTTTGAGGCCGAGAATTGGATGTTTGTTTTTTGAGGCCGAGAATTGGATGTTTGTTTTTTGAGGCCGAGAATTGGATGTTTGTTTTTTGAGGCCGAGAATTGGATGTTTGTTTTTTGAAGGCCGAGGATGTGATGTTTGTATTTTACGAAGTCTGAGGATGACGGCCATTTTAGTTACACTGTTTTGTTAATCCTCTCCAGGTTGTGGGAGCGAGTAATGTGTTTGAGTGTTTTTTGGGGGTTTCGTCTGGTTTTTGGTTTTCATGTGGGAAGGGCCCTGAGTTTGTACAATAAAGCATTTTATTTATTAACATTGTCCATGTTTGATCTTTGAAGTGTTTGTTGCCTTAACCGGCTGAGGGCTTGCGGAGCGGCTGCAATCATGTTCTTTCATTGGCACAAGCCATTCCCTGACAGGAGGCCTAGAAGTGACGTTCAATAAGCCGCCGACGGGCGGCCCTTGGACCTTGTGCCTCCCTCCTGGGCTGGTACTCCTCGTCCTCCTCCTCCTCATGTTCCTCCTGCTCCTCCTCCTGAGGTGGGGGTCCAACGTGAGGTGGCAGTGCCTGAGTCCTGCGGATAGCCAGGTTGTGCAGCATGCAGCAAACGACGGCGAATTGGGAGACTCGGTCCTGCGAATACTGGAGGGCTCCCCCGGAGCGATCGAGACAGCGGAACCGTTGCTTGAGGACGCCGATTGTTTGTTCTATGAAGTTCCTAGTCGCTTGATGGCTCTCGTTGTATGCCTCTTCAGCAGGGGTCGTGGGCGCGCGGAGCGGGGTCATGAGCCAGGTACACAAAGGATAGCCTTTGTCCCCGATAAGCCATCCTCTTGGGGGAGGCTGTGCCTGGAACATGTCAGCCACAGTTGTCTGTTGCAGGATAAAGGCATCGTGGCTGCTGCCTGGAAAGCGGGCATTGACAGCTAGGATGCGCTGCCTGTGGTCACACACCAGCTGTACGTTGAGGGAATGGTAGCCCTTCCGGTTGCGGTAATCCTCGGCATGCTCCAGAGGTGCCCGCAAAGCCACATGCGTGCAGTCAATGGCGCCCTGCACCATGGGGAAGCCCGCTATTCTTGCAAATCCCACTGCACGCTGCTGCTGCTTGTCCAGGGTCATGGGGAAGGAGATGAATTGATGTCTCCTTCTGAAAAGGGCTTCGGTCACCTGCAATGCACGGCGAACTGGGAGATGTTAGCGATGTCCCCAGCAGCGGATTGGAAGGAGCCGGTGGCATAGAAGTTGAGAGCCACCGTCACCTTCACTGCCACCGACAGAGACGTCCTGCGCATCAGCTGTGGCTGCAGATCTCTCTGAAGCAGCTGGCAGATGTCTGCAACCACCTCCCTTCTGAATCGCAGCCTCCTTACACACATCGCGGCAGACATGGTCAGATAGGAGGACTGCTGGCGGTATACCCTGGGTGGGTAAGGCCTCAGTTGGCGACGCCTGTTGCCCCCTCTGCGTCTAGCCAGGGCTGCCACTCTCTCACGGCACCTGTAAGCCCTTCTGGCATAAGGCTGAAATTCAGCGTTGGCACCCAATGCAGCCCCCATTATATGCTGGCAAACAATGAGCTCTCAATGAAGGCAAAGATAATTGCTAAGCTCTGGCCTGAGCCAAAAATACCTGTCCTAGTGTTGGTCCAAACCAGTAAGCTCTCCTCCTTGGTCTCTCTCCAAAAAACCGTTGCACAAGAGTGAATGCAGCAAAATGGCTGCCCTTTATAGTGCAGGGTAAGTGCCCTTTAATTAGCGCTCCCCGCGGCCCGCCTCGGCTGTGTACCGTTCCACTTCACAGTCGTTAGGGCTGGCCGGCCCTATGGCCCGGCGCGAGTGATGTTCCGGTTCGGAGCGCACAAACGACGTTGCACTAGTAAATGACGTCATGATCTGCGCGCGCAGCAGGGCGCGCGCTAAGACTTTGCGCCGGCGCTAAATGTGTACTGAAGTTGGGGCGAGGCGCACATCGCGCTGCGCCCGGGCGCTAAGCGCCTAGCGCTCGAGATCTACTCCTCCTAAGGCGCTAACGGCTGGCGCGCCCAACTGAATTTCTAGGCCAATGTGTACGAACCAGGTGGTGTAGGGGTATTAGGCCCCCCTCCACACCTGGAAATGAATGTGTCAGATTTTAAATCCAATGTATTGCCATCTATAGATGCTTAATGTGCACTGTAGATTTTCTGAAATGGGAAATACATGTGTCGTGGGGTCATAGATAAGTAATTACAGGGGATGGTTTGATTGTGGAGAGTCAGAAAATTTTGCTCACCTAGAGTTATGAAACTTCAAGCAAGTTATAGTCTCATCAGATGGGACTGTAAGATTCGCAAAATTGAACATTGTCCTATAAGGGTCTATTGGCAGAAGAGGCCTTAATTTTAAAGACTGTTTTAAAAGTAGCCCAGAAAAAGGGGCATACAAAATGGCCGCCAGACCCCGTGACCAGCTTTTTGGACACTTTAAAATGGTTCCTGCAGTCCCCAGACAGCCTTTGTGGATTCAGCCCACAGTAAGTTCTGGAAGGCCGTTTTGGAGAAAACGAAACCAGACAGAACCACATACATATGGATTGGATGCAGATCCAGTCAGATCGGCCTGTAGATAAAGGCCATCTATATGTTTACCCAGACAAAGGGGAACAGTTTTATATTCATTGGGGGAGCATCAAAGACCCATTAAAGACATCAAGAAGACATTCAAAACAATACAAGGTCATTCCAGACCAGAGATGGCCATCACCGGCCATTCTGAAAGCAGTTTAAATGTAATAACTACCCCATTGTGATACCAGCCCGCCAAAAATTAAACAAAGACTAACCTTGATGTGGCGGGAGATAAGGACCTCGATTGAGAAGTATAATTGGGGATCCCGGGGAAAGACAAAAAGAGCGCGCAGACAGCCGATAACACAGGGAATCCATCGGAGATTCATGAGGAAGCTTGTAGGTGCTTCTGGAAGATGAGCACGCTTAAGCCTCGTAGCCAGAGAGAGAATTGGTAGCGGGAACGCCTCGGCCATTCCCGAGTCTAGAAGGTGGTTCAAGTCTGCATTCGGCCTCCGGGGTATTCGTCGGGAGATCATCGACCAAAAACCCCGGGCCGCTGCCAAAACGAGGAGAAAGTTGATGAGAAGAAGAGAGGACGAAACGCCCTACAACATCGGGTGTCGGAGCACAGAAAAAAAATGAGCTGTGAACGAATTGAGGGTCCGCCCGTCTTGCTGAAGTAGAGGAGCCATCAGCTTGAGCAGCCCGCTGCTCCTACAGCCCAACGACCATGTGGAGACAGGACGCCTGAGAGGATCAAAACGCAGACCTTTCAAAATCTTGCAGTTCCTAACTGGATTGGTGAGCATGTTTCTGGCCCCTCATAATCTGATCTAGCTAGGCTTAGGGGGTGGGCATTAAAGGGGTAATTTTAACAATGAATTGTTATCCCTCGATGTTCCCTGTGTTTCCCCATTTCATGATGACTTTTGTAAAGTATAATATGCCTGTATGTATCTTAGCCAGTACTGTATTATGATTTGTTTTTCCCTTCCATGTACCTTATTGGTTTGCAGTTTGATTTGTTCCTTTATGCAATAAAGTTTCATTTTGTTTCCATTAAACCTGGCCTATAGAGTATTCTCTACATTGTAGTTCCTGCCTCAAGTCCAGTGTCTAGAACCTAAGGGGCGAGTGGGTCGAACCACTCAAGGTTTTACTGTGCAAGAGAGAGAGGCCTCTAGAGAGAGAAACCTCTGCGATCTAAAACCCCTTACAGCTCACAGAGGCCTTTCCCACTCAAATTCATCTGAGAGAGCAATAAAGTCCAGCGAGCATTGCATGCACTGCTCACCGTGCCGTCCTTTATCCTCCCATCCAGAAGCATCTGAGTGGGCGTATGATGGGTTAAGAGAGTTACCGGGGATGCCCCCATGAAGATTTGTTATCTCCTCACGGCCCAATGTGTGGCAAGCAGGTGCCTCTCACAATTGGAGTACCCCCTCTCTACATCTGTGAGGATTCTTGATGAGTATACCACAGGCCTCAGCTTGCCCTGCCGCTCCTGGAGCAGCACTGCACTCAAACTGTCCCCTGTGGCAGCTACCTCTGAAAAGAACTCCTTTCCCCCATCATCGCTCCTAAAGCCGGTGCGGTCTGCAGATCTCCCTTCAGATGACTAAAAGCTGCCATGCAGTCCTCATCCCACTCCCTTGTGGAGGAGCCAGAGTAGAGGAGCTGCCGTAGCGACATAGTCCTCTATGAAATCCCTGCAGTACCCTGTGAGTCCCAGGAAGGATCTTACCCCCGTTACCGTGGTCGGGGCAGGTAGCACCTGTACCGCCTTCCTCCTCACCTCATCGATGGCCCTCTCCCCAGCACGCATGGTCAGCCCAAGGAATTTTACTTCCTGCTGACCGATCTGTGCTTTCTTGGGATTAACCTTGAACCCAGCTTCATTTAACAGACTCAGCAGCTCAGCCAGCAGAGCGCCATGCTCCTCCCCCTCGTTGGAGAACAAAAGCAGGTCGCCCACATACTGCACAAGCTGCTGTGGTCTGCTAAACTCTTTTAAACAGTTGGCCATACATTTCTGGAAAATAGAAGGACTCTTATGAAACCCTTGGGGAAGGCAGGTCCATGTGTACTGCTGACCCTTGAAAGTGAATGCGAACATACTGGTCCTCCCTTTTGAGAGGGATCGACCAGAATCTGTTCGAAATGTCCAGCACCGTGAATGTTTTCGCGGATGCTGGGATACTCCCGATCAGGTCGGCTACGGCTGCGATGGTGGGGGCACAGGCTGGGATGTTCTTGTGAAGAACCCGATAGTCCACAGTGGCTCTCCACGAATTGTCCGGTTTCCTAACCGGCCAAATCGGAGAGTTCATATGTGTCGCTATGGGTCTCAACACACCGTGCTCAACCAGTGATCCCACTGCCATCTCTAAATCCACCTCTGCCTCTCTGGGGAAGTTGTACTGTTTCTGTGGTCGGGCCATGGGGTCCCCTTCTACTCTGACCTCCACCCCTATTACCCTCCCACAGTCGTGCTTGTGTTTAGCGAATGCCGTGAGGTTGGCTCGCACATCCGCTATGTACTCTGCTGGGGTAGAAGTGACCAAAAGTTCAAGGTCATAACTACCCTTGGGCTTCATTGTGCACACAGTTCCCTTGCCTTGCTTCCCTGGCATAACTACCACCTCCTTCTCCTTTTCCATGCATACTGCCCCCCAAAGAGAGTGATTCCGGAAATCCACCAATATCTTGTGGGCCAGTATGAAGTCTGCCCCCAAAATGCCTATTCCCTCCCGCTCCCACCGCATCAGGACACATTTCCACTCTGTATGGAGTGTACCCAGATCGATGGCTAGCGGGATGGAGAAAGACCCAGCCTGTTCGTTCCCAGTGAACCCTACTAATTTATGTGGGACCCCGCTCGATAGAAGTTGATGTAATAAAACTCACTAGACACTTGGTTTGAGTATAAAGCAAAGCTTTAATCAACTTGTTTCAGAACATGGAGGTCTAGTTGTACTTCACTAGTTCCTGTCTTACAAAATGTCCCTGGGCAAGCTGGGCCCACGCCCGAGTATTTATACTCCTTGGACGGCGCCACCAGCTGGCCATCCAGTGTTATTTCATGAGTGGTTTCTTTATGATGATGAGATTTATAACGGAGGTGATGTGGTCGGGTTATCCGCATAAACAATGGTGCTTGAAGCTCCAGTGTCCAACAGATAAGTCCCTTGCACCTTCTCCACCCCCATTTTCACGCACGGTCTCTTTCAAGCATCATAACTTAGTGGGCACAGGTAAACAGGCTGAGAAGCCCCTAGTCATGGGTCGAGATTGTTCGGGGCGAATGGGAGTACGCTGCCGCGTCCACCCTACCCTGCCCTGCCAGAAAGACTGCGCGGAGAGCAGCCACTAATACCGTGAACGGATCAGTGCTGCTTCCTGTCACAGCTGCGGCTTTCTGCACTGGCGCTGGAGAATCCTCTTTCCTGCTCCTTTTGTCAGAGACTGGGCAGTCTTTCCTCCAGTGCTCTTTACTCCCGCACCTATAACAACCCTGCTTCTTCTCTGAGCTACCCCCTTCCTGGTGCCACTTTCTTCTAACGTTGCCTCCACTAGGCTTTAACTCGTGTACTCTGCCCTTTGGTTTGTCATCCTCACCCCTACCATTCTTAAAAGAGAGAGATAACTGCCGGATCACACTCCCTTCTGTGGTCTGGGGATCCCTGGAATCGAACCATCCCTCTACTTTGGCCTTGATCCTGGGCAGGCTGTTCGCCACCAGGGTCCTCAGTCAATGAGCCCTAGGCTCCCCCTGCAGCTGAGCCCGGTCAGGCACCCCCGCAGAGGCACTCTGGTAGATGGGCCAAAGCCTGTCCGCGAAAGCCTGCGGTGCCTCCCCAGCTGACTGTAGTGTCCTTTCCACTCGGGAGAAGGGACTTCCATCATTGAGGCCCATAGCCTCTAGGATGTCATCCTTTATCCCCTCTAACGTACCCTGCCCCCTCATGCTACCCACTGAGAGCGACTGGTACAACCTACTATCCAGGGAAAATAAAAGTAATTTGGCTGTCTCAGCTTCGTTACAATTATTGATCCCCCCCACCTGCTCCACATCTGTAAAATGGACAGATTGGTCCTTTGTGCTGGTCAGTTTGGTCAGGTTAGAGAACATTGCCTGCAGCTGGGAGCTTGTATACGGGACCACGAAGTCACTCTGCAGTGCTCCTTGCTCTTGACCGTCTACGGGCGCACCATATTTCCGCTGCTGGACAGGGCACATTGGTCCTGGTCCCGGCACTTCGGGCGGTGGTCGAGCGTTCTCCTCTGCCTCACAGTCCTCCTTATCTCCCTCCTGCTCTTCCTTATCTACCTGGGCCACTCCCGGAGCTACCAAGCAGACCATCCCTTTGGCCTTAGATAGAGCATCGGTCAAATTCCGGATCTGCTCCTGGCAAGGACCATGATTACCCTTATCAAACCCTCCCGTGCTGGCTGTTAGATCCGTGTATCTTGATGTTGTGTCCTTCAATAATTAGACAAGAGACTGCAGGGAACGATCAACAGGTGTTTACTGAATGAGGGTTACTCTAGCACTAACCGTACAGATCACTACTCAGGGTTTATATACAGGTGTGGTCACTGCCGGTACTACAGTATACAGGAGCTGTAAAAAGTAGTTCTCCCCTTAAAGGTACATACATTACAATTCCTCCCCTTTTAGATTAACAGTACCATAACACTCATTTAACAATTAAATATCAAACTAATTACAATTAACACTTTTAACATGCAACATTAACTGAAAATAGTCTATTTATAAATTCAATCTTTGGGGAGGCTTCCTGATTCTTTCTGGATAACGCCTTTCCCGAGTGTCTCGCTCTTGGTGCGGAGGCGATTCTAACACCCTGTCGTCAGTTGATTCATCAGCTTCCAATGCTATTGTTTCTAAGGTAGATGCGACTTGTACGTCGGGTTCCTCACCAGGTACGTATGGCCGAGACATGGGGTTGACTCGTTCCTGTGACTCTAGGATCTGGTCAGCATGGCATCTCACAATGTTCTCCCCAACATCCACTGTGTACATTAGTGGCCCCTGCCGTGTGCATATCGTTCCTGGTTGCCATTTCTCTGTTCGGTAGTCGCAGGCCAAGACTGGTTGCCCTACATTGAAGCTCCTTGTCGGCTTCTCATTGATGTGCTGGAATTGCTTATTCTCAACATCTCTTCGTACATTTGGTCTGAGCAAATCCAGACGAGATCTCAACCTTCGGTTAAAGAACATCATGGCCGGGGCCTGGTTGGTGACTGCATGTGTCACATTTCTGTAGGCTAACAGGAAATTGTCCACCTTATGCTGCAGTGGAATGTCGTCATCGCACATGGCCTTTACTGCTTTTTTAAAGGTTTCTACGAACCTCTCAGCCAATCCATTTGTGGCTGGATGATACGGGGCGGATGTGTAATGCCTCACCCCATTCCTTTTCATAAATCTTCGAAACTCTTCGGACACAAACTGTGGTCTGTTATGAGAGCAAATCTGCTCTGGCAAGCCGTTCCTGGCAAAAATGGTCCGTAGGACTGCAATAGTTTTCTCCGTGGTGGTGGAGGACATTTTGATCACCTCAGGCCATTTCGAGTGCGCATCCACGGCTATTAAAAACATTGAGTCCATGAATGGACCAGCAAAATCAATATGCACCCGTTGCCATGGAGATGAGGGCCAATCCCATGGGTGTAGAGGGGCATGTGGTGGTGCATTTTGGACCTTCTGGCATCCTGAGCAGCTCTTTGTCAGGTCCTCGATTTGCTGATCGATCCCCGGCCACCACACATAAGCCCTAGCAAGGCTTCTCATTTTCACCCCTCCCAGATGACCTTTGTGAAGCTCATTGAGCACTCTCTCCCTTAACTTGGGTGGAATTACCACTCGGGATCCACACATCAAGGTTCCCTGGCATACTGACAGCTGTTCTCTTCTGGGTGAGAATGCTGGTAACAGTGAGTCGCCATGTGCTGGCCATCCCTTCACCGTCAAATCATATACCCGAGACAGTGTCGGGTCATTTCGGGTCTCCTTCTCTATACCAGCGTTAGTTACTGGCAAGCATTCAATTATAGTCGAATGAAACATTTCGACAGGATCCACTGCTGGTGCTTCCTCCGCAGTAGGCAGTGGCAGGCGTGATAGCCCATCAGCGTTTCCATGCTGTTTCGTGCCCTTATACTCGATTTCATATTGGTGCGCCCCTAGAAAAAGGGACCATCTTTGTAGCCGTTGCGCAGTCATCACCGGAACGCCCTTCTTTGGATTAAAGATGGAGACAAGTGATTGGTGGTCAGTCAGCAAGGTGAACTTCTGCCCGTGCAGATAGTGATTGAACTTTTTCACTACCCACACTAGGCTGAGGGCCTTCCTGTCAATCTGGGCGTAGTTACGCTCGGCTGAGGTTAGTGACCGAGACGCAAAGGCTACTGGCCTCTCCGAGCCGTCCGGGAATTTGTGCGACAGCACCGCTCCAATGCCATAGGGTGATGCATCACACGCCAACCGAATTGGTAGTGCTGGGTTGAAATGAGCCAACACCTCGTTTGATGTGATCAATGCTTTGCTCTTCTGGAAAGCTCGTTTACATTCGTCACTCCACTTCCATAGTACCCCCGTTTGCAGTAGGGTGTTCAGTGGGTGTAGTAAGGTAGACAAATTCGGCAAGAACTTATGGTAGTAGTTCACCAGCCCGAGGAACGACCTCAGTTGTGACACATTTTCCGGTGCTGGAGCCTTGACTACTGCCTCAATCTTTTCAGGGGACTTATGTAACCCCTCTTTATCAATAACGTGGCCACAATACAAGATCTGCTTCTGGAAAAACTCGCATTTGTGGCGATTAGCTCGGAGTCCATATTCCTTCAACCTAGTGAGCACCTGCTCCAGGTTGGCGAGGTGATCACTGTCATTTTCGCCCGTGACCAGGATGTCGTCCAAATAACACTGGGTCCCTGGAATCCCTTGCAGGACTTGTTCCATTGCCCTTTGCCAAATAGCCGGAGCTGATGCTACCCCGAACACCAGCCGGTTGTATTGGTAGAGACCTTTATGAGTGTTGATTGTGAGGTACTGTTTCGAGGCTTCTTCTACCTCCATTTGCAGGTACGCCTGGGCCAGATCAATCTTAGTGAAGCGTTTCCCTCCAGATAGCGAGGCGAAAATATCTTCAATCCGCGGAAGTGGATATTGTACAGTGTGAAGGACTGGGTTCACTGTCACCTTAAAGTCCCCACAGATGCGAACCTTCTTTGGTTCCCCAGGCGTATTACTCAACGACCTCTTCATTACAGGAACGATGGGTGTAGCCCACTCGCTCCAGTCCACTTTGGACAGTACTCCTGAACGTTCCAAACCTTCCAGCTCTGCTTCGACGGCTGGGCGGATCGCATAAGGTACCGGTCTGGCCTTAAAAAACTTTGGGCTTGCATTTTCCTCTATTTTGATCATCGCTGTTATGCCTTTTAGTGTTCCGAGTCCCTGCTGGAACACTTCTTGTGCATCAGTTAGCATTTTTGACAGTCGTCCAGGTGTGACGTCGTCATCCTTTTTGGCATCTACAGTCAGTGCTTGTATGGAATGCCAATCTAGCTGTATCTTCAGGATCCATTCACGTCCTAGTAGTGGTGGTCCTCCATCTGGCAATACATATAGGTCCATTTTTGGTGTTTCCTTGCCGTTAAATATAACGTTCACCCTTATTTTTCCTTTGGGGTAGACTTTTTGCCCCGTGTACGTCTTCAAGACAATCTTTGTATCTCTCAAGGGTATATGTGAGAATAGCCGCTTGTAGTCCCTTCGGTTTATGACTGTTAGGGCTGATCCTGTGTCCAATTCCATTTTCACTTGGACTCCGTCAATCTTGAGCATGACCCAGATAGTTTGGTGATCCTCCGTTTTGATCACATTATGTCGTTTCAGACAACCCAGCTCCTTGCTTCCGGAGTCTGTATCACTTTTCTGTTCGTCTGAACTACTCTCCGTCACCTTATGTACATTTTTGTACTTCTCCTGTGGAGATTTCTTGCTGCTGGTTTTCTTTCCCGACCTGCAGATTCTTGCTATGTGTCCTACTTTTCCACACTGTCTGCACACTTTGTCCATGAACCAGCAATCATTATGGTCATGTGTTGTTCTGCTGCAGCGATAGCACTTCACTTTTCCATATGACATTTCATTTGTGACATGTTCTTGCGGTCTCCATTGTACCTCTGCCGTGCCCCGTGCTGCAGCTTCATGTGATACTGCAATGCTGAAAGCCTTGTCCAGCGTAAGATCCTTTTCTGATAGAAGCCGTTTCTGGGTTCCTTCACTTTGAAGCCCACACACAAACTTGTCCCTTAAAGTATCTGCTAGTCCCGTTCCAAACTGGCAGTGTTTCGATAGCTTGCGCAGTTCCGTTAAATACTCAGCATTACTTTCATCTTTATGCTGGTTCCTTTTGTGAAACTTAAATCTTTCTGCTATCAGCAGTGGTGTGGGGTTTAGGTGGTCCTGTAGGATTGACACTGTGTTTTCAAAATCCTTTTCTACTGGCTTCTCTGGGGTTACTAGGTTTCGTTGTAAGCCATACGTTTTTGCACCCATTGAATTCAACAATACCAGCGCTTTCTTGTCACCTGGCACTTCATTCGCCTTGCAGTATACTTCTATGCGTTCGACATATGTTGTCCAACCTTTGACTTCATTGTCGAACACTTTGATACTGCCACTCTTCGGCATTTTTGGGTGTGGTTAGACTGGCTTAAAATGGCGCGTCCCGCGCTTTCCTTTCTTCCCCGCTGCGGCTTAAAATGGTGTCTCCCGCGCTTTCCTTTCTTCCCCGCTGACGCTGCTCGGCCCTTGAACACCGGCTGCGCTCTGCGTGTTTTCCTGCGCGCCTCTCTCCCCCGTTGACGCTGCTCGGCCCTTGAACACCGGCTGCGCTCTGCTCTCTCTCGCCTCTCTCCCCCGTTGACGCCGCTCGGTCCTGAACACCAGCTGCGCCCTGTGCGCTCTACCCTCTCTCTCTCCCCCATCGACGCTGCTCGGCCTTTTTCTGTGCCGTCGGTCGGCTCTAGCCGCCACTGTCCGGGAAGGGTCTGTGCAGTACCTGTTGCCAGCCCGTTTCGCTGGACCACCGTGACTGGAAAGCCAAGCCTGGCTCTCGACAGCCTCCCCTGCGATGCTCAAATCTCCGCTGGATGACTGGGGGGTTTCCCGCGCTTCTGGACTCAGCCTTCTTCCACTGTTCTCCAGGAGCGAATCCCTGGGAGGTGATGCAGAGTTGCAGGTAGGTTTGAATCTGCTCGTCGCCAATGTTAGGTCCGTGTATCTTGATGTTGTGTCCTTCAATAATTAGACAAGAGACTGCAGGGAACGATCAACAGGTGTTTACTGAATGAGGGTTACTCTAGAACTAATTGTACAGATCACTACTCAGGGTTTATATACAGGTGTGGTCACTGCCGGTACTACAGTATACAGCAGCTGTAAAAAGTAGTTCTCCCCTTAAAGGTACATACATTACACTGGCGACATTGTATGCCACCTGAATATCCTTCAACTGCTCTCCCAGCAACTTCACCTCACTCGACAAGCGAGCGTTCTCCTCCCTAACCATCCTCTCATTCCCCTTTGCCTCAGTTACCTGGCATTGCAGGAACTACTTATGGTTACGGAAGGTTTTCTCCTGGCTTATTCTTCCTTGCTTCTCATCCCTTAGCTCTGTGCATAACCTGCTCCCTACTACAGCCCTTGCGTCTGACTGTGCCTCGGACTCCCTGAGCTCTGCCTCTAACTTAGCAACCTGCTTATCTAGCAGTTGCGCTTGTCTTTGTAGACAGACGAGCCATATCACCTTTTCAATGCTGCGCCTATGATCCTTGCCCTACATCCATTCTGCCGTTGCGTCCACCGGACGCTCAGCACACAACAAGCCTAGCACCCACTTCTTAGTGACGTTAACCTTCTTAAAAACATATGACAAAATCCTTTCCTCCATTTGGGATCTTTCGCCAGAAGCGCTGTCCATGACAGATTTACACTCCTTTAACCCAGGTCCTGCCGCTGGTCACCAAGAGATGTAAGCGGCTTTTGATCCTAGCCCAATTGCTAGATGGACAGTTCGAATCGCCCCTGCCTTACGAAAGTTCTATACCCGGGAATTATTATTCAGAGTGTAAATGAAATAAGTCACGGACAGGAATGCTTCGGTGAAAAATCAAACTTGTATTTATGTGGACTAACATACACTGGCTAAAACATGCACTACTAAACAAAATCACTATCCCTGTGGAGAATAAAATCCAGATTACAATCAACATAGATACAGTACAAAACTGGGGACTATAACAAACAGTAATTCCCTTGTTGCTATGGTGACTCTATAATTCCACCCCTACCAGCAAATTATCCAGTCGCATGAACCCCTTCACCTGGCTGAACCAAACGAAGCTCCCACCCTCGGAATAGCCCAAAAGCTTCACTTCTGAGAGACTATGCTTACCCCCACATGCAGTCGGTTTCGATCGCTCTGCTCGTCGGCTTCTCTGGTATTTCTTGTTAGTTCGATCTTGTAGGGGCAGGGAGCGAGAGAGAGAGAGAGAGAGTGGTGGAAAAGAATCTATCTTTATAGTAGTCCCTATCTTTTCCCGCCAATCTTTAAAATCCATTTGCTTCTGAGCACTCCGGTGCTTAATCTGTGATGAGTCAGCCTCGGACTCATGCAAATTGCATTAATGGCCCTAAGTCTGGAACATATCTTTCGGTCTTTGTGTTGGGGAACAAAATTGGCCCCCTTTTGGCTGGCTGAGGCCAGTGGGTTCATTGTTCTGCTTCTCTTCTGAGATGGAGGTGAGAAGTGCTTTGCATATTAGAGTGGTTTTTCTAATCAAGTTCAATGGCCCCCTTCCTTTTTCCAGGACTGTCAGGCGAACCCATACATTCTGGATGACTGACAGTCCTTTTTATCACAGCCAACTGCCATGCGTTCTCTGGAGTTTTAACAAAACCAGTCTTTTACGTATCTGCACAGGGCAGTCCCATAACAGGAAAAATACCCTCAGAAAAATCCCATAAAGTCCACAAAATATTCCCGACTGAGTTCATTCTTCAGAGACTTTGCGATCTCTTCAGTGCAGGAAGAGGTTTCATGACCTTCTGCACACTGGAAAAGTGAGTATGACTTTCCCATCACCCTCAATCTGATCCCCATTGCCTCTCCTCGCCAGCACTCCTGCACCCTTACCCGTTCCCTCTCTCTCTATGGTCACATTCACCTAACTATTCGACTATGCAGCCCTCACACTCCCTATCGCTGTGATGCTATGAAAACAACTTACAACACACAGGGCGGTCCCTTGGTCTTGCCACCTCACTCCATCTTTGTCTCCTTCTAACCATCAATGATATGGATTCTCTACACTCACTCCTTCATTCTCACTCAAACTCCACTTGTCTCCCAAATTGCAGGAAAAGAGAGATCAAAATAAGAGGGAAAGAGCGAGGACAGGAGGAGGGCCACCCTCAGTAGCCCAGCTCACCCCCTGGGAGGAGGCGGCCCTGGAGATCGTGGGAGTGGAGGAGGATGTGCAAGTGAGGGATGGGCAGACGGGTGCATCAGAGCAAGTTGGTGACAGAATAGTTTGTCATCTCTCTCATTGACATTGCATGAGTCACTGATAATGATTCTGATGCTCTAACAGATTGACTTTTGATCATATGCTATATTCAATGTGCATGTAACCTTCTCCTCACATCTCTGACTCTTTCCTTTACTCCCCCACAGGACCATCGAAAGCCCCGTCCCCACTATCCAGGAGGAACAGCCTGAGCCTCCAGACTCCTCAGAGTAAGCTACAACCTCTGAGGGCGCAGCGCCAGCAGAATTCAGCGCACCCAACACCAGCGCAGACACTCACACCTCGGTGAGAACTTCACGAGATAGTGCAGTGCTGTCACCTGGTGTATCACAGCTCACAAGTGAGCATCAGCAGATGGTGGAGACAGGGACAGCAGTGGAGAGCCCTGGTCGGAGGGTGCAGGGCTCTGCCAGCTCGGCTCAGCTGCATGTCGACCCTCTGCCTCCAGTCGATCCAGAAGAAGAGCGGTGCTGGAACTCCAGGAAGAGGTGCAGGAGTCTCTGGCAGGTTTTGTCTCCAGGGTCGCTGTGAGTGTGGAGCGAATGGAGGAGTCCATCGCTAACATGAACAGAGCCTTTGTGGAGGCATTGGAGCATGAACGCATCACCACGGAAAGGATGGTAACCTCCGTGGAAAGGATGGCTACCTCCATGGTAAGGCTGGCTACGTCCATGGAGGAGCTTAGTCGCCAGGGTATGGAAAACATGGTATTTGTTCAGAATAGACTGACATCTCTTGAGGAGCGATGGTCAGCTCTTGAGCAAACAAACCAGACCTTCAGGCAAGTTCTCGGGAGTAGGACTTCCAGTACAGAAACGAGTCCTCATGGCCCCCCTGAAGTGCAGCAAGGTGCTGTCAAGCCACTTGCTAGCTCTGAAGTGGGGCTGACCTACGAGAGGGATGTTGGTGGCATACAACAAGGAAGTGGGGGCTCCTCTCCAAGCACTCACATGACCATGCCACTGCAGAGCCCCACCAGAGTCCCCACCCAACTGAGATCGGCGTCTCAACCCCTGCACAGCCGCAGGAGCAGCAGACTGTTGCCGAGCCCTCACAGGTTCGCAACCCCAGAGGACGCCCGCCAAAGGTGTTGAGACAGGAGCAGCAAGAAAGTGAACAAGGGGCCTCCACATCTGCTGAAGCCACAGGGGAAACACGATGTAGGAGCACGCGTAAGAGGAAGATAATGCACAAGTAGTCACAACGGTAGTCTCTTGGGTGAAATGTTTTGTTTTATGTTGAAAAGCCATCAGTTGGTTATTGTCATTAAAAATTCTGATGTCAACTGTTGCATTTGTGGCGTGTGTCATAGCGCTAATGGGGCTTCCACATTGAGGGCTTAGGATGACTTGCAATTGTCAGTATTGTTGTGTCTGTGTATAATAAGACACAGACTGCAGGAGAACGGTACAACAGGTGTTTACTCAACGTGGCGCACACTGGAACTGATCTGTACAGATTACTACTCAGTGCTATATACAGGTGTGGTCACTGCCGGTACTGCAGTATACATGAGCTGTAAAAGATAGTTCCCCCCTTAAAGGCATATACATTACAATTATGGTGGTCAGAGTGGTAGGAACCACAGGTTCTTGGTCATTGTCGATGCTCTGGTAAGAAGCTGCGACGCAAAAGTGCTTGATTGGCTAGGCTAAGCAAATCTGGCCAAGATGAGTGCATGCCTTGCATCCCGGGCAGCAATGTGCTCGCATGCTGCTGGCGCTGGTTGATGCACCCCTGCAAGCTGGTCATTGTCACTCTCCTCCTCCTCCTCATCTGAGGAGGCTATGTGATGAGCCACTTGTTCCTCAGGCATCTGCAAGCCACGATGCTGTGCCATGTTGTGAAGTGCACAGCAAACCATGACCATTCTGGAAACCCTGGCTGCTGAGTACTGCAGGGCTCCACCTGATCTATCCAGGCATCGGAAGTGCATCTTCAGCAAGCCGATGGTTTGCTCGATTATGAATCTGGTGGAAATGTGGCTCGAGTTGTAGTGCTCCTCAGCTTCGTTAGATGGGCTCCTCAACAACGTCATTAGCCACGTCTTCAGGGGATAGCCCTTGTCTCCAAGTAGCCACCCGTTAAGTTGGTCTGGCGGACTGAAGAGCGAGGCACACTAGACTGGTGCAGGATGAAGGAGTTATGGCAACTGCCAGGGTACTTGGCACAAACATGCAAAATGTCCTTCTTGTGGTCACACACCAGCTGTACGTTGAGGGAGTGGAAGCCCTTGCGGTTGACAAAAATACCTGGATTGTGATGGGGTGCCTTAAGGGCCACCTGTGTGCAGTCAACGATGCCCTGCACCCTTGGAAAGCCTGCCAGATTGTCAAACCCAACCGAACGCGCAGCTACACTGGCTTGATCCTTGGAGAAATGGATGTGATTGTGCGCGATGGCAAAGAGGGCATCGGTTTCCTGCGTGATGCAAGTGTGTGTGGCTGCCTGGGAAACGCCGCTGATGTCTGCTGCTGATCCCTGGAATGAGCCTAAAGCAAAAAAGTTGAGTGTGGTGGTGACTTTGATGGCCACTGATAAAATGGGTGTCCACCTGCTCCTCTGGGCTCCAGGTCTTGCTGCAGCATTGCGCAGATGTCTCCCACTACCTCTTACGAAAGTCTGAGCCTCCTTTGGCACTGCTGCTCAGTCATGTTGAGGTAGCTGATCCTCTGTCTGTAAACCCTGTTTGGGGGGTATCTCCTGCGCCGGCGGGTTTCCATGCACTGGCGCCAAGTGGGTGAGCAGCAGCTTGGAGCTCCTGCTGTTGCTCCTGCAGTTGGTGCTGCTGTTGTTCAGGGTTCGAATCTGATGTCCAGAAGGAAAGGAAATAAATGGTTCCCATTCTTCTGGTATATACCTCAGTTGAGGAAGCGCTCATTCAAGGTGGGGAGAGGGGTTTCTGAGGAGGTCAGGCTCCAAACTTCCACAACAATGAGTAGGCCTGCTAAACGTTCCCCCAGACCTGAGACAACAAAGTCCTGACACCTGCAAATGATGATTGGTGAAAACTCCTTTTTAATGGTGGAGCTGCAGCTGTTAGTAAGCAATCCACTTGTGCTGCCGCCAGGTTTCACTGGTGTGTTTCAGAGGAGGCATGCAGCAGGTGGGAAAACTGTTAAAATCAGAAAGGCCTCTCAAAATGGGATTATAGAGGCACTTAACTGATTGTTAAGAGCCTTAAGGGCCTATCCCGCCTCTTGGAGGCGGGATGGAGACAGGGTCAGAAAACTCGCATGTGGGAAAATTGCTCGGAGGCGGGATCGGGCCCGCCCGCCAGTTTTTGCAATTTTAACACCTCACGCCTTCAATCCCGCCTCCTCGGGCCTGGCAAAATCGAGCCCATAGAGTTAGGTTAGATGATAGGAAATACTTCTCTTTCACAGAGAATCATTGACGTCTGGAGTAAGTTGTTGGCTTTTGCAGTGAGTGTGGATTCACTGCAAGAGTTCAAAAGGGAGGTGGGCGAGTTCCTGCAAGTGGAAGGCATCTCGAGTTATAGTTGGGTTAGTGGGTAGGGGTGCCAACTCTCCAGGATTGTCCTGGAGTCTCCAGGAATTAAATATTAATCTCTTGAACACTACTGTGAACAAACCCAGGGGGAAACTCATAGGAGAATTTTAAAAGATTGTACGCATTTTTTCATTTTCTTTGAACACTTTAATTTACTAGGTGTAAAAATATTGGAGATGGGAAAAAGGCTGTTTGACTGACAGTTAAGAATCATCCAATCTGGTAACGAAGAGTCTGTTCACTTTTCAATTAGCATGGAAAGGCTGTGTTCTGCGAGGATGGCCTTGTTGGGCGACCAATGGTGGGAGTGTTGGGGTGGGGCTGTTGGAGGCGGCCTTGTCTCGGTTATGTGATGAAACCTCCAGGAATGCATCCAACCAGAGTTTGCAACCCTAGTTAATGGGGCCATTCACCACGGTCTTCTGGAGTTTCCTTGATTGTCTGTATGGGTTGGAGAGGAACTTCCCCGAGTTTTTATTTAACCTAAATTAACCAGGTTTTTTTTTTGCCTCTCCCAGGAGATTGTGTGACTGCGAGGATGGGCTGGGAGGTGGCATGGGTTTGATGATGTGTGTAGGCTGCACCACGTCAGAATGGGACAGGTGTGATGAACTAGCTGGCCTTTTCCTTTCCTTTTTCATATGTTCATATGTACTCCTTCAAACTCATACCTCTTAGGGGAGAGGAATTAAAAGTCAGTTCAAATGGACTTTTTAGCATCTGTTTAGCACATACAAAAGTGAGGCAAAATCACTGGCTTCTTGAAGTCATGTAGACTCACTAGTAATTGATTTAATGGTATCTTGTCTACTAATATATTATGCCTGTGATAATTAACTGTACAAATTCAGTGTATGGCAATTATATTCAAGGTGGGGTACGCCTAAATACTGATTCTGCTGTAAGTATGAAACATGCACAAACAAGACAATTACACCCCATATTTTGGGCAAATATCAGATGTTGTAGCATCTTATTTTGTACAGGCAGCATTGGGCAAAGCTGTAAGCCCCTTTGGAAGGAGGACACCACAAATAAATAATAGACAGGGATAATGAATTTCTGTGGGGATTGGCCCAATCATTCGTTGCACCCCGTGCAAGTTCTACCCCAGCCTGTCTAAACCAGTAGTCAGTGACCAGAATTTTTTTTTAAAGTTACATTTTTGAAATTGGGATAAATAAATGATTTGATTTCCGATGATGGCAAACACTCGCAGAAAGCTTCTAGAAGATTGGTAGGCATTGCGTAGTTGTATGCTATGGTCACATGGGTAAGTATCAAAGTACTGAGGTGTGATATTATTGCAATGACAAGGAAAATTGCGACATGCATTGATAAAAAATTCTGTACCATTTTGTCAAGTGCAATAAATATCTTTCAATGTTAAAGCAAAAGAAGACATTTGCCCTGATTTTGGCAGCCTCCGGTGGAAATGGGTTGGTGTGGTGCCTTGAAAGTTGCAGCACAGAATTTAACAGAATTCCTGCTCTTGATCCACATGCCATTATTTTCCTGAGGGCCTTCACCAGGTTAGCCCAGGCCCCACTTATTTATCATATGCAAATTCAGGTTGTAGCACCCTGAGATACCAATGGGCAGAGCCTGCACCACGCACATTCCGCCCACTGGTACTAGGTACTGAGCAGCCTAACCCCTGGCTGTAGGCCACTCAGCAAACAGGTAAGTAAAGGATTTCCATTAAAGATTTTAATGGGGCCAAACAGGAGCAAGAATGCTCCACCTGCCCACATTCCCGCATGTGATTGCCTCATTGGACATCCAGCTCGGTCCAGCAGACGAGCCGCTGAATTTCCCACCCTTCCAAAAAGGTGAGCTGCCTGAGTGGTGCGGCCCCTCCTCAGGACTTGGGGCTGGCGCACGATCGTCCAGCCTACTGCCCGCCCAAAGTCCGCCTGAACTTAAAATAGCCCCATTGTGTTAGAGTGCAGAATGTGGGCTCTCACCCAGGATGACACACATGATGAAGTTCTCAGTGTCCGTCATGATGCCAAAGGAGGTGCAGGTTAGTGTCCATTTCACTTCTGCCCAGGAATTGGAGCGAAGGAGAGAAAATCATTCCAGACTAGTCTTCTTGACTTTCTCCGAGGTAATTCAAGAACAGCTTTGACAGAGTTTTGGGAGTAAGTCGCCTGTCTGCACTCTCAGCTGTTAGCTGTTGTGGACACAATACATGCCTGAAAAAATCATGAGCATTTCTGTTCTTTGGATCAGTAGAGTTGTTGAGAAATGATGATATAACAGTAGCCACGGATGCCCCATTCATGCATTAAAAAGGTCTGAGAAATGTTAGTGTTCTACAAGCATTGAAGTGCTGCAAACACTCATTTCTCAACAACTCTACTGATCCAATGACTACACAAAGGCACAAGGCTGCACCCAGGTTCTCCCATGACTCCCTCCATATGCTTATGGAGGGAGTCACAGCACACAGGGAGATCCTCTTCCCTTCCCATGGGCAGAAAAGATCTCCCCAGGAGATCAACACAGCCTGGTTGCACATTGCAGAGGAGGGCACAAGCAGAGATGTGGTCAGGAGGACCAGGGTGCAGTGCCACAAACGTTTCAATGATCTCAGTAGATCATAAAACATTAGTACAAAGCCACACTGAATGTCATCCTGCCGTACCTCTCATCACATCCCATCATTCTGCCTTCCCTACCCTACGCCTACATATCCTTACTCACACCAACTTACCTTGGACCTCCATCCATCCCCCTCTATCTATATTATCACATCCCCATCTTGTTGAATCCGTGTGTTAATGGAGACACGGAATGCAGGAGTTGATTTAACAAGTGTTTACTGAACAAAGTCTGGAGGTGAACTAACTATACAAGACGCTATACAGGCTTATATACCCGAGTGGTCACTACTGGTACTACAGTACACAGGGGCTTCAAAAAAGAAACATAGTTCCGCTTAAAGGTACATACACTACAATTCCTCCCCTTTTAGATAATTAGTACATAACATTTTAAGTAATCATTAAATAACATTTTTACAAGGACAATAATCTACACATTTGCTGAAGTTAATCAATTACAAATTCAGTCTCTCTGGAGGCTTCCTGACTCGGTCCGGATAACGCCTCAGTGGTGTAGTAGGTTTCGGTGGTGTAGTAGGTTCTTTTGGCAAGGTTGATTCGGCTTCAATGCCAGTGTCGGGTTCATCTGGATCCAGTATCACCGGACCGGGGGTAGATACTATGGGTATCTCTGCTTCATCACTAGGCGTATAGAGTTGTGGTGTAGGTTGTCCCTTTTCGGATGACTCTATGATCTGGTCAGCATGGCGCCTTATTATGCTTTCTCCAATGTCCACGGTATACATCAGCGGTCCTAGTCGTGTGCAAATAGTTCCAGGCTGCCATTTCTCGGTACGGTAGTCCCGGGCCAAAACTTGTTGACCTATCTGGAAGGTTCTAGTTGGCCTTTCATTCATGCCTTGAAATTGCCGGTTCTCTACGTCCCTTCTGATGTTTGGCTTGATCAAATCCAGCCGGCATCTTAGTCTTCTATTGAAAAACATCATGGCAGGGGTTTGGTTTGTAACCACATGTGTTGCATTCCTGTACGCAAACAAGAAGTTATCTACCTTATGTTGTAGATTTATGTCTTCATTACCCATGGCCTTTATGGCCTTTTTGAAGGTCTGGACAAACCTTTCAGCTAATCCATTGGTGGCGGGATGGTATGGGGCGGACGTGTAGTGCTTAACCCCATTGTTTTTTAAGAACTTCCTGAATTCTTTGGATACAAATTGCGGTCCATTATCAGAACAGATCTGTTCAGGCAGCCCATTCCTGGTGAATATGGTCCTTAATACTGTGATGGTTGTTTCCGTGGTGGTGGAGGACATCTTTATTACCTCCGGCCACTTGGAGTGTGCATCCACCGCGATTAAGAACATTGAGTCCATAAATGGACCAGCAAAGTCGATATGTACCCTTTGCCATGGAGATGAGGGCCACTCCCATGGATGTACAGGGGCTTGTGGTGGGGCATTTTGGACCTTCTGGCATCCTAGACAGCTCTTGGTCAATTCTTCGATGTCTCCATCGATACCTGGCCACCACACAAACGCTCTGGCTAAGTTCTTCATTTTCACTCCACCCAGATGCTCCTCGTGAAGCTCCTTTAGCACTTTATGCTGGAGTTTGGGTGGAATCACCACTCTGGATCCACACATCAAGGTTCCTCGGCACACTGACAGCTGTTCTCTTCTTTGCGAGAATGCTGGCAACAGTGGTTCGCCATGTGCTGGCCATCCCTTCACCGTTAAATTGTAGACTCGTGAGAGAGTCGGGTCATTTCTCATTTCCTTTTCAATGGTAGAATTTGTCACTGGTAGACATTCCACTATGGTCGAGTGGAACATCTCCACTGGGTCCACTGTAGTTGCCTCTTCTACCGTTGGCAACGGTAGGCGCGATAAACCGTCAGCATTCCCATGCTGTTTTGTTCCTTTGTATTCTATGTCATATTGGTGTGCCCCTAGGAAATGGGACCACCTCTGTAGCCTTTGCGCTGTCATAATGGGAACGCCCTTTTTAGGGTTGAATATGGAGACGAGGGGTTGATGCTCAGTCAACAAGGTAAATTTTTGTCCGTGTAGGTAATGGTTGAATTTCTTCACTCCCCACACCAGGCTGAGTGCCTCCCTGTCGATCTGGGCATAGTTACGCTCAGCTGAGTTCAATGAGCGTGACGCAAAAGCTATCAGCCGCTCCGAGCCATCAGGTAATCTATGCGATAATACCGCTACCACGCCGTAAGGGGATGCATCGCACGCCAGTCTGATTGGCAGTGATGGGTTGTAATGAGCCAACACTTCCTTGGACGTGATCAAGCCTTTGCATTTATGGAAGGCACGTTTACAGTCTTCGCTCCATTTCCAAATTACTCCCGTTTGTAGCAGTGCGTTAAGAGGGTGCAGAACCGTTGACAAGTTCGGTAAAAATTTATGATAGTAATTTATTAATCCCAGGAACGACCTTAATTGTGAGACATTTTCAGGCGCTGGGGCTTTTACGACCGCTTCAATTTTTTCAGGTGACTTATGCAACCCTTCTTCGTTAATGACATGGCCACAATATGATATTTGTTTCTGGAAAAATTCGCACTTGGGGCGATTTGCTTGTAGGCCCCGTTCTCTCAGCCTCGTGAGCACCTGCTCCAAATTGGCAAGGTGCTCGTTGTCGTTTTCTCCTGTTACAAGGATGTCGTCTAGGTAGTATTGAGTCCCCGGAATCCCTTGCAGGACTTGCTCCATAGCTCTTTGCCAGATAGCTGGAGCTGATGCTACTCCGAAAACCAGTCGATTGTACTGGTACAGGCCTGTGTGTGTGTTTATCGTGAGATACTTTTTAGAGGCCTCCTCAACCTCCACCTGTAGATATGCCTGTGCCAAGTCAATTTTGGTGAAACGTTTCCCTCCGGATAGTGAGGCGAAAATATCTTCTATCCTCGGAAGAGGATACTGTACCATGTTAAGAACCGGGTTTACAGTCACCTTGAAGTCCCCACAGATGCAAATTTTTCTCTGTTCTTCAGATTTATCATTATTCAACGTTTTTTTCATGACCGGGACAATGGGTGTTGCCCACTCGCTCCAATCTACCTTGGATAACATGCCTGCTTTTTCCAAATTCTCCAGCTCTGCCTCGACGGCTGGACGAATTGCGTATGGCACCGGCCTTGCCTTAAAAAACTTGGGAATTGCCGCATCTTCCACTTTTATTGAGGCGGTGGCGCCTTTCAGGGTTCCTAGTTCCTGTTGAAACACTTCTTTGGCGTTAGCCAAGATTTCTTTTAATCGTCCAGGTATGACGTCATCATCGTTTTTTTTCTTACTGGTCACCGTCAGTGCCTGAATGGAGTGCCAGTCTAAACGTATCTTTCTGATCCATTCACGTCCCAACAGCGGTGGACCACCATCTTGCAGAACGTTAAATACAACTTCTGTATTTCCTTGCCGTTGTATACAACAGGCACCCTTATTTTCCCTCTGGGGTATACTTTCTGCCCCGTATATGTCTTCAAGATAATGGATGTGTCTTTCAAAGGTATATGTGGAAATAGCCGCTCGTAATCCCGTCGACTTATGACGGTCAGAGCTGATCCTGTATCTAGCTCCATTTTAACTGGGGACCCCGCTATCGTGAGGGTAACCCAAATGGTCTGGTAATCTTCTTTGGCAATTACATTATGTAATTTGAGACAGCTTAGCCTCTTGTTTCCGGAGTCGCTATCGCTCTACTGGTCTTCGGAGCTACTGTCCGTCATCATTTGTACCTTTCTGTACTTTTCCTTATTGACCTTTTTACTGTCAGCGGATTTTTTTCCAGATTGGCATACACGTGCAATGTGTCCCATCTTTCCGCATTGCCTGCATGCTTTGTCCTTGAACCAGCAGTCCCTCTGGTCATGGGTGGATCTGCCGCAGCGATAACATCTCTCGAAACCCCGTGTCATTTCATGGGTGCCGAAGTCCTGTGGCTTTTGCTGTATCTCTGCAGCTCCTCTTGCTGCTGCTTCGTATGATACAGCCACACTGAAAGCCTTGTCCAGTGTCAAATCTTTCTCAGAAAGTAGTCTTTTCTGTGTTCCTTCGCTTAGGAGACCGCAGACGAATTTGTCTCGTAGAGTATCTGCCAGTCCTGCCCCGAATTGGCAGTGCTTTGACAGCTTTCGTAATTCGGTGAGGTAATCAGCGTTACTTTCATTCTTGTGCTGATTCCTCCTGAAGAATTTGAATCATTCCGCTATCAGCAGCGGTGTTGGGTTTAAGTGCTCCTGTAGGGTATCAACAATCTCCTTAAAATTCTTGTCCATCGGTTTGGCTGGAGTGATCAAGTTTTGTAACAGCCCGTATGTCCTTGCGCCCATCAGATTTAGAAGTACCGATGCCTTTTTATCATCCGCTACTTCATTCACTTTGCAATATACCTCCACTCTTTCCACATATGTGGTCCAATCCTCTATATCACTATCGAAAGCAGTAATATTGCCAGTCTTAGGCATCCTGAAAATCAAAAATGGCACCTCCCGCACTTTTCCTTCTTCCCTGCCGAGTCAAGATGGCGCCTCCCGCGCTTTCCCGCCGCTGCCGCTGCTGCCAACGCTGTTCACCGCGGTTCCCGTTGCGACCTGCAGCTTTTCGCGGTATTTCTATTTTTTTAATTCTTTTTATTTACACATATATTTTGAACAGTTTCTCCGTCACTTGGAGAATCGTTCCCGTTGGACCCTCTGGGACTTTCCCCTCCCTCTGCTTGGTCCGAACGCCGACCTGCTTTGCAGCGCCAGCTGTCTCCTGCGTGCTCCACCCTCTGTCTCTGTTTGCTTCTGCTTTCCGACTCGCTGCCCGGCCGCGCTGCAGAGCCATCCGATCGAGCCCCAGCCCGCCACCCAGGAAGGATCAGTGCACTACCTGCCACCAGCCCGTTTAGCTGGTGAAACCACAGTTTTTTTTTTTCTTCGACCTTCATCTGAGGAATCGATCTCCTTGAGGTGCTGCCGAATTGCAGGTAAGTTCGTTTCTAACTCGTCGCCACTGTTGAATCCGTGTGTTAATGGAGACATGGAATGCAGGACTTGATTTAACAAGTGTTTACTGAACAAAGTCTGGAGGTGAACTAACTATACAAGACGCTATACAGGCTTATATACCCGAATGGTCACTACTGGTACTACAGTACACAGGGGCTTCAAAAAACAACATAGTTCCTCTTAAATGTACATACACTACACATCTCACTAGCCACCCCTCACTCACCCTCATCCTAGTGCAATCATATCAACTAACAACAAACAAGGTTAGCCACTTGGGTGTTTTATCCAATGTTCATGTGAAGTTTCTGTTAATGTGCTGACAAACATTGAAACCTTTATTTTCAACACACTGCATTCTTGGACAGATTGTGTGCACCTTTGGAAGTGACTTAGTGAGTTGCAATGAATGGTGAGACATAACGGCACCCTCCGCAATGGTGATGTGTGAAAGGAATGGCTTGGGCATTGTAGGGATGGTTTATGGTGTTGGTGTGGGGCAGTGCCTACCTGGCGCATCATGTGGCAGCCAAGGTGTGCAGCCTCAAGTGAAGTAAGTCTGGCCATGGTGGTCGGGTGCTCATGTCATGTGCAGCATTAGTTGATTGCGGAGAAGGTTGGTGTTGTTGGTGCTGCTGGTGTTGGGGCTGATGGTGGTCAAATTCTGAGGACCAAGGTGAGAGAGTATAAATGGTACCCATGCCGATGGAAGAGTTGACAGGTCATAGAGTCATATCGGTGCAGAAGGAGGCCATTCAGCCCATCTAGTCTGTGCCGGCTCTCTATAGAGCAATCCAGTCAGTCCCATTCCCCTGCTCTATCCCTGTAGCCCTGCAAGTTTACTTCCCTCAAGTGCCTATCCAGTCTCCCATTGAAAACATTGAGGGGGGAAAATTGAAAATAAGAGGGCGCTAACGGGGCACAAAGCAATTGGCATCCGGGTGTGGCGCCGCCCATGCCTTCTGCGAAATTCAGCAGGAGGTTAGCGGTGGTGCTAACTGGTAGAGCCCTGCGGCGCTGCGCCGTCGGCGATGACGTCATTGTCGTGCGCAGCGCCCCGGCCATGATCTTCGGAAGCAGCCCCTGACTTACCGCTGGACACTATGTCCGACGGGGTCGGGTGGCCTACCTGTGGCTACTCCATCCTGTGATACAATATGCCCCACATAGGACACGGATGTTTGGCAAAACTGACACTTGTCCAATGATAGCTTGAGACCTTCATCCTCCAGGCGACCAAGCACTTTCAGCAACCGAGCTTCGTGTTCTTCAAGGGTTGCCCCAAACACAATGATATCATCCAAGTACACCAATACTTCGAGCAAGTTCATGTCCCCAACTGTTTGTTCCATTATTCTTTGAAAAGTTGCTGGAGCACCTGAAACTCCCTGTGGCATCCTTTCAAATTGGTAGAACCCAACTGGACATATAAAGGCTGTCTTTTCTTTGTCCAATTCACTCATCGGTATTTGGTAGTATCCACTTCTGAGATCCAACACACTGAACCACTTGATTCCATTAAGACAAGCCAGTGCATCCTCAATTCTTGGAACGGTGTATTGGTCGGGAATAGTACGTCTGTTAAGCGTCCTAAAGTCCACACACATCCGAATCTTTCCGTTCTTTTTCCTCACCACCACTATAGGAGATGCATAAGGACTCCTGGACTCGGTAATGATCTCAGCTTCTTTTAACTGCGACAGGTGCTGTCTCACTGCTTTGATGTCAGCTGGTGCCAGCCATCGAGACCTCTCCCAAAAGGGTTTATCCTCGGTAATTCTGATAGAATGGCGAGTACTGTTACTACAACCAACATCAAACTCATGAGTAGAGAAAACTCCTCTCCGCTCCATCATCTTCCTGACTAATCGGTCCTTCCATTCTTTAGGAACGAATGAATCTCCAAAGTTGAAGGAGGAGGGTGTCAGATCTCCGGTTGAGTTAACTTTGGACTCTTCCTTCACATGTGACGACAGTACATTTACAGGAAACAGATGCGCAATCAGCATTCCTTTCCTCAATGTGATTCCTTTGCCTGACATATTCCTCACGGTCACTGTAACTCTCCTTGACATCACAGCTGTCGGGGTCTGCAACTCTGGTCTCACCAGAAGCTCATTTGGAAACCATGACTCTTCTGCAGGATCATCAGGTGACTCTATCAGAATGGCTTCAGTACCTGGCGTTCCAGGGAATTTTGGTATCCCAGGGATTGTAGCCACTCCTCCAGGACGCAGGGTGATAGGTTTGGCTCGAACGTACCACACAGTTCCTCTTTTGCTATCATCTACGTCGGAAGAAAGTTCAGGCAGTTTCTCAAAAGCCTTTTTGAAAACAGGGTGAATGTGTCTGGTGCTCAAGAAGTTTTCACCTCCCTGCTCTTTGCAGCTTGTCAGGAGTTGTCTCACTATGGGTGTATTACTGCCAACCAGTATGGAAACCTCACCTTTCACCATGGGGTCAGGGCAAACCAACACAAGTGCATCAATGGTCTCAGTGGTCCCTACATCAGCTTCCAAGAACTCCAACCTCAGCAACAAATAGCCATCATATGGGTAATCAGCAGGACTAAGGCCCCAGATCTGCAGAAGACTGATTGGGGTTAACGGCAAATGCGTCAGGTATCGGTCATAGAAGGATCTGTACAGTATGGTAACCTGAGAACACGTGTCGAGGATAGCTTTAGTATAAATGCCTTCAATCTGTATTGATACAGCAGAACTCGGCCCTACTAAACCTTCAGGTATGATGTCTTTCATATCCCCTCGTCTATTATTGCACTTAGCGGAACGTGTCTTAACTACAGGGACAGCAGGCTGTTCCGTTACTGTGCCCCTTTGTAGTTTCCCGACTTCTTGGTAAGTTTTATGAGACGGTCATTTACTTTTTTTAGATTTTCCTCACCTCTACATTCTCGCTTGAAATGTCCATCCTTTCCACAGTTATAACAAAAGACTCCAGGTCTATCTCCTTCATGGGGATATCCTTTAGAGGAATCATTCATTTTGCTGTTAGACTTCGCAGGGTGTTCAACCTTTTGCACCCGTGCGTCATCCCTTTCTGTGTTGGGCTTAGACCGAAAATATGCCATCTCGGCTCTCATGACATTTATTTCCTTCTTCAGCTGTTCCATCTCAGGGTTGACATCACCCTTAGGAGTAGGAACTGTAACAGGAGTCACAAGCTTGGACATCACAGCACTCTTTGCTACATTCCGGGCCTGAAGCATATCCTCCTCCTCTCTGACTTCCCTTAGCAGCTCAGTGAAGGTAGGTGGATCTCGCAACTTATGGGTCATGCGTATGCGAAGAGCAGTCACGTCTTCGAGCAATGCACCTCGCACAACCTGTTCAATGCGGAACCGATTCATTTCAGGCTACTCAATCCCTCTTTTCCGTAACATACAATGCAGCAGTTTGTCTATTCTCAGCAGATAACTGGACAGCTTCTCTCCCTCACACTGGAATGTGCTTCTGAATCTGACCATCAAATCTGAAATGGTTTCAGTAGTTCCAAAGACAGTTTCTAGAGCCTGCATGTAGTCAAAGGAAGTAGCAGAGGTGTTCTGCGCCTTTAAGAATCTTACAATGTCAGCAGCAGGACCCTTAAGGCTTTCTACTATTCTCTGCCTCTTCACATTGTCACTGCACTGCCATTCCTCTAGCAGAGGCAGGGTCTGCTCAGCCCAGGCGTCGTACTCCTCTTCCCCACTGGGAGTTGGTCTCACTCCTGAGAACATACGGAGCTTACGGTATCCCTGAGCCTCGAAGGGCAGATTGGTGCATTTATCCACCAGAGAACTAATGGCACTGACCAGCTGAGTGTTCATATCCAGGGCCGAAGGACCTATCAGACCTTTGACATCAGCAACAGTCTTTCCTTCTTGTCTCAAGAATGACAACAACTTGGTCTGAAACCCTTCTTCTTCCTTAGTAGTGATAGGGACAAACTGAACTGGCCAGGGACCAGCCTCTTCAGAAAGCCCAACTGCCTCAGGTAAACCATGACCTCTCAGGTTCTCTGATGTCTGGATCAACACAAACTGCTTCTTGGTAGCTGTATCCAAGCAGCGCTCAACTATCCTAACCTTTCCAAAGGCTTTGACACAATTCAGAGCCCTTAGCAAGACATCATCAGGGTCATCGTTAGCAACACCATTCAGCACAATGGCATGGGTAGTAGCTATCTGCTTCCGTTTGCACCAAGCTTCAACCTCAATAACATCCATCTTTTATGCTCAAACAGCCCAATAGAAACCACAAACCACTCTCTTAGCAATGAGCATTCAAGGCTGTTAGTTTACTGACATAAATAGACCACAATCCCGGACGAGCCCCCAAAATGTAACCCCTTCACGGTTCTCTAGATATATGTGAGATGTGGTCTCTGTTGTAGACAGTATTCTATAGTCCAGTAAGGAGATCACTACTACAATGGCTTAATTCTAATTATCTTACTTTATAGTTTTAACGTCAGACAGTATAAGAAGATTACGGGTCAGTGACCTTAATTAGACATTTGCATACATTAGAATTAATCTAGACATAATAAACATACATTCTCCATTTATATGGATTCAAAGGAGAATCTGTCCCTGTGTCCAAATTCGAGTGCACTCTTTCGTTGGCGCGCTTAAGTTGGAGCTCATGGTATGTATAATGTCTGCAAGACTTACGACTCCGAACCCCTTCGTTGAATTCTCTTCACGATCACTGAATCCCACTTTGAGTTCTGGATGCAGAGCTACTAATACGAAGGGCGGCGGCCGAGTTTGGAAGCCCGGGACGGGATGCGGCAGCCATTTGCCTCCTGAGCCCTCTTTTCAGAGCTCCTGCCCTCTTCTCTTCCAGTCGCTCGCGTTTCCCGCTCGAAAAACCCGACTCCACCCCTTCCTCCTGGGGTTTCTGCCTGGAGACTGCACAGCCTCACTGTCTGCAACAGTTGATACTGGTGCAGAATTATGGAAAGTCTGCTCTTAGTCACATTGTGTCCTTAAAAGTTCTTGCCGTACCTTCACATGGGCAACTTTAACCCAGGGATTTATAACAATGATAATACAGTGTCTAAGTTAAAGATTGATAACCATACTTAGCGTACATAACATTTCCAGTGGGTATTACACTTGTACACCTCTATCAAATCACCCCTCAAACTCCTTTGTTAAACTGACCAGCCTATAGTTACTAGGATTGTCCTTGCACCCTTTCTTGAACAATGGTGTCACATTTGCCACTTTCCAATCCTCAGGCACCTCCCGCGCATCTAGGGAAGATTGGAAAATTATGGCAAGCCCTTCTGCTATCTCCTCCCCCAATTCCCTTAGCAACCTGGGATGCAAGCCATCTGGACCAGGCGACTTATCCACTCTAAGCATACCCAGCCTTTCTAGTACATCCTGTCTTATCAATTTTCACCCCTTCACCTTTTCCACTTCTACTGATATTTTGTCAGCATCCACCTCCTTAGTAAACACTGATACAAAGTACTCATTGAGTATTCTAGCCTTGCCCTGCGCTTCTAAGCATATATCACCTTCTTTGTCCCTAATAGGCCCCACCCCGCCTCTTACTACCCGCTTACTATTTACATGCCGGTAGAATATTTTTGGGTTCCCTTTTATGTTAACCATCATTCTACT
The DNA here is from genome assembly GCF_052327205.1 of Somniosus microcephalus. Taxonomy (NCBI): domain Eukaryota; kingdom Metazoa; phylum Chordata; class Chondrichthyes; order Squaliformes; family Somniosidae; genus Somniosus; species Somniosus microcephalus. Next base: position 250,149,795 of record NC_140987.1, read on the forward strand.
CTCATATTCTCTCTTTGCCAATCTTATTTTCATTTTCACTTCCCCTCTCAACTTATTGTATTTGGTCTGGTTTTTCCTTGAAGAATTCACCTGACATGCATCATACACCCTCTTTTTTTGTTTCATCATCTTCTCTATCTCCCTCATCATCCAAGGAGCCCTTGTTTTGGTTCCCTTACCCTTCACTCTTGTTGGAATGAACCTAGCCTGTACTTGGAACATCTCCTCCTTAAAGATTACCCATTGTTCCGTTACAATTTTTCCTATCAGTCTTTGGTTCCATTTTACCCTGGTTAGATCCTTTCACATCCCATTGAAGTTAGCCCTATTCCAGTTTAGAAGTTCCACTGTAGATTGCTCCTTGCTCCTCTCCATTGCTAATCTAAATGTTATGATACGATGATCACTCATACCCACGTGTTCTCCCACAGACACTTGGTCGACCTGGCCCACCTCATTCCCCAGCACCAGATCCAGCAATACCTCCTTCCTAGTGGGGCCAAGAACATACTGGCCAAGGAAATGCTCCTGAACACATTTCAGAAATTCCTCCCTCTCCTTTCCCTGCATTACCCCATTTGATATTTGGGTAATTAAAGTCCCCCAATAACACCACTCTATTGCTCTTGCATAGCTCTGTGATTTCCCTGCAGATTTGCTCCTCTACCTCCCTCTCACTATTTGGAGGCCTATAGGATACCCCCAATAACAGGTGAGTAGAGATGATAGAAGCAAACTGTCAATGGTGAGAGAAGTTGTTCCAATGAGCTGACACTGAATAGAGAGTTTGCTCCAAACACTTGCAACTTGCAAAAAGCTCAATCTGTCTTCTAAATGCAGTAAGCAACAACTTCTGAGCTTGGAAAGTGAACAGCTGTGAGGTGGGAGCTTTATATCACACTTCAAGCTGTCAAGTAATCAGCTGATTCAGTGGCAATTCATCTCCCACCTCAGCTTAAGAAACATGATCCCGGAGGCGAGCACGTAAAATCAAAACGTGAGCTCAAATGTATTCTTAATGATCTCTAAACAAGGTCATAATTACCTGAATTGGGTCCCCTGCTGCTGCCTGTCGGGTCTGCTCAGCGCTGACAGACCCGACATTGGGGAAAGGTGTGTGGCGGTGGGTTCACAGCAGGGTCCTAACCCACTGGGGGAAAAAAACAATTTCCCACCTGACCTGCCACTGATCGCGCCTGTTGACCCCCAGAAAATCTCGGCCCTCAAGCCTGTTCCGCCATTCAATGAGATCATGGCTGATCTGTAACCTAACTCCATATACCTGCCTTTGCCCCAAATCCCTTAATACCTTTGGTTAACAAAAATCTATCAATCCCAGATTTAAATTTAACAACTGACCCAGCATCAGCTGCTGTTTGCGAGAGTTCCAAACATCTACCACCTTTTGTGTGTGGAAGTGTTTCCTAACTTCATTCCTGAAAGGCCTGGCTCTAATTTTTAGGCTATGTCCCCTAGTCCTAGACTCCCCAACCAGCGGAAATAGTTTCTCCTTAAAATCTTGAAAACTTCGATCAAACCACCCTTTAATCTTTTACATTCCAGGGAATATAGTCCTAGTCTGTGAAATCGCTCCTCATAATTTAACCCTTGGAGTCCAGATATCACTCTGGTAAATCTACGTTGCACTCCCTCCAAGGCCAATATGTCCTTCATAAGGTGCGGTGCACAGAACTGAACACAGTACTCCATGAGTTAACACACAGAATAAATTATTATTATCATATAGTTCGATAGATATTTTAAATGAAAGGGTAAATACAATGAAAGCTGTGTTCTTTGCCTTACATCAGTGATGCAGGGCTAAGTACAGTAAATGCTATGTACTTAACCTTATAGAATTGCTTCAGGCTGTTCTTCCCAAATCAGTGACCATCCACCTTGAAGTGTAAATTCTGTCCTACAGGGTTTCCTGCAAAGGATTACAAGGATGCAGCTGGATAACAGAGGATATTTGAGCAGCATATTTTAGTAAGTGTTTAAAGAGAACAATCTGAAAGTAATAACTGAAAAGTTTCAGTAAACCAGTGTTGGCAAGGAGCACTGCGGATTTGGCTCAGGCACAGCATATAGATGTTGCTAGATATACAGTAACATATTTTCATTTTTTATAGACTTGCCAAAATGTTGAGACAACCTAGTAGGGTCTAGTGTTATAGTGTTACAGCTTTATATTCTCAATCCAAACCGCTGCTAGAATCTCAGCCTTGAGAGGTGTTGGAGATACTTCTTCAGTACTGGGCCAGGCCATCAGATGGAGCATCTTGGGGAAAGGGCACAGGTGGCTGCTATCTACTTGCCATAGAAGTGTGTCTCCTGCCGACAAGCATCATTGACAATGGCTGTGGAGAATACCACCCGCGCACAGGAAGGTGAGAGCATGGCAGTGGGACACTGAGACCTTAAAAGAGAGTGCAAAAGAAAAATAGAACAAATAAATAAACTGGAAATACTCAGCAAATCTGTCAGCATCTATAAAGAGCCAAGGCGGATTAACGTTTCAGATGCAGACTCTTTGACTGAACTGGAAGACTGAAAGGGTCTACATCGAAAAAGTCCATCTTTTATCTGTGCAGATTCTGATGGAGTTGCTTTGTATTTCCAACATTCCCTATTTTTAGTTTTGGATTTCCAGCATTTGTAAGTTTTCTCTTTGTAATAAACTGAAAAAAAGACATTTGCCCTCATTTGTACAAATCACAAGAATGGAAACTATGTTGATACCACTTTAAAAATAGTTGGCAAAAAAATAATTCGTAAACATGCTCTAAACTTTGAAAATGTAAGCTGTGTTTTATTAAAATATAAAGTGCGTCTAATAGTGCACCGTGGTAACAAGAGGGAAAAACAAGGCTTCCCATTTTAGGGAGTTTCACAATGCAATCAAGGTAAGTGTTTGCAGATTTTAGTGTGCATTTGCTATGGCAACCAAACTTCTTTGAGGGAACCCCTTTGTGTGATGATGTCGACAGCAGTTTAATCTGAGTACAGAGTACGTAAGCAGCACAGGCACACCCTGTGTGGGAAGCAGACGTACAGGCATGTAACCTAGGGAATCCTGAGTGTTTTTCACTAAGGTGAAAGTAAACATAGGTGCCGGGTTTCTAAAAATACTGAGCTCAGGAATCTTCTGTGTCAGATTTCAATGAATTCCTCTCAGTTAAATCTGGAAGCCCTTTGCATTAGGGACGGAGGAGAATGATTATATTACTGAATGGTCTAATTCTGCTGCTCTAAAGCTACTGCTCAATTTAAATATCAAATTTAATAAAAACTGTGAGTGGCCATGAATTGAAGGAAGACTGTGAATAGCAAACATAATGTCCTCATTCATTGCCATCACAAAGGAGATGTTCTATATATTTTTCACATCGTAAGACTGTAGGCTCCAGCTAATGGACTTGGCTGCTTCCCAGCAAATCTTGTCAAACCAGATCCATTTCCTCAAAGGTTTTTGGCAACACTGAGGCATGCTGCCATGTGTTAGCATGTCCAATCTGGCTCCCTTTCCACTTCTTTGACACTGAATCGTAGGATCCTATTTGTGAGGAGCAGGTGGCCATCACCCTGGTCCAGATTTCTTACATCTGTTTGCTTTGGTTACAAGGGATGGCTTGTGGCTGGTCGCTGCAGATACTGTACATGACATTAGTGAAATTATAACTGAAAGCCATTGAATTTAAAGCTCGTTTGGCAAATTACTGCGGCAGGTATTCTACTGGTCTCTTGCTGCAAGCTGTAGGGAAATGGTGTAAACAGCCATGTTGTCAGCAGTTTACGCCTGACCATTTACACCAATTCCCTGGAAGCTCCATCGGTCTGCTGCCGGAATCACGGCGGGAGACCAGGAAAACCACTGCGCTATTTACATTTCTATTATTTGAGTGATCCTACTGGCTTCAAAAAAATACTGTATTCACTTACAGGCCCTGCTCGCTCCCCCGGCCCACCCCCCCCCCCCAACCCCTGGGATTGGCTCCCACAGCCCCAGGGCCCGACCTGCTGGCTGGTTCATTTAGCGCCCACCGCTTGCCAGCTACATTCAAATGAGGCTCGAACCTTGAAAATGGTTCTGGCCTCCCAATGCTGGGTCTGGCTCCAGGCAGATGGTGCAGCCATTCCACCCACTTGGGAGCAAGTTGAAATTCCCCCTCGCTCCCCCATTATTTGTAGAGTGAGATGAGCTACACTGTTTTTTTGTTACAGTTTCAAGGCATCACAGTGTGTGTGTGTTTCAACTTGGATTTATATCATTGTGTTGCAGGTTACACAGACTAGGGTTGCATTCCCTGGAATTTAGAAGGTTACGGGATGATTTGATCGAAGTTTTCAAGAGATTAAGGGGAACTGATAGAGTAGATAGAGAGAAACTATTTTCGCTGGTTGGGGAGTCTAGGGCTAGGGGACATAGTCTAAAAATTAGGGCCGGACCTTTCAGGAATGAAATTAGGAAACACTTCTACACACAAAGGGTGGTAGAGGTTTGGAACTCTCTTCTGCAAACGACAGTTGATGCTGGGCCAATTGTTAATTTTAAATCTGAGATTGATAGATTTTTGTTAACCAAAGGTATTAAGGGATGTGGGGCAAAGGCGAGTATATGGAGTCAGGTCACAGATTAACCGTGATCTTTTTGAATGGCGAAACAGTCTTGAGGGGCTAAATGGCCACCTTCTGTTCCTATGTTGTCAAACAAACAGAAAAAAGGTTTTCAGGAAGACGGTCCCTCTTCAAAGGTGCATTGATAACAGGAATATCTGGCGTGATCAAGACAGTCGCTGGAAACTCTCAAATCAGGCTGAAAGTCCATAGAAGCCTCTATATTATATTATATTTTCAGTTTTGCATTGTTTATATAATGTACATTGTACATTTTCTTTACATGAAATTTTCAGCACCGTATGTTTATACAATGATTAATTTGAGCAGAGTCCTATATATTGCAGTAGCGTAATGTGTGGCGAGAGTGAGGATTGTTGAACAGGGCATTTTGGGGTTACCTTGTCTTGAGATGGAGTTCAGGTAAGTCACTGTTCTTGTAGTATTTGAGGTGCAGGGGATTATACTCCTTTCTTCCCTCTCAAATCAACCTACCCTCACTGTGGTATTAATAAAGGAGGGATCTTATTGTGACGCCTCCAGGAAGAGGGACAGCACTGCCTGATACCTTCCTAGACCTGGGCAGCGGCAGAACATCACTCACTAACGCATGGCCTACAGATGCTATACCTGTACGTTTGTATGGTGAAAGAATAAAGCTTTGTCCTAATGGGGGCAAGGGCCTTCTTAGCACTACCGGCAAAATCTTTGTTCTTCTAATGGGGAGTTCTTGCTCCCACAGACGCAAGCCCAGCAGGCAGCAACATGTATCTGAGGATATCACAAAGTATTCTGGAACAATCTCCAGTATGTTTGGAATAAAAACAGAAAATGCAGGAAAACACTCAGCAGGTCAGGCAGCATCTGTGGAGAAAGTAAAAGAGTTAATGTTTCAGGTCGTAGGTCTTTCGTCAGAACTGGAAGATGTTAGAGATGAACAGTTTTTTAAGCAAGTGCAGAGGCAGGGAAAAGAGGTGGGGGAGGAAAAAGAAAGGTCTGTGATAGGGTGAAGGGCAGGACTGATTAAATGACAAAAGAGATGATGATGCAAGGCAAAATGGAGTGGTAATGGAACAAGTAAAGAAACAAAAGATGGGTCCAGAGGAGGTGTAAATGGTTACAGCAGAATAGTAGAGGGGGTGGGAAGCATGGAAAATATGGCAAAGAGAAGGCGCCCATGGCTCGGGAATGTGCTAGAAAAAGGTGGGTTGACCCCAGGGGTGCGGACCACCCCGCCGGCTGTGTATCGATAGAGGGCCCCCACCCAAGCATCAGCCCACATTTCCTTCTCTCCCAGTGGCTCTGGTGCAGCCATCTGCCATTACTAGCACCGCCTGTCCGAGAAAATGAGGACGGTGGTTAAGATCTAAAGTTGTTGAACTCAGTGTTAAGGCTGGAAGCTTGTAAAGCGCCTAATGGAAAAATGATGAATGTATGGAGTTTGTGTAGGCTAGGGTATATTCAGCATATTTATTTATTTTTATTAGTTTAAGGGATCTGGGCATCGCTGACAAGGCCAGCATTTATTGCCCATCTCTAATTGCCCTTGAGAAGGTGGTGGTGAGCAGCCTTCTTGAATCGCTGCAGTCCGTGTGGTGAAGGTACGCCCACCGTGCTGTTAGGGAGGGAGTTCCAGGATTTTGACCCAGCGACGATGAAGGATCGGCAATATACTTCTAAGTCAGGATGGTGTGTGACTTAGAGCAGAACTTGGAAGTGGTGGTGTTCCCATGCGTCTGCTGCACTTGTCCTTCTAGGTGGAAGAGGTCGCGGGTTTGGGAGGTGCTGCCGAAGAAGCGTTGGCGAGTTGCTGCAGTGCATCTTGTAGATGGTACACACTGCAGCCACGGTACGCCAGTGGTGGAGGGAGTGAATGTTTAAGGTGGTGGATGGGGTGCCAATCAAGCGGGCTGCTTTGTCCTGGATAGTGTTGAGCTTCTTGAGTGTTGTTGGAGCTGCACTCATCCAGACAAGTGGAAAGTATTCCATCACACTCCTTATTTGTGCCTTGTAGATGGTGGAAAGGCTTTGGGGAGTCAGGAAGTGAGACACTCGCTGCAGAATACCTAGCCTCTGATTTGCTCTTATTGCCACAGTATTTATGTGGCTGGTCCAGTTAAGTTTCTGGTCAATGGTGACCCCCCAGGATGTTGATGGTGGGGGATTCGACAGTGGTAATACCGTTGAATGTCAAGGGGAGGTGGTTAGACTCTCGTTTGTTGGAGATAGTCATTGCCTGGCACTTCTGTGCCGCGAATGTTACCTCCCACTTATCAGCCCAAGCCTGATCATCATCCAGGTCTTGTTGCGTGCGGGCATGGACTGCTTCATTATCTGAGGAGTTGTGATTGGCACTGAACACTGTGCAGTCATCAGCGAACATCCCCATTTCTAACCTTATGTTGGAGGGAAGGTCATTGATGAAGCAGCTGAAGATGGTTGGGCCTAGGACACTGCCTTGAGGCACTCCTGCAGCGATGTCCTGGGGCTGTGATGATTGACCTTCAACCACCACAATCATCTTCCTTTGTGCTAAGTATGACTCCAACCAGTGGAGAGTCTTCCCCCCGATTCCCATTTACTTCAGTTTTACTGGGGCTCCTTGGTGCCAGACTCGGTCAAATGTTGCCTTGATGTCAAGGGCACTCACTCTCACCTCACCTCTAGAATTCAGCCCCTTTGTCCATGTTTGGACCAAGGCTGTAATGAGGTCGGGAGCCGAGTGGTCTTGGCGGTACCCAAACTGGGGATCCGTGAGCAGGTTATTGGTGAGTAATTGCCGCTTGATAGCTCTTTCGATGACACCTTCCATCACTTTGCTGATGATTGAGTGTAAACTGATGGGGCAGTAATTGGCCGGGTTGGATTTGTCCTGCTTTTTGAGGACAGGACATATCTGGGCAGTTATCCACATTGTCGGGTAGATGCCAGTGTTGTAGCTGTACTGGAACAACTTGGCTAGAGGCGCGGCTAGTTCTGGAGCACAAGTCTTCAGCACGATAGCTGGGGTGTTGTTGGGGCCCATAGCCTTTGCCGTATCCAGTGCACTCAGCCGTTTCTTGATATCACGTATGCTTTTGAGTTAACCCTCCTCCATTTTACGATATGTTCTCCATTTTCGTTTTGTTATTTACTGGGCTAGGGCTTAACGTTATGCCACATTCAAGTGGCTGTGGTGGCTGTTCACATAAGCTGCAAGACCTATGCAGCACCAGCATTTCTCAACACATATGTCTCATGCAGCCAGCAGCAACCTGACAATAAATTTGTAGGATTCACTAAGTTGGTGGTTGGGAACATCCATCTTTCACCAGGTTAATAATGGCCCGGAATTTCTTCAACAAGCTGAATACTGAGGGACTGGAATCCCTTTCTATTCAGAAAGATGCCAGGATGGCGATGGGGAATACACAAGACAATGTGGATGATGTCTATCTCACCTTGCATTATGGCAATGTGGGCAAAGCCTCGTGTTCTCTCGTCCTGCTTTGCTCTGTCAATGGGGAAAGATGTAAGAAGTCACACAACACCAGGTTATAGTCCAACAGCTTTATTTGAAATCACAAGCTGTGATTTCAAATAAAGCTGTTGGACTATAACCTGGTGTTGTGTGACTTCTTACATTTGTCCACCCCAGTCCAACTCCGGCATCTCCACACAATGGGGAAAGAGAAATAGCTGTTCCTCCTGGCGTAGAAAGCCTCGGTGACCTCCCTGATAACAATAGTGGACTTCAAGCTGTAAGATGTCGCTGATGTCACCTTCTGCAGCCTGGATGGAGCTTGTTACATAAAGGTTAAGGGCCACGGTGATCTTGACAGCCACAGGTAGTGCTGTCCATGCCCTGGTTCGAGGCCCGAGTTGTGTAGCAGCAGGTGCAATAGCTCGGTGAGAGTCTCCTTTGTGAAACAAAGGTGCCTGAGACATTACTCCTCAGTGAAGTTCAGATAGGGGAACTGCTCTCTGAAGACCCACTGGGTGCATGGCCTTCTGCACAGTGCCCTCCTCCCCCTTCTCTCCCAGCTGCTCCTGCTCTCTTATTTTCTTGGATGCTCCCCCTTGTCCTCCAGCCCTACCGGACCACCCATGACTACAGTGAAACTATTTTGAAAGCAGTCAAAACCACTGAAGCACCAGCAAAAACTTCATTTCAGAAGTCAGAAATCAGGTATACAAGTGAGAAAATAGGCCAGAGAATGATCAAATGTTAACTAGCAGCCTAAAAGGACAAAGCAGCAACTAACCTGCATGTCGTGGATAAGCCCTTTAAATAGCACTGCTGAAGGGTCCTTGCTGCCTCTTAGCACCACGAGTTGCTGGCCGAGTTTCTCACGAGGCGAGTCAGGCGCTGGGGCAGCCCAATTTCACAAAAGGGTCCCTATAATATGCATAGGATCCTTATTTAAATATTTTAATTGCCATTTACCATACAACAACAACAACTTGCCTTTGACGTAATAAAATGTCCCAAAGCGCTTCACAGGAGCGATTATCAAACAAATTTTGACATTTAACATATTTCTGATGCGCACCTTGGACGCCAATGGAGAAGCCCAATCCAATATGGTGGGTGGTGCACTTGTGGCGTGGGACAGGCATGTGTGCGCCGCCCGACATATTGAATGTTTCGGTGCCCGTTTTATGCCTGTAAGTACTTGAAGGAAAAAAATCTGCAGGGCTACAGGAAAAGGGCAGGAGAGTGGGACTAGCTGAAGTGCTCTTGCAGAGAGCCGGCATGGACTTGACGGGACGAATGGCCTCCTTCTGTGCTGTATTGATTCTATGATTCTAAAACAAGCACGGCGCCAACAAATTTCTAGGCCATGGTCTAAATAAAGGGCATTGATCAGCAGTTATGTAGTTGGTGTCAGACAATGACGTCTTTGTTATTAATTGCATAGTTTGAAGTTCTTAATACCTATGAGGGACTGTCTGTGACTAATAGTTCTGTTCCTCACGGGTGTTACACAATTCTGTAAATAACAAAGAGCTGTCAAAGATTTATTTGTGAAGTTTGGGTATACAAAGGATCTTATAGAAATGCTGTTTCTGGCCTCTGGGGTGGTTGTACAGCTGTCACCTGGATTGAATCTGAATTAGGCACCAAGATATCTGGCTTCATTTATACATTGGGTATCAAGTGATTTTGGGATTACATAACATTCTGAGATCAACCTATTTTTCTGCATTAGAGCTGACGGTTAACAGATTAGGTGAAAAAGCGATGGCTCCATAGATTTATCCTTTAGTTGAGCCATTCAGACTAGGAAGTTCCGAGTCTGTTCTGAGTTAGCTAATCTCAACCAAAACTCAGTTTAGGGCTCCTCACCTCAGGAAGTATATATTGGCCTCAGAGGGAGTGCAGTGCAAAATAATACCGGGGCTTAGTTAGAGTTAAATTATGAGGACAGGTTGCATAAACTTGTCTTGTATTTCCTTTGTAGAAAATTGAGGGGTGATCTGATCGAGGTGTTTAAAATGTTAAAAGAATTCAATAGGGTAGATACAGTGAAACTATTTCCTTTGGTGGGGAAAGAGAACAAGGGGACATAATCTTAAAATCAGAGCTAGGCCATTTCGGAGGGAAATCAGGAAGCACTTATTCAAGGGTAGGGAAAATCTGGAACACTCTTCCCCCAGAAAGCTGTGGATGCTGGGGGTCAATTGGAGCTTTCAAGACTGAGATCGATAGATTTTAGTTAGGTAAGGGTGTCAAGGGAGCAAAGGTGGGTACAGAGTTGAGGTACAGATCAGCCATGATTTAACTGAATTGTGGGGCAGGCTTGAGGTGTTTAATGACCTACTGCTGTTCTTTGTTCTAACGTTCCATTAGGTGCAATACAAGTAGCTTCAGTGCCCTTGGGTTAGGAAAAGAAAAATCAACGAAGGTTCTGCTCCTCATTACTGCCCAGTGATCCATGCAGGGAATGCATGCTTGTGGACATCGGGGGAGGACACGATCAAGCTCAGATATAATATAGTTGCAAATAGCCTTCTGATACTCACTGTCAAGCTCACACAAAAGAATGGCTACTTGAGCAAAGTACAGGAGGGCTACTGGTGTCCATGGAACTGTAGTCACACAAGGAGTCAAAATCTTCAGAGGAACTGAGCAGTGAAAATTGGTAAGAAAAAAGCAAAGTATAAAAGACAGGTGATACACATGAAGAGAAAGTGTAGTGATGTTTAGAGGGAAGGCTAGTGGCTTTGGCTGAGCTGTTATTAAACTGAGGCCATGTTGGTCTGTTTGTGTGGATGTAAAATATCCTATGATGCTATTTAAAGAAGAGATGGGGAATTCTCCTGTTCTCCTGGGCAACATTTATCCCTCAACCTAACACCACCAAAACAGATTGACTGGTCATTTATCTCGTCGTTTGTGGAATTTTGCTGCATGTAAATTAGCTGCCGTATTCGCCTACATTACAACAGTGACCACACTTTCTGTTCATCTTTTATTTTTTCAGTTATGGAGAAGGGCATGAGCTCACAACACCAACAATCTGATCTCTCCACAGATGCTGAGTGATCTGCTGTGAGCTTCCAGCTATTTCTGTTTTTGTTTCAGGTTTCCAACCTTTGCAGTATTTTGTTTTTTATATGAATATTAGAATCTGAGATTTCTATTGCCGGGAAACCTATCCTTTGAAGCCAGTTTTCAGCCAACCCTTTTCTAAAAAAAAGACTTGTGCCAATAATTTCGATGGGATTTCTCTCAATCGTCCTCTGTTACTTTGACAGAAATGGTGTAAATGGCTGTTTATGCTGTTTCTCCTGGGATTTCTAGTGATCTTCGGCCAGTTATGGCAGGAAATTAGGGAACCCCTACAGAAATTCTACCTCACAGCCTTGCCTCCAAAGTTAATAGTGCAAGCAGAGAGCCAGAAAGAGAAGTGAAAACTTCTAGGCTTAAAAAGAATAGGAAAAACAATGAGAATTGTCAAAATAGAGTATATTGGGCTAAAAGGAGTACATTTAAGTTAAAGTTAAAAGAAGGATAGGTAGAGAATAGAAGGAATAAAAGGACAGGATGAGCAGGGATATAATTTTTTTTATTGTATATAGTTTTATGTTAAGCTGTTTTTAGTAATTAATCTAGGAGTTTAGGGTCAATATTATCGTAATAAAACTATTCCCAATGTTTGAGTATCTTTATTACTGGGAGGTTAGTGAAAAGGTAGTGGAACAACCCAAAAGCTGCCATTAAACTCTTTTCGGTTTGTTGCAGATTCCTGGACTTCCTCTTAGCCATTATGATTGATTTCACGTTGGCATAAAACCTGGCACAAGTTATTCAAAAACCTATTTACTGGTTTACTGTGGTCTTCTCTGATCCAGGGCTCAGTTAAACAGATTGCTCGGAAGTGCTCACAGAATCCACAATTTTCCCATTTCTTTTACCTATGGGGGAATCGCAGCCAAACCCAATCCTATCATTATTCCACACATGTGTACATGTGTATGTGTGCATATACACACACTTCCAGCAAGAATGTTGAATAGTAATCAGGAGTGTGACTCCTTCCCTTCCTTGTTCTAGAGTCCATCTTCTTCTTCCGTATGGTAGTAGCAAAGCAAGTCAAATGTCAATATCTAAGTCAGATATCCGAAACTTCCAGTGTAATATCTTGTAGGCTGCCTGCGAATTTCCTCTGAAGGCAGTGCTGAATGATATGCTCCAGGGTCTGATTAGGAGCTCCACAGTCACATGATGGGGATGCATTAGTCTTCAAGCTATGGAGAAGGTGGCAGCATCTACCATGACTGGTTCTGAGGTATTTGATGGTTGTCCACAGTTTGCGAGGAAGGTTTGATCCTTCTGGTTGTACTGTGGGGTCCTCCATAAGGAATCCATTCCGTATGTCGCAGTTCTTCCAAGTCATCGGTCATCAAGGCTGAGGGAAGATCGCTGAAGGGCTTTGGCGATGGTCCAAAATGGCCTTCTAGATTTGAGACGGGTTGGTGGTAGGTTGTTCAAGTTGGCCTGGATCGTCATTGTCATAAATCGCAACTTCTACAAGAAGTAACTCAGGAAGTACTACTGAATGGCCAGCTGAGGGCGCCGTCCGAGGAGTATAAATACTCGGGCGTGGGCCCACCTTGGCCAGAGACAATCTGGAAACAGGAAGCTAGTGACTACTAACTAGACCTCCATGTTTTGTTACAAGTCGATTAAAGCCTTGCTTTATGTACAACCAAGTGCGTAGTGAGTCTTTATTATGTCAGTCATGTCTTTGCTGGTATAGCGGTTCTATTCTCTGGAGACTGCATATTCGCGGTGTATGTGTGGTGGTGCGATGTTTGCAAGCACAGGCAGCCAAGGTGTTGGTGTCGATAAAAGCGTACCGGTGATAATTCTCATAGTAGAATTCAGCTGGACATCAACGGATTTGACATGCGGACTCGATAGACATGCTGGAGAGCAGTACTCCGCTGTAAAGTACACCAGGGTGAGTGCTGCCGTATGGAGGGTTTGAGCGTCTGCTCCCCATGTGGATCCAGTGAGTTTCTGGATCAAGTTGACCTTACTCTTTAGTTTCTTCCCAAGGTTCTGGAGATGTTGTTTATATGACAGGGTGCGATCAAGCGTGACTCCTAAATAGGAGAGTTTTTTGGCATGGTTTATCTCTGTGCCGCAAAAGGGAGACTTTCAAAGCTTAGTATACTTTTTAGGTGTTGAGGTGGAATGTCAAGGTGATGATCTTTTGAGGGTTTGGCCGAAGTCGCCATCGGCGGAAGTAGGGCTCCATCCTCTGTAAATCACTGGTCAGGGTCTCCTCGGTGATGGAAAGATTCATGTTTTGCATGGCCAAGGCAATGTCATCAGTGTATACGAAATTGTAGGACTCTGTTTTGGGCAGGTCACTGGTGTAAATGTTGAATAATATGGGTGCCAGGACAGAACCCTGTGGGAGTCCATTGTTCAATGTCCTATATCTGCTCTTCTGGGTGCCAGAGTACACATGGAAGCGTCGGTTGCTAAGTGTGGAGTTGAGAAGATGGACTGTTGTTCTGCAGGGTTAAATGGTGGAGAGCTTGAAAAGCTGTCCATGCTTCCATACTGTATCACACGCTGCTAAAAGGTCCACGAGTGCTACAGCGGTCTTGAGCTGGCGCTAAAAGCCTGCTTCGATGTGCGTTGTTAAAGTTACCACTTGGTCACTGCAGTTACTGCTGCTCCGGAAGCCCGCTTGCTCCTTAAGAATGGTTGGCTCAATGATGGGGGCTAGTCTGTGGAGTAGTAGCCACTCCAGCACTTTATAACAAGTGCAAAACAAGGAGATCAGGCGGTAGCTGGAGGCTTCACAAGCATTCTTCCCCTGCTTCAGGAGGGCAATTATTTTAGTCTCCCTCCAAATAGGTGGAATTTTACCAGTTGCCAGGATCTCCGAGAAGAAGGAGGTCAGCCATCACTTCGCTTTGGGTCCCAGTGTTTTTAAGAATTCTGGGTAAACACCATCTGGACCAGCAGCTTTTCCAGATTTGGTTGTCGACAGGGCTGCGTTTAGTTCGCCCAAGGTAAATGGATCAGACATAGTTGACGACCTTGGTGCCACCATCAAGTTTGTCGAAAGCTGCCACTGCAGAGATTTACTAAGGCCAGCATCCTCGAAGACTTTGCTAAAAACAGGTGTTCCTGGCAGCCAAACCTGGCAGTTTTTACATTTGGCTTCCTGCCAGCTGGGTAAGGCCTGCACTTTGTGAATCAAGTAGCATTAGCATGGGTCTTGCATAATAAAATTGCCTAAACGCACTAAATCATCAGTGGAGCTCATGAAAAGTTGTTATGTCACTGTGACTCATTATTGGATATCTATGGACCACTCCTTTTGGGTGTGAGTTTATTGAATATTTTAAGAGCGTTCGAAACAAAGAGGGAAAGGCAAAGGAGGTAATTAAATATATCCTTCATTAATCAATGGGTTCACTTCTAATCCCAGGAGCAGTAATTCCTCATCATGTGCCTGTGGTCAGTTAACTCTCAGTGCTCAACTTACTTAGGAGCAACATTTCTGGGAACAGTGGTGATGACTTAAACCTGTAAAGAATCCAAAGAAGAAGGTTTTCCTGATAGCTCAGGAAGTAAATAGACCATGTGGCATGGTACTGTATTGAGCCACACAAAAGCAGCAAGTCCTCAGGTTTTATCTTAACTGTATATTAAACTTTTCTCGAAATGTGAATTCATGTCCCCGTTTCCGAGAGCTTGTGTTAATACTGAACATCATTCTGGTGATGCAATTTAGCTATTCGCTTAAACAGCTTAATAAAGTTGCCTCAAAACCAACTTGTACACATGAGGGAGCTCCTTGATATTGACATGTGGAATGCATAAACATACCAACATATTTCTAGCAGTACACCACTGCTGGAGACACATCCTTGAGATTTAGAAAGCTGTCATTCACTTAATAGGTTCTGAAGGTTTATGAATATCGGCAATATTCAATAGAGTCTGAACTTGAGTCTTTGATTCCTCTCCCAATGTCTGCATAATACATGCATGAAGGATCAAATGACTGAGTTACAATCCAACCATTGCTGTGGAAAGCTTCCAAATGCATCAGCTGTTTATAATTATTTTTCTGATAGTTGAAAGTAATGCATACTGATGTCATGAGAAAGGTATAATTACCTGCTGTGATGTGCAAATTTAGCCACATGGTTCCAGAAAGCATATAATCACACTTTATTTTGCAGTAGGTTTCACTGTGCAGTATATAACACGAAGAGAATAATGGGTAGTCTGGGAATGATTACATGGCAGAAATCTAATTGAGGGGTTCAACTGATGTAAAAACTCATGACACCAGCAACAATAGGACCCCCAAGATTAGGGGGTATATTTGTCTCTGCAAATTTTATTGAAAAAGTAGACATGAATATAAAGATATGTTCTGTACTCCTGTCTATGTTTTTGGTCAAATTAGTGAAGGGAGGAAAATATGGCCCTAGATTACAGCTGAGTAATCACTCTCAGGTATCTGTCACTGTTTATAATCTGTAAGTGCCTCAGATTTATGTGAGGGCTGCGTTTTATTTATAGGATCATTCTTCACTGACAGAGGCTTTTGGTATGGGAGCTGAATGGCAGTTTCCTCCATGATACCATTCCCACGTGACACTATTAGTGCAGGTTCATGCAGAAATAACCAATTGATTAGCAGAGAATACTGTCACATATACATATCATATCAAGGTTTTAGCTTCTGGAGAAGCCCAGCAATTAGCAAGTTAACCTATAAGGGAACATCAGTGCCTCTTTTACAAGAATCTGCCAATTTGGAGCAAATCCCTGTCAGCTACATTGGCTCAGAAATTCGGGTTGGGGGCTTCCCGCGGGTGTAAGCCCCCGATCTGCACTTACCTTGTGCGCCGGCCGTTGAGCTGTGGGCCCCCGTGGAATTCCGATCCTGGGCCTGCTCCAACTGCTGGCGCGCAGTGCTTGCATATCCCAGGGGCGCAGTTAGTTCGATGTGTCCCCTGGGATCACGTGGGCCATGGAGAGCCAATCGGAGCAGGGAATGCTCCATTCATAAGTCTGACAGGAAGTGCTGTCAAGACTTATAAATACTACGACCCCAAAACAGCACTAAATCTTCAAATAATTTTTTTTTAAATCACATTTTTTAAATAAACTATAAATTCATGAAATAATTATTTTAAACAATAATTTAAATTTTTGAAAAATATAATTTTATTTTCTAACGGGGCTAAAAATAAACTTACCTGGCTTTAAAGGATTTAAAAATAATAAACCTGTGGAAAAGATGATTTAATTTTAATTAATTCACCACTTACCTTGTAAAAAGCAGGCCTTACGCCTGCCTTTTAAATGTCTAACTTCTGCAGGCTTACCCTCCCGGGAAAACCTGCAAATAAAAACAAAGTTCGATGCGCACGCGCAGCCTTTCCTGCGCACGCGTTCGAACTCTGAACCCCTTCGTTCAGAGGATCGGAAGTGCCGGTTTCCCGCGTATGCGCAGTGCATGCAGGAAACCGGCACTTCCATTGGGCCTACAGGTGAGTACCCCGTGCGTACTCACCCGTGGAGACCCGAATTTCTGGGCCATTATCTGTTGTTTGCACAATATAGTATCTGATTTTCTGGAAAAGGGCAGGGATGGGGGGGGGGAGATTTTTTTTTAAAAGGCAGTTTTACTCCACTAATCGTATTCTTACGAAAACTATGTTGCAAAGATGCGCATTCCCAAGATTTCATTGCTGAACTATTAGTTTAGGGAGAAATGGGCATTTCTCCCATTTTTGATTGCGAGGAATTTCAAACCTTTATGTTGAAAAGCCATAGCACAGGTGATTTTTCAGTAACCACAATATTTTGCTAAAATTAGGCAACTGAGTTAAATTTGAAAGAAAATGTTTCTTTTTATATGTTACAGGTATTCACAGTGGCTGTGTTTGCAGTTTTTAAGCACAAGAGGGTAAATTCAGTGCTCCCATGATCCCAGTGTTAAGCCACAGTCGAAGGGGGTGTTGGTAGGAGAATTGAGCTAGAGTGTTGTAGGCCTGTCTTTGACCTGCACTCCCTTGGAGTACAGCTCAATGCTGGGAGTCTGGGATTGCTGAAATTACCTATAGAGGTCCAGCTTCCAGCTCTCACATAAACTAATGTCAGAGAATTTGATTTTTATTCAGTCTGTATTGAAAAGTAAAATGTGAAGTCTCAAGTAATGCAGACTAAATGGCTAGACAGACACAGCTTTCACGAATACTGACTACATCCAAACTCCAGTTTCCTCCCACAGTCCAAAGATGTGCGGGTTAGGTTGATTGGCTATGATAAATTGACCCTTAGTGTTAGGGGGATTAAATACGTGGGGTTACAGGGATAGGGTGGGATATGTGTCGGTGCAGGCTCGATGGGCCGAAATGGCCTCTATCTGCACTGTGGGGTTTCTGTGATTCTGTGATACACAACTACCTCATTCGTGCAAACTCCTTGTTGCACAAGGTGCAACTAGAGCAAGATTGAATGTTTTATTGTGATTTTTTTTTTCTCATCAAGGTGAGGTACTTCTTGCATCAAATACAGCATCAAGCACTTTCACATCAAGTATAGCACTGGGCAGGGTGAATCCCCCTCTCTTCCCCAATCGTGTATCTTAACCCCAACCTCAGAAAAACATCCCCTACTACACTGGTATGATTTTTTTTTAAATTCCTAATTTAAGTTGTCAGGGAGTGCTGCACTGTCAGAGGTGCCATCTTTCAGATGAGACGTTAAACCGAGGCCCTGTCTGCTCCCTCAGGTGGACTTAAAAGATCCCATGGCACTATATCGGAGAAGAGTAGGGGCCAATATTTATCCCTCAATCAACATCGCTAAAAATGTATAGTTTATCTAGTCATTATCACATTGTTGTTTGTGCGGGCTTGCTGTGCACAAATTGGTTGCCACGTTTCCTACCTTACAACAGTGACTGCACTTTAAAAGTACTTCATTGGCTGTGAAGTTCTTTGGAATGTCCTGAGGTCGTGCAAGGCAGTATATAAATGTAAGTCTTTCTTTCTTTCTTTCCTACTGCAGCCATTTATTTAGCCAGTCTGAGCCCCGGCACTCTTACCTCTTGAGTTTCCCAAGGCCCCCTCCTATTTCTCATCCACATGCTTCCCTTCAGTGATATCATCCGAAGACATGGCATCAAGTTCCACATGTACGCTGACGACACCACTCTACCTCACCACCACCTCTCACGACCCCTCCACTGCCTTTGTGTTGTCAGACAGCTTGTTCGACATCCAGTCCTGGATGAGCCACAATTTCCTCCAATTAAACATTGGGAAGACCATACCCATTGCTTTCGGCCCCCGCCAATAACTCAATTCCCTCGCCACCGATTCCATCCCCCTCCCTGGTCACTGTTTCAGGCTGAACCAGACTGCTCCCAACCTCAGCGTCTTATTTGACCCTGAGCTGAGCTTCTGACCCCATATCCTCTCCATCACAAAGACCAGCTACTTCCACCTCTGTACCATCACTCATCTCCGCCCCTGCCTCAGCCCATCTGCTACTGAGGCTCTCATCCATGCTTTTGTTACCTCCGGACTCGACTATTCCAATGCTTTTCTGGCTGGCCTCCCATCTTCTACCCTCCATAAACTTTGAGTTCATCCAAAACTCTGCTACCCCTATCTTAACCCGTACCAAGCCCTACTCACCTATCACCCCTATGCTAGCTGGCCTACATTGGCTCTGGGTCCCCCAATGCCTCGATTTCCTTCACCCCACCATTGGCGGCCATGCCTTCAGTCGTCTAGGCCCTAAGCTCTGGAATTCCCTCCCTAAAACCCCCTGCCTCTCCACCTCTCTCTGTTCCTTTTAAGACCCTCCTTAAAACCTACTTCTTTCACCAAGTTTTTAGTCACCCATCTTAATATCCTAATAGCAACTTATTTGGCTCGGTGTCAATCTAATTACTCATCTATGAAGTATCTTGGGGCATTTTCCTACGTTAAAGATACTGGCCCAGAACTTGGTGTCGGGGGCTTGCCGCGCGTGCAAGCCCCCGATCTGCGCTCACCCTGCGCACTGACATCTGAAGCCCGGGCCTGCTTGCATTTCCTGTCACAGGCCCGGTTCAGATGTCAGCGCGCTGTGCTTACCTGATCCAGCGGCGTAGTTAGTGCGATGTGCCGGCTGGGATCAGGTGAGCACTGTACAACCAATCAGGGGAGGGGAAGGTTCATTCATGAGTTTGAGAGTAAGAACTGTCAAACTCATGAAAACTACGGGGACCCAAAACACTATTTAAACTTTAAATAAAAATTTAAAAAACATTCCAATCATTAAATTAAGTATAAATAAGTTTAAAAAAATAATTTAAACAATAATTTTTTTTTTTGAAAAAAATAAATTTTTAATAAAAAGGGTCCAAAACTAAACTTACCTTATTGTAGATTCTTTAAAATAATAAACCTGTGGGAAAAAAAATTCTAAATTACACTAAAACACTACTTACCTGTAAAAGTAAATACTTACGTGTGCTTTTTACAAGCGTAAAGACCGGAGGCCTTTACACATGCGCAAATCCCCCAAAACAGAGGAAATCCAAGACGCACGCGCTGCCCCCTACAGCGCACGCGCTAGCCTCTTCACCTCTTGGGTTAGAGGAGAGGAAATGCCGGTTTTCAGCGCATGCGCTGTGCATGCTGAAAACCGGCATTTCCTCCGGCCAGACACGTGAGTACTCCTTCCGTACTCACGCGTTTGGGGAGGAATTACTGCCCCACTATATTTAATTGTAAATGATTGTTGTTGAGTGAGATTGTCATTTTCATTTTGGTTCTATGCTCCGACTCACTGTGACGTGGGTTGAAACTGCCCAACCTTATTTTACCTAACAGTATTACAGGAAACAGAGATGTTCATCTAGTCAGTTCAGGCTGGATTTGAACCTTTGACCCAGAGGTAAAAGTACAGGGTGCTAACCCATTGTACTATCCAATCTTCATTATCTGAGGTAAATTTTAAAAAATGCAAACCATTTTACTTGATTGTAACATAACAAATAACGCACAAAGTAGTTCAAAACAAATTACATTTGAGCTGGATACTTGCCAGAAAGGATATGTGCATAAACCCTCAGATGTATTGAGTGCTTAATAATGGTGACAAAGTAAAACAAGCCTTTGCCAATGTTTACCCTGGAGATTTTCCAACACAGCAAAACTATGGTTGTATCAGCTCACGCTCCGCAGGCACCGGAACAGACAATTATCAGCTAGTTATGTTAAATATCCTCATTAGCGCCTGCACTCGGTGCTTCTGACAGGCAGTGCCATGAATTTGATTATTAATTGCTACCACTGTTTTGTGTTGCTGCTTCACATCACTGAAAAAATGTTAATGTGTTGTAAACTGCTCTCCCGATGGTTTAGTGCGGGCCATATGTGGCCCCTGAGGCTTGGCAGTCTGTTCTTTGAAGCCCTGGCACATCAGACCTATTTTGGTTCATATTTCTTATTCACTGGCTTGTCCTGCCTGAACTTTGTGGCACTGGAGGTTTGGAAAGGGCTGTTCTTGGTGTTGCTGCCTCATTGGTAGATAAATTCTAAATCAGAACACTCAGACCTGTTTGTATCAGCAGCGCAAGCTAAGCAAAAAATGCAAATGTTGATTTAAACTTTACGTATAGCCATATGGCTACATGGTATGCACCTATGCCGCCCACACGGATAAAGGGTTGGACACCCTGGTTTAGTGAATAAATATACTGTCCAGGGTCAGCCATACAGAACAGGAGTTGCCAGGTTTGATCCTCAGTCTGTGCTGAAACATAGAAACATAGAAGATAGGAGCAGGAGTAGGCCATTCGGCCCCTCGAGCCTGCTCCGCCATTTAATGAGATCATGGCTGATCATTGAAATTCAGTACCCTGTCCCTGCTTTCTCCCCATAGCCCTTGATCCCTTTAGCCTTAAGAAATATATCTAACTCTTTCTTGAATATATTTAATGAATTGGCCTCAACTGCCTTCTGTGGTAGAGAATTCCACAGGTTCACAACTCTCTGGGTGAGGAAATTCCTCCTCATCTCTGTCCTAAATGGATTACCCCTTATCCTTAGACTGTGACCCCTGATTCTGGACACCCCCGCCATCGGGAACATCCATCCTGCATCTAGTCTGTTTAGTCCTGTTAGAATTTTATAAGTTTCAATGAGATCCCCTCTCATTCTTCTAAACTCTAGCAAATATAAGCCCAATCGACCCAATCTCTCCTCATACGTCATTCCTGCTATCCCAGGTATCAGTCTGGTGAATCTTCGCTGCACTCTCTCCATGGCAAGAACATCCTTCCTCAGATAAGGTGGAGTGCTACAATCTACTTCAGCACCCTTGGGCTAGAGAGAGGAAAACTGAGGCAGGGTTATTTCTCTTGCAAGTGGATGTCGGCCAAGGACAGTGCTGGCTTCACTGTGATCCTTCTGCCTGCCCCACCCAGACAAAAAACCTGCTTACTTTCACTGTCTAGGTATACACATGAAGAATGGCCAATTAAGTGAATGGTACTCATGGAACCGAAGGGTGAATGGTGCCCATGGAACCGAAGGGTGAATGGTGCCCAAAGGAACCATTGTTTACCTTTGTCAGCATCTTTAATGGGCGAGGGAGAAAAAATTTACAAGATAGCTAATTTTTAAAAAAAAGCCAATTTGTAAACTATGACTCAATGCAGCTTTTTATAACCCCAGAAACTTTGCCAGGGTCAGCACTGGCTCAGTTGGACTGGCAAAAGTCCCATCCCGCTTCTGGTGACAATGCCAACAGAGAGGAAAATCGTACAGCACAGAAGGAGGCCATTCAGCCCATCGTGCCTGTGCCGGCTCTTTGAAAGAGCTGTCCAATTAGTCCCACTCCCCCTGCTCTTTCCCCATAGCCCTACAAATTTTAATCCTTCACTCTGTCTCGACTCCATCTCCGTTGCTGGCAAAGAGCTGTGGGCCACCCAGTAAGGGAAACACATGATTTAATCTGTCGGGATGCAAAATGTTTTTGCATTATTCACAAATTTTTTCTGGCATGTAAATGGAACAGAATTTAGCCAAATGTTTCCCTTTTAGCAGCTGTCTCAAGAGTTTCTCCTTTTCAAGTAAACATACTATGCAGATACACTAATCAGAATCAGGATATGTTTTGAGTACTCATGAAAGGACAACATCACTCAATTGCAAATTATTTTGGGCAGGCTCAAACAGCCCGATCAGAGAATCCCACTCAAAGTCTGCCATGCAGGCTGCTGCATCAGCCAGTGTAGCTACCATGTGAATTTGTATAATGCTTTTTTTATTACGTACTTTGGAATTGAAGCAGTAGTTGGTGGTAAAATGTATTTGTAATATCAACTCTCACTGACTCCAGCTCTCAATAATAAGTGCTATAGATGTGTAGAGGTACAGGTAATTGCTGAGCGTGTACACCAGATGGCACTGCTGTAGAAATCTAGGGAGCCAACAATACGATGCTTGGCACCTATAGCACTGATGGGTGTCCGGCACACACAACCTGCATTGTAGGGCTCTAAGATCTATGCATCCATTGGACATAGTACATGATAATCTGGTGAGGAATCGGCTGTAGCATTAAGGGCCTGTGCACTGCAACAACAACTTACATTTATATAGCGCCTTTAACATAATAAAATGCCCCAAGGCACTTCACAGGAGTGATTATCAGACAAAATCTAACATGAGCCACATAAGGTTTTAGACATGCAATAGGCTCATTAAGGCCTCATAAAAATGTTAATGAGGTGATGGCCCCATATACAGTCTGAGCAGTTGAACAGTGCTGCTGAGGCTCACCACCCATATAAAATGGGTTTGGGATGATTAGCTTGTTGAACCATGTTGATCCCTCTTTCTTAAAGTGCCGTCTGGTAAATAGTTTCATCAAATTAGAGCATCTTCATCCAAAAATTTTATTTATTTCATAATGTCCTTGAGTTTCACTACTGAAGCTATTAAGACCTTCTTATACCTGCACCCCATCGACCACCTGATGGTGTCCACCAAAGGAACTGGAATTGAGCTGTGCCTAAATAGGACCTCTGGGTATCCCACCTGCCATCCCAATCCATCTGCTGGTTCTAGAAGAGAAAGGAAAGGATCAGAGGTGGCATGTTAGTGCAAGCCAGTCTAGGTGTCTAAGATGATTCCAACTGTGTACGCTTATACAACCTCAATCTGCAAAAGGCCATGCAACGGGTAGAGAAGGCGACAGCATGGACCTGAGCGGGAGCAGAGTCAGCGGGAGTGGCGGCTTAAAAAAACAAGGAGTCACAGAACAGCTGGTAGGTGATTGGTTGGTGAGTAGTACAGCTCTTTTGCTCTCTCTAGGTTAGGTAAGTGGATTACATTCAGAATTAGGAGAGTATTAACTACTATAACTTTATTGAATTAATAACTTAATCTAAATTAACTAATAAAAACTAAAAATTAACAGTAAAAAATAATCATTTGAATAAATACTGTAACTAATTATATAAATAAAATAAGGTTAGATAGAGATGGCAGTGCAGGTGGCGTGTTGTAACTGCAGCATGTGGGAGTTGGTGGAGACCAATGAGATCCCGAGCAACCACATCTGCGATAACTGTCGGCAGCTCAAGGAACTTCAGCTTAGAGTTGTTGAGCTGGAGTCCGAGAGGCAGACATTGCGATGCATCAGGGAAGGGGAGAGTTACCTGGACACTTTGTTCCTGGAGGCAGTCACACCCCTTAGGTTAAGCAGTACTTTTGAAATAGTCAATGGTCAGGGACAGGAGGGTGTGACTGCGAGTCAGGACGGTATGGGGACCCAGGATATAGTGATGGAGGAACCTCAGCCCTTGACCTTGTCCAACAGGTACGAGGTACTTGCTGCCTGTATGGATGAGAACAAGGACTGCAAGGAGGATGCGCAAGCTGACCACGGCACCATGGTACAGGAGGCCATTCAAGTAGGGGAAGTAAAAAGGAATGTGGTAGTGGTGGGCGACAGTATAGTCAGGGGGATAGATACTGTTCTCTGCAGCCATGACCGAGAGCTCCAAAGGTTGTGTTGCCTGCCTGGTGCCAAGGTTAAGGATACCTCCTCGCGGCCGGAGAAGAACTTGGAGTGGGAGGGGGAGGATCCAGTTGTCGTGATCCACGTAGGAACCAATGACTTAGGTAGAACTAGGAATGAGGTTCTGCTGAGGGAGTTTGAGGAGCTAGGATCCAAATTAAAAAGCAAAACCTCAAAGGTAATAATCTCTGGATTGTTACCTGAGCCATGTGCAAATTGGCATAGGGACAAACAGATTAAAGGTTTAAATATGTGGCTCAATGAGTGGTGTGGGAAAAAGGGGTTTCAGTTCATGGGGCACTGGGACCAGTACTGGGGAAAGAGGGAGCTCTTCCGCTGGGATGGGCTCCACTTAAACCAGACTGGGACCAGTGTCCTGGTGAACCGAATAACTAGGGGAGTAGACAAGGCTTTAAACTAATGAAGGGGCGGTGGGAAGATTCAGGAAAGAGTAAATTTTAAAAGCAGCAAGAGAAATGTCAAGGCTCTAGAGCAGAGTAGAGTTTTGGGTAAAAATAAGCAGAGTGGGTCAGGAAGGGACAGAGAGAGTAATAAAGATAATAAGGCATCAGTGACTAAGGTGACATCAGGGAAAAATTGAAATAAGTCAAAGCTAAAGGCACTATATTTGAATGCACGAAGCATTCGCAACAAAATAGATCAATTAATAGTGCAGATAGAAATTAATAGGTGTGATCTAATAGCCATTATAGAGACTTGGGGGTGATTTTCCCAATGGAGGCGGGTTGGAGGCGGGTTTCGGTTTGGGTGGGTTCCAAACTCGCCTCCACTGAGAGGTGGGAAAAAATTGCGATTTTCCCCTAATTGGCCAGTTAATTCAGAGGTGTGGGTTCCCCTGGGCCAATTAGTGTTTTGGGACTGAAACTCGCCTCTGCTGACGTCACTTATCCAGCTTCATTTAAGGGCTGCCTGCTGCCTTGGCTCATTCCACTGGATTTTGTTTGATGGTGCACCACCTCCAACGTTTTTTCAATTTCAACAATGGCCAACTCCAAGGCAAGGGCCTCCCTGAGGTTCTCAGATGAGGCACTGGGAATGTTGGTTGAGGGGGCGAGAACCAGCAGGGAGGTGCTCTTCCCCTCATCTGGGAGGAAGAGGACTCCCAAAGAAACCAAGGCTGTCTGGGTACAGCTGGCAAGGGAGATCACCTCCAGATCGGTGTGCAGCAGAACATGGATGCAGTGCCGTAAAAGGATCAATAACCTTGTAAGATCAGGCAAAGTGAGTATAGCTTCAGCTTGACCCTCCTTCTGTTCCCCTTCTCCTCTCATCACCAGCACTCTGCATTGTCAACCTCCTCCTCCACATCCCACTTTACCCTTACAACCCTTGCACCCTTCACCATCCCTCTCACTCTATGAACCCAATCACTTGGCTATTCGACTATGCTGCCCTCACATTCCCTTTCAATGTTATGCAATGACAACGACTAACAACGCACATGGAGGGCCCTTGGTCATGGAACCTCACTCTATCTTTGTCTCCTAAGCATTTATGCTCTGGACTCTCTACACTCACTCCACCATTCTCACTCCAACTCCACTGTCTCCCTCACTGCAGGAAACGAGAGCCCACAATAGAAGGGAAAGGACGAAGACAGGAGGAGGGCCACCTTCCCTAGCCATTCTCAGCCAGGCTGAAGAGGCGGCCCTGGACATCGCCGGCACAGAGGTGGAGGTGGAAGTGGGGGATGGACAGACGGGTGAAGCAGAGCAAGCTGGTGACAGAATAGTTTTGCCTCTCTCTCATTTACACTGCTTGAGTGACTGAAATGGCTGCTGGTGTACATTATTAGAATGCCACTTGAGCATCGGCGCTATTGCATCTGCATGCCACACTTCAGTCAAATGTCTAACCCATGCCTTTACTCTCCCACAGGACCATCCACAGAGCCCCTGCCCACTGTCCAGGAGGAAGAGGCTGAGCAGCAAGACTCCTCAGGGGAACCTGCAACCTCTGAGGATGCAGCATCAGCAGAATTAAGCGCACCCTGCACCAGCGCAGATACGCACACCTCAGTGGGACCTTCGGGACATAGATAAGTGTTGTCACCGTGTGTATCACATCTCACAGGTGAGCATCAGCAGTTGGTGGAGAGTCCTCGGCGAAGGCCACAGGACTCGCCTAGCTCTGCTCCGCTGCATGTGGACCCTGTGCCTCTGGGTCCATCCAGAAAGTGAGCGGTGCTGGAACTCCAGGAGCAGGTGCAGCAGTCTCTGACAGGTCTTGTCTCCAAGGTCACTGAGAGTGTGGAGAGGATGGAGGAGTCCAGCTCTAACCTGAGCGGTGCCATTGGGGAGGCAATGGCGCATATACACAGCACCACGGAAAGGATGGCAACCTCCGTGGAAAGGTTGGCTATGGCCATGGAGGCAATAAGCCGCCAGAGTGAGGAAAACATGGTGATTGTTCAGAATAGACTGACATCTCTGGAGGAGCGATGGGCAGCTATTGAACAGAGAAACCAGAGCTTCATGGAAGTCCTTTTGAATAGGATTGCCAGTGCAGAGACGGGTCCCCATGGCCCTCCTGTTGTGCAGCAAGGTGCTCTCAAGCCACTTGCAAGCACTGAGGTGGATCTGACCCATGAGGGGGAAGTTGGGGGCAGACAACAAGGAAGTGGGGGCTCATCTCCAAGCACTCAAACTTCCATGCCACTGCGTAGCCCTCGGTCAGAGCCCCGCCAGAGTCCACACCCAACTGAGATCGGCATCTCAACCCCTGCACAGCCACAGGATGAGCAGACATTTGGCGAGCCCTCATAGGCTTGTAAACCCAGAGGACGCCCGCCAAAGATGTCAAAGCAGGAGCAGCATGAAAGTGAGCAAGGGGCCTCTACTTCTGCTGAAGCCACAGGGGGAGCACCACGTAGGAGCACGCACAAGAGAAAAATTAAGCACCACTAGTCACAGGGGTAGCCACTTGGGTGAATGTTTATGTGTATTGATGAAATGCCATCCCTGTTTGAAAGTATAAAAATGATTTGATGGCAAACTGTTGGCGTGATGGCATCTGTTATTTCGTCTTAGGCAGCTCCACATTGCGGGCTCTGTGACACTTGCGTGGCCAGGTTGGTGGCCAGAGTGAAAGGAGGCCTTTAGGACTGAGATGAGGAGAAATTTCTTCACTCAGAGGGTGGTAAATCTTTGGAATTCTCTACCCCAGAGGGCTGTGGAGGCTCAGTCGTTGAGTATATTTAAGACAGAGATCAATAGATTTTTGCATATTAAGGGATTCAAAGGATATGGGGATAGTGCAGGAAAGTGGAGTTGAGGTAGAAGATCAGCCAGGATCTTATTGAATAGCGGAGCAGGCTCGATGGGCCAAATGGCCTACTCCTGCTCCTATTTCTTATGTTCTTATGTAAGAGAACCTGCTTCAACCACTGGCAGAAGTGGACTCTAGTGATCAGCCACCTTCTGTGAACATGCAGCTACTTTATGTTGGCTGTGTACTTGGTGTTTGTTCCTTAATAATGTTTCATGGGCCACAGGGCAAATGTATTGACATGGCTACAATACTGACGCTGTGCTAAAATATGGGCAATTACCAGAGGACCGTGTAGTTTCCTTTTGTGAAGCTCTACCAATTTACGGTGAAATACCGTTAAGGTGTTTTGTAAGGTAAAATTATAAAATTAAGCATTGCTTTCAGGGCAATCTTTCAGGGATCAGCAAATTTCTTCCTTATCTGCTGTCAGGATCTGGTCACAGGAGAGACAGCATTCACTCTTTCTACTATCGCCATCTGGGTTTCTCTCACTCCATTCTTCAATGCCCCTCTGGTCCAATAAGGGCCCTGCTTCACTTCAGCACCTCTTGCATCAGGACCTCCAATGCTGCATCCTACAAGGGTGCTCTTCATCACCCTAGTCTTGCAGCAGCCATTTCTACCCCTCAGTAGCAGTACAGCTTTAAGGTGCCAACAGCCCTTCAAGAGCTGCTGGCCTAGATAATCCATTCCTTTGCTTTACGTGCTGTGCATGGGGAGCACTGTGATATTGTGCAAAGAGGAGCACAGTGGTTTTATCAGCAGCCATCCCCAAAACACGCCTGCCAGCAGTTATGATTTCCTGGGCCACGGAGGTTCACTACAATAACACATTTTTCTAATTAGTTACCTTGCAAAGGACTACAGACTATAACTGCCTCAATACAAAGCGAGTGTTTCCACTTGTGGGAAAGAGCAAAACTAGAGGCCATCAATATAAGATAGTCATCAAGATATCAAATAGGGAATTCAGAAGAAACATCTTTGCCCAGAGAGTGGTGAGAATGTGGAACTCGCTACCACAGGAAGTGGTTGAGCCGAATAGTATAGATGCATTTAAAGGGAAGCTAGATAAGCACATGAGGGAGAAGGAAATAGAGGGTTATACTGATAGTTAGATGAACAAGGATGGGAGGAGGCTTGAGTGCAGCATAAATGCTGGCATGGACTGGTTGGGCCGAATGGGTTGTTTCTGTGCCATATATTCTATGTAATTTATGCAATACACTAGGCATTAGAGTGCAAAGTTAGGAGTGGAGTGAAGGCAAACTAGTAGTGCTCATCTAGTCACTGCATCAGAAGTGCTATTGATGCATCCATTGTTGACCTGCCAACCTCCTTCTCTCTGCTCCAGTTTAATGCTCTTCTGAGAAAATCATATAGCAGATTCAGATCTCGCAGGACATTTAGTGCAGAGCTGCTTTTGAAAGCAACGCTGTACACTCACAGTTCCTCTGGCCCGGTTATAAAATCACCCCATTTAAAGGAGGGAATAGCAGTTGAAATGATGGCTCAACAAGAGGAAGCCAAAAAAAACCAGTTGCTGGCAGCCCAATTGGCGAAGCCCTTCCTGAACAGGCAACTGAAACAGGTTTAAGAGTGCTATCCATCCTGTGGCTCTTCTCGCTAACTGTTGATGGCACCAAGTAACCTTCTGAGCCACTGGATATAATACTGTGGTGTTCATAACTGCAAGGAATTATATCCTGTCGACCTCTCGTGACCTGAACTGGATATCCATGCCTTTTGAACATGCATTTGTTCAATCTCTCCAAGGCTGACTGAGTTATGGCTAGATGAGACTCAGCTTGGTTTGAATCAGTAAGCTGTATGGTACAATTAGAGAGTAACAGTTACGATCAGATTCCCTTAGTTCAATCGATAAAACTTATCTTCACATAATATAAAAATAATGAATACATGATGCTATCCCACTTTGATGGGTCATCTTAATTAACTTAAACAGAATAACACCTCTGCATTCAGTTCTACAGTCCAGGGCAGAACATTCTCTCCTTGCAGTCTCTTGTCTTTTTTTATTCATTCACGGGATGTGGGTGTCGCTAGCAAGGCCAGCATTTATTGCATATCGCTAAGCCCCCTTGAGAAGGTGCTGGTGAGCCGCCTTCTTGAACCACTGCAGTCCGTGTGGTGAAGGTACTCCTACAGTGGTGTTAGGTAGGGAGTTCCAGGATTTTGACCCAGCGACGATGAAGGAATGGTGATATATTTCTAAGTCAGGGTGGTGTGTGACTTGGAGGGGAACTTGGAGGTGGTGGTGTTCCCATGCGCCTGCTGCCTTCTAGGTGGTGGAGGTCACAGGTTTGGGAGATGTTGTCGATGAAGCCTTGGCG
Source organism: Somniosus microcephalus (assembly GCF_052327205.1). Classification (NCBI taxonomy): domain Eukaryota; kingdom Metazoa; phylum Chordata; class Chondrichthyes; order Squaliformes; family Somniosidae; genus Somniosus; species Somniosus microcephalus. The sequence continues at coordinate 250,179,624 of NC_140987.1, forward strand.
AGTTGCTGCAGTGCATCGTGTATTGCATCTTTTGAGCCTTTATCTGCCTGGCTGCATGCTCCGCATACTCTCACCAAAATAAATTGCCTTTTTTGTCACTGTATCTCTCTTTAATCTCCGTTTCACAGACAGATAGAGATCTGGGCCCTCTGTTAGTGCCTCCGGGGGCGCAAAGGGTTTATCGCCCTGGCGGGGGCAAAAGAGCACCTGCCAAGAAATTTGGCGGGACACTACTGAGGCGCTAGCAGATAGCGGCTCGCCCCCACCAGTAGCGCCCTGGCCGCTGTGCCGCCGGTGATGACGTCATCGCCAAGTGACTCAACCCCTTAACGCCCGCTGCAGAAATTTGGCTGCGTCCTGCGAGGCTGCCGTGGGTGATGTCAGTGTGTTGCGAACCGGGCCACACACCGCTGGCGGGGCGGTAATTAAAGGGGTGATTCGGCTGCACCCCGCACAGCCATTTTATTAATTTGGCAAATCTCCAGGTCGGCCCCTCTTGGTGGCCCTTGACATGGTCTGTGGCTGCCATCGTGCCGTCCGGCACCGCGTGTCGGTGCCGGGCTGTGGCTACGGCACCACGCCACCCTGGTGGGCTAGTGGAGGTCATCAAATGGCCTGCAGAGTGCGCAGCAGCCCTCCTCTTTAACGGAAGGGGTGGGGCACTGAAACGCATCAGCGCTACACGGAGCGGCGGCGTAGCGCTCCTGCGCTTTGTGCCCCAGACACTACCTGAGATAGCGCTCCGCTTCCTCGCTGGGGCGGTAAGCCCAATTTAGTGGCCGGGGTGGTACTCCCGCGCCAGGCGCTAAATGTCTGCCGCTAATTCGGTTACCACCCCCAAACGGGACGTAACCGAATTTCGCCCCTAAAGAGTTTTCAACGGAATGGTGGGAGGTGTTTTATCAATTATCCAGGCAAGGTAACAAATCATTTATTGTTTAGACTCTGGGAAAAACAACTTCTGTGCGGCATGCTAACTACCCTTCATCTCAATGCCTTTTAAAAAAAATCTTGCATATGCACATCGTTTTAAAAAACCCAGCATTTAAAGTAACACTTTTCCCAAAATTCTTTGAAAAAATGGTCAAAGGCTCCTGAAATGTGACAACTATATTATATGAATCAGAAACCAAAGCAAATGGGTAATAATTTTATTGGTACTTTGAGAACTTTATGATACCACAAGTTAACTAAGAAATACTGTAGTGTTTAGAAAGGCTTATGGTATTAACAAAATAGCACAGCAGTGAGGTTAATCCAAGGCTATAGCCCCAGGATTGGATAGATCTACTGCAGAATTTTCTGGAGAACATGTGGCCTGTGGCAGCTTACGGGGTCTTTAAGGGAGGTGTTGATTTCCATTTAAAAACTGCTTTTATATCAGTGCGAATGGAATGCTTGAACCACCAGTTCCCAAATTTCGGGTCATTAGCAAACAACAGCAATCTCAGTGTAAACCTACTGCCTGTGCATTACTCAAATACCTCGGGAACTGATAGTACCAGCACCATACTGACATCAGTATAAAGCAGCCAAATCTGTTAATACTGGGAAATACTCATTTGTGTGTTAATTAGAGGCCCATTTTGTTGCTCAGTGTGGATTGCAAAACTCTGGTTAAGATACCAGTTATTAGAGTGTAAAATTATTCACAAGAACCAGACAGAATTCACAAAAGATTGATTTTCATCAAACAATTTAAATAACACACCTCTGAATCATCCCTTATGATTCTGAAATGATTGTGACATTGTATGACTAAAGCCTTTTTTGGGGGTTGAGTTGAGGTACTCATTTTATGTGTTGGACGAATATGATTTTAGGCCCAGTTTTATCTATTGGATTACAAGGAACGTGGTTCCCCCCCAATAGCCACCGTTATAAATGACATTATTTCCTTACCTTTTTGATCTGGGTAGGGGGCTAACCAGGATCCCCATTCTTTGTTGGAACCTTTGAGAGTGGTTTATTCTTATGAGGGGAAACACTCACATCCAAGGCCTTTATGCATAGGACCCAAAATACATTGGCCCCTAAATTACAGTGGGGTGGGCGGCTGGAAATAGGGTGCGGCGTTCACCTGAAGTCCGGAATTTGAGGCAGGTCCGGAATTGTCTAGGGATCTGCCCCATTTATGCAACATATATTCTGTCAGAAGGAACATAGGTACATAGGAACAGGAGTAGGCCATTTAGCCTCTCGAGCCTGTTCCACCATTCAATAAGACCATGGCTGATCTGTGACCTAACTCCATATACCCGCCTTTGCCCCATATCCCTTAATACCTTTTGTTAACAAAAATCTATCAATCTCAGATCTAAAATTAACAACTGACCCAGCATCAACTGCTGTTTGTGGAAGAGAGTTCCAAACATCTACCACCCTTTGCATGTAGAAGTGTTTCCTAACTTCACTCCTGAAAGGCCTGGCTCTAATTTTTAGGCTATGTCCCTTAATCCTAGGGGGAGAAATTCAGTATCACCCTGTTTGGAGCACTAACTTTTGAAAGATCGGAAACATAGCATCAGGTGCTAATGATTCCCAACTTTTTCAAAATTCGGTGTTTGCGCTCCAGGAAGGAAGTGGAGCACTAAATCAAGTACAGGCAGGGTGTTAGTGGTGCAGCGCTGCACAATGCTCCGTGCAGCGCTGCCGTGATCTGAGGTTCCTTCCCTCCCTTAAAGGGAAGGGCCATCGCTGCAGGCTATGCATTGGGACCAGTTAGCTGGTCCCCGACAGCAGCCGGGATCCAGCCCGACCAGCCCCATGCACTCCAGCAGAGTGCTGGGCTGATTGATCGCGGCCCTGGAGCAATCAAAACAAATCACTTGAAGCGTTGTTAAATTTTTTCTCCTACCCACACCAACATCCCCTTTTATTTATGCCTCCAGGCTACTTGCTGGGCCCGGACCTTGCCTGTGGAGCCCACATGCTTCATTGTGGACGTCATTATGCCTCATCTTGCTTATTGTACCAGTCACCCACCAGAGTTATAGCAGCAGACAGATAGAACACTCCAGGGACAGAGGGAGAACCACAGATATACACAAGGGCACTCATGGAATTTTGGGGCCATTCTGTTTGTCATCACTGAATGCTTAAAAGAATATTCAATACACAAATGATTAATATAAATTTGGGGGGAATTTTGTAGGGGCCAACATTTGTTTTGTGCTCTGTTTATCTTTTATTTTTAAATATCTGACACTCCACTTGTTTCAGCCTGCCAATAATTGAAAAAAGTGAGTATGAATTAGGCCTAACCTGCTATACAACAACTTAGCAACCAATCCTTTTATAATTCGACTGTGGGAAGCATAGTTTGAGAATGAGAAAGTTCTGTCAGTGCGAAAATTGCATTAATAATTTCTTCCAGGCATTGAACAGGAAAGTGATTGTTTTTCTTTGTGTTTATTTGTGAATGGGATGCTCAGGTGGTTTCTCTGTAACTTTATGACATTGACTGATCCATCAGACAGGCTGTTGTTTCTTTTTTCATTTCTGTTGGGGGCTAATCAGAAACTCATTTTTTCCACATTCAATTTTGAGTGGTAGGTGTTAATGGATACAGTTTTGTGCTAAGATTGTTTACCCTAACAGGATATATTCAGAGTCCCACAAATTACTTTAATTTTATTTGAGGCTGGTTGTAAATCTATTCCATGCCTACAGCGACTGAAGATTTGAAATGAAAATGTATTGTTACAATAACTCCCAGTGTCAAAGCACATTAGAAATCTAATGCACTCTTTGTGCCATGATTTCCTGATCCTGACAGTGGAGTTGAGGCACTTCCTCTGTGGGAGGGCACATTGAAAAGTTAACCAGTTCTGCTCGCCCCACTTTCTAGCATCCAGCAGTGTCTGCAGAGGGAAGGAAGGAAGGAACTTGCATTTCTGTAGTGCCTTTCATGGCCTCGGTATGTCCCAAAGCGCTTCACAGCCAATTAAGTAATTTTGAAGTTGATGTGCCAAATAACTGCCCGAATCCGAAGTTAAAGCTTAAGACTGAAGCCTTTTATTAAATAAGAATCATGGCAGAGTTAACAGAGTCCATCATCGACTGAGCCCTTGGTAGAACATACCAGAAGAGGGGCGGGGCCAGGGAGGAGCATTAGTGGTTCCCCCTAGTGGAACATTCTAGACATTACAAGTGCAAGTACAAATATCAGAACAGAGTTATTTCATCACATTCACCCCCTGCTATAGATTCAGTCTGTCAGGTAGTCTGATAATCCTCTGGGAACGACGTAACTCTTGCTGAGGCTCCTCCCGGAGTACTAACTCTGGTTCATTCGAATTCCCAGAATCATCAGTATTTTCCACACTGAGGGTTTGTGTCTCTGAAGGTCCAATACCACGATTGAAAACTCTACTCTCAGAGTCGAACTCTTTTCGAGCTCCAGCAGGCGCAAGATCTTTAATAGAGACCGTATCCTCTCGCCCATCCGAATAGTGAATATACGCATACTGGGGATTGGCATGGAGGAGTTGTACTTCCTCCACCAGTGGATCAGTCTTGTGGCCTCTCACATGTCTGCGCAACAACACAGGGCCCGTGGTCGTCAACCATGTGGGTAACGATACTCCATTAGTAGCTTTTCTTGGAAAACTAAACATCCTTTCATGAGGGGTGGCATTCGTCGCTGTACACAAAAGAGACCTTATGGAATGCAGCACGTCTGGCAGGACATCCTGCCAGCGAGAGGTCAGCAGGCCTCGTGACTTCAGAGACAGTACGATAGCCTTCCACACTGTCGCATTTTCTTTCTCGACCTGCCCATTACCACGAGGGTTATAGCTGGTAGTTCTACTCATTGCAATCTCCTTCGATAGCAAAAACTGTCGTAATTCTTCGCTCATAAAGGAAGAACCCCTATCACTATGTATATAGTTAGGCATGCCGAACAAGGAAAACAGTTGGCAGAGGCATTTAATTACAACAGCACTAGTCACATCCGGACAGGGGATAACAAAAGGGAACCGAGCGTACTCGTCTATAATATTAAGAAAATAGACATTACGGTCGCTCGATGGAAGGGGACCTTTAAAATCGAGACTCAAACACTCAAATGGTCGAGTTGCTTTAATAAGATGAGCTGGCTCGGATGGCTTATAGAAGCGGGGTTTGCATTCAGCACAAACATGACAGGTTCTGGTCATTGTCCGGACCTCCTCAATAGAGTAGGGTAGATTGTGGGACTTAATGAAGTGGTTCATTCTGGTAACCCCAGGGTGACAGAGTGCGTCGTGGAGACTTTGAAGCTTATCTGTACCTAGACTAGCACATACTCCTCGTGACAAAGCATCTGATGGCTCATTAAATACTCCAGGCCTGTACTGAATATCATAGTCATATGTTGACAGTTCTATTCGCCATCTTAAAATCTTATCATTTTTGATCTTGCCTCTCTGCTTAGTGTTGAACATAAAGGCCACAGATCTGGTCAGTAATGAGCGTAAAACGTTGGCCAGCGAGATAATGTCTCCAATACCTGACTGCTTCAATAATCGCCTGTGCCTCCTTTTCCACTGAAGAATGTCGAACTTCTGGTCCTTGCAATGTACGAGAGAAGAAGGCTACTGGTCTACCAGCTTGGTTAAGAGTTGCTGCCAACGCAAAATCAGATGCATCACTTTCCACTTGAAATGGGATCTTCTCATCCATGGCACATACCACTGCCTTCTCAATGTCCCGTTTGATATTAAGGAAAGCCTCCTGAGCTTCCACCGATAGCGGAAAAGACGTCGACTTAATAAGAGGTCGGACTTTATCTGAGTAGCTAGCCACCCACTGGGCATAGTACGAGAAGAATCCCAGACACCTTCTTAAGGCTTTTACAGTGTGAGGTAAAGGTAATTCCTTAAGTGGGCGTAATCTTTCAGGGTCTGGCCCGATTACCCCATTCTCCACAACGCAACCAAGAATACACAAACGTGTAGTATTGAAGGTACACTTGTTTTCGTTGTAGGTCAGGTTTAACCTCTTTGCAGTCTCTAGGAACTTCGCGAGATTTTGATCATGCTCCCGTTGGTCACGCCCACAGATGGTAACATTGTCCAGGTACGGGAATGTTGCTTCCAATGCGTATTCATCCACCATACGATCCATCTCCCGTTGGAAGGCGGATACCCCATTCGTCACTCCAAAGGGCACCCGAAGGAATTGCAACAGGCGCCCATTAGCTTCGAAGGCCGTATAAGGTCGGTCTTCTATTTTGATGGGGAGTTGATGGTAGGCAGACTTTAAATCAATGGTGGAGAACACGCGGTACTGAGCTATCTGGTTCACCATCTCAGAAATACGAGGCAAAGGATAAGCGTCTAATTGGGTATACAAGTTTATAGTCTGGCTATAATCGACCACAAGTCTTTTCTTCTCATTAGTTTTAACCACCACCACCTGGGCACGCCACGGGCTACCACTGTGTTCGATGATTCCCTCCCGTTGAAGCCTTTCCACTTCCTCTTTTATAAATGTTTTATCTTCTGAACTATACCGTCGACTCTTAGTCGCTATAGGTCTACAATTAGGAGCAAGGTTCGCAAACAAAGAAGGCGGGCTTACGTTTAAAGTAGAAAGGCCGCAGACTGTGAGCGGAGGCTGGGATCCACCATACTTAAGGGTAACGCTCTCATGCTGACACTGGAAGTCCAAGCCTAATATTAAGTTCACACACAACTGAGGTACTATGAGGAGTTTAAAATCCTTATACTCCGTATCCTTAACGGTCAATGTGACTTTACAATATCCAGTTACCTCTGAAGTAAGGGATTTGGACGCCATCACAATTTCACTTCGAGTAGGATACACCTTCAATGAACAGGAGTTAACAAGGTTGGGGTGTATAAAACTTTCAGTACTGCCACAGTCTATCAAACACCCAGTAGGACGACCATTAATCTTAATGTCCATCATAGATTTTGACAAGGAACACGGTATGGTCTGGTCAACCATAGCCGAGGCTAGAGTAAAACGATAGGCGGCAGCAGAGAAGACATCGGGTACAGGATTACCCTTACACACTTTACTAAAATGTCCCCGTTTCTTACATTTAAAACAGGTAGCCTCTCTGGCTGGGCAACTTTGCCTGGGGTGTTTAGATTGGCCACAAAAATAACACTTAGACCCATGGGGCACAGCCGCAACAATAGGATTAAGTGGGGGCTCCATTGGTGTTATGGATGCCTCCATACTCGGAACACACGAGGCTGAGAGAGATGCATGGGCTGATGCATACACTTCTGAATTCTTCTGGGCTACATCTAACGATCGAGCAGCAGCGACAACCGTTTTTAAAACTAACGAGTCGTTCTCGAGGAGTCTCTGTCTAACATAATTAGACCGGAGGCCAGATATGAAAGAATCGCGGATGGCTTCTTCCTGATACACTATGGCAGAGACAGCCTTGTAGTTGCAACCCTTAGCCAAAGCCTTAAGGTCCTGCAGGAAATCGTCCAGAGATTCCTCGGGTAATTGCCTGCGAGTAGACAGGAGATACCTGGCGTATACTTCGTTAACCGACTTAAGGTACTGGGCTTTAAGAGCTGCGAGGGCCTCTTCATATGTAGTAATATCTTCAATTATAGAGTAAGTTTGATGACTTACCAAGTTGGTTAGAAGACCCAACTTGTTAACCGTCGGATCGGTCGATGATGCGATGAAGTGTTCAAAACATCGGAGCCAATGCGTAAATTTCTTCGACGCATCTGCCGAATGGGGATCGATATCCAGGCGCTCTGGTTTCAAAAATCGATCCATCTTCCAAAAGTAGTTATTTAATAAAATTGATGTGCCAAATAACTGCCCGAATCCGAAGTTAAAGCTTAAGACTGAAGCCTTTTATTAAATAAGAATCATGGCAGAGTTAACAGAGTCCATCATCGACCGAGCCCTTGGTAGAACATACCAGAAGAGGGGCGGGGCCAGGGAGGAGCATTAGTGGTTCCCCCTAGTGGAACATTCCAGACATTACAAGTGCAAGTACAAACATCAGAACACAGTTATTTCATCACAGAAGTGCAGTCACTGCTGTAATGTAGGAAACGCGGCAGCTAATTTGTGCACAGCAAGATCCCACAGACAGCAATGAGATAACAACCAGATCATTCATTTTAGGTATTGGTTGAAGGCTATATGTTGGCCGGGACACCAGGAACAACTCCCTTGCTCTTCTTCGAAATAGTGCCATGGTATCTTTTACATCCACCTGAGAGAGCAGACAGGGCCTCGATTTAATGTCTCAACCGAAAGACGGCACCTCCAATAGTACAGCACCGGCACTGGAGCATACAGAATGATACAGCAGAGAAGGAGGAAATCATTTCATTTTTCTATGTTCAGTAAGCTTGCCGTTGTGCACAATCATTCACATGACACCCTCAACCCTGAACACAAATGATCAAAATCACACCCTCCTGTGTGCATCTGTGGTTCTCTCCATTCCCATATCTGTGGTGTTCACTTTCTATCATTGAATGTATTTCTGACTCTCTGAGGGTAATGTCCACTTTTGGCAGGGGTAGAAAACAGGAGGTAGCAGACTGGCATCCCGTTATACAACCTGCCTGATTCTTCTTTCCATTGATGTCAATGATGTACTACAGCATGTGATGTCTCCAAACTGAAACTGAAAATTACCCCTTTGTCTCTCTGTGTATTTGTAGTTCTCTCTCTGACCCTGTGTGTACCTGAGGTTCTCTCTTACTAAGTGTATCTGTGGTTCTAACTCTCTCTCTCTATTTCTCACTCTCCCAATGTGTATCTTTGCTTCTCATTCTGTTCCTTGTGTACCTGTTTGTGTGTTTGTCCCTGTTCTAGCTCTCTCTCTCTCTCTTCTCTCTCTCTCTTTTGCTTTCCCTCTGTCCATGTTTCACTCTCTCTTTGTCCATGTTCTCTCTTTTTCTCTCTTTTGCTCTCTATCCCCATGTGTATCTGTGGTTCTCTCTATTCCTGACATTCTCTCTTGTCTTTGTGTGATTTGTGAATGGTGGTGAACAATTAAACAACTAACAGGAGGAGGCGGCTCCATGAATATCTCCATCCTCAATGATGGCGGAGCCCAGCATGCGAGTGCAAAAGACAAGACTGAAGCGTTTGCAACCATCTTCAGCCAGAAGGACCGAGTGGATGATCTATATCGACCTCCTCCTGAGGTCCCTACCATCACAAAAGCCAGTCTTCAGCTAATTCGATTCACTCCATGCGATATCAAGAAATGGCTGAGCAGTCTGGACAGAAAAGGCTATGGGCCCAGCTGTCGTGCTGAAAGCTTGTGCTCCAGAACTAGACGCGCTTCTAGCCAAGCTGTTCCAGTACAGCTACAACTCTGGCATCTACCCAACAATGTGTAAAACTGCCCAGGTATGTCCTGTTCACAAAAAGCAGGACAAATACAATCCGGCCAATCAGCAAAGTGATGAAAGGTGTCATCGACAGTGCTATCAAGCGGCACTTACTCACCAATAACCTTCTCACTGGTTCCCACTTTGGAGGTTCCACCAGGACCACTCTGCTCCAGACCTCATTACAACCTTGGTCCAAACATGGACAAAAGAGCTGAATTCCTGAGGTGAGGTGAGGTGAGAGTGACTGCCCTTGACATCAAAGCAGCATTTGACCAAGTGTGACATCAAGGAGCCTTAGTAAAATTAAAGCCAATGGGAATCAGGGGGAAAACACTCCACTGGCTGGAGTCATACCTAGCACAAAGGAAGATGGTTGTGGTTGTTGGAGGCCAATCATCTCAACCCCAGGATATTGCTGCAAGAGTTCCTCAGGGCAGTGTCCTAGGCCCAACCATCTTCAGCTGCTTCATCAATGACCTTCCCTCCATCATAAGGTCAGAAGTGGGGATTTTCACTGATGATTGCACAGTGTTCAGTGCCATTCGCAACTTCTCAGATAATGAAGCAGTCCATGCTCGCATGCAGCAAGACCTGGACGACATTCAGGCTTGAACTGATAAGTGATAAGTAACATTCGCGCCACACAGGTGACTATCTCCAACGGGCGAGAGTCTAACCATCACCCCTTGACATTCAATGGCATTACCATCGCCGAATCTCCCACTATCAACATCCTGGGGGGTCACCATTAACCAGAAATTTAACTGGACCAGCCACATAAATACTATGGCAACAAGAGCAGGTCAGAGGCTAGGTATTCTGTGGTGAGTGTCTCACCTCCTGACTCCCCAAAGCCTTTCCACCATCTACAAGGCACAAGTAAGGAGTGTGATGGAACAATCTCCACTTGCATGGATGAAGACTGGCTTTTGTGATGGTAGGGACCTCAGGAGGAGGTCGATATACCGACCATAGAGCACATATACCAGAAACGCTGTTTACGGAGGTCACGGACCATCATCAAAGACCCTACCCACCCCAGCCACAGTCTGTTCGCCCCCCTGCCATGTGGGAGACGCTACAGATGCATTCGCACCCGAATGACCAGATTTAGGAACAGCTTCTTTCCCAGGGCTGTCATCCTACTGAACTCCACAAATAAACTCTAAAGCCTGCACATCTGTCAATGCACTTTATTATGTTTATGGTAATGTATTACAAGCCAAATGAATGTTGAATGTTTAAATGTCTTAATCTAAATGTACACTCTCGGGAGCCACAAACCTACATTTCGTTGTACTGCACTTGTGCACTAACAATGACAATAAAGTTGATTATGATTATTATTATGATTATGATTATGATTATGAGTGCAGCTCCAACAACACTCAAGAAGCTTGACATCGTCCAGGACAAAGCAGCCCACTTGATTGGCACCCCATCCACCACCTTAAACATTCACTCCCTCCACCACCGGCGTACCATGGCTGCAGTGTGTACCATCTACAAGATACACTGCAGCAACTCGCCAAGGCTTCTTCGGCAGCACCTCCCAAACCCATGACCTCTACTACCTAGAAGGACAAGGGCAGCAGGTGCATGGGAACACCATCACCTCCAGGTTCCCCTCCAAGTCACACACCATCTTGATTTGAAAATATATTTGTAAGAAGTCACACAACACCAGGTTATAGTCCAACAGTTTTATTTGAAATCACAAGCTTTCGGAGTGCTGCTCCTTCATCAGGTGAAGTGGAGAGATGCATAAAGACACAGCTTATATAGTCAGAGAATAATGCCAGATGATTACAGGTAATCTTTCTAACTGCCATTTATCACACCTCGGCAGAGAGATAATCACAGCAATCAAAGGTGTGAATGGTGTCCAAACAGGTTAGTCAGGAAAACATTACATCAAAGAACAATGAGGTGGGGTCACAAGGGGTCAAATGTTGCAGATGCTGGGGTCTGTATGAAAAACAAAAAACAGACAAAAAAACATTTTTTTGCTGGAAATCACAGCAGGTCCGGCCGCATCTGTGTAGAGAGAACAAGCCAACGACGACTTGAGTCTGGATGACCCTACGTCAGGTGGGGTTACATGTAGCGTGACATGAACCCAAGATCCCGGTTGATGCTGTCCTCATGATTGCGGAACTTGGCTATCAGTTTCTGCTCTACGATTTTGCGTTGTCGTGTGTCTCGAAGGCTGCCTTGGAGAATGCTTACCCGAAGATCGGAGGCTGAGTGTCCTTGCACTGCTGAAGTGTTCCCCGACTGGGAGGGAACACTCCTGCCTGGCGATTGTTGCACCGTGTCCGTTCATCCGTTGTCGCAGTGTCTGCATGGTCTCGCCAATGTACCATGCTCCGGGGCATCCTTTCTTGCAATGCATGAGGTAGACAACGTTGGCCGAGTCACATGAGTATGTACCATGTACCTGGTGGGTGGTGTCCTCACATGTGATGATGGTATCTGTGTTGATGATCTGGCATGTCTTGTAGAGGTTGCCGTGGCAGGGTTGTGTGGTGTCGTGGTCGCTGTTCTCCTGAAAGCTGGGTAATTTGCTGCGAACGATGGTCTGTTTGAGGTTAGGTGGCTGTTTGAAGGCGAGTAGTGGAGGCATGGGGATGGCCTTAGCGAGGTGTTCGTCGTCATCGATGACATGTTGAAGGCTGCGAAGAACATGGCATAGTTTCTCCGCTCTGGGGAAATACTGGACAACAAAGGGTACTCTGTTGGTTGTGTCCCGTGTTTGTCTTCTGATGAACGGACACCGCACAACAATTGCCAGGCAGGAGTGTTCCCTCCCAGTCGGGGAACACTTCAGCAGTCAAGGACATTCAGCCTCCGATCTTCGGGTAAGCATTCTCCAAGGCAGCCTTCGAGACACACGACAACACAAAATCGTAGAGCAGAAACTGATAGCCAAGTTCCGCATTCATGAGGATGGCCTCAACCGGGATCTTGGGTTCATGTCACGCTACATGTAACCCCACCTGACGTAGGGTCATTCAGACTCGAGTCGTCATTGGCTTGTTCTCTCTACACAGATGTGGCCGGACCTGCTGTGATTTCCAGCAAAAAAAATGTTTTTTTGTCTGTTTCTTGTTTTTCATACAGACCCCAGCACCTGCAACATTTGACCCCTTGTGACCCCACCTCATTGTTCTTTGATGTAATGTTTTCCTGACTAACCTGTTTGGTCACCATTCACACCTTTGATTGCTGTGATTATCTCTCTGCCGAGGTGTGATAAATGGCAGTTAGAAAGATTACCTGTAATCATCTGGCATTATTCTCTGACTATATAAGCTGTGTCTTTATGCATCTCTCCACTTCACCTGATGAAGGAGCAGCGCTCCAAAAGCTTGTGATTTCAAATAAAACTGTTGGACTATAACCTGGTGTTGTGTGACTTCTTACATTTGTCCACCCCAGTCCAACACCGGCATCTCCACACCATGAAAATATATTGCCATTCCTTCATAGTCGCTGGGACAAAATTCTGGAAACCCCTCCCTAACGGCACTATGGGAGTACCTTCACCACACAGACTGCAGCTGTTCAAGAACGCGACTCACCACCACCTTCTTAAGGGCAATTAGGGATGGGCAATAAATGATGGCCTTTCCAGCGATGCTCACATCCCAGAAACGAATTTAAAAAATATTCTGAGACTGGAAGTGTGTGGCCGGGATCTTACCTGAGAAGGCACATTGGGGGCGGGACTGCTGCTTTCCGGGTTCTAGTCCCGCCTCCAGCGATGTCTGACGACCTGACACTATTTTCCCCTGTGGGCTTGCCAGCCAATTAAGGGAAAGCCGGTGTCAGATGACGTCAGTGCATGACGCTTCATCTGCCGGTTTTGTTAAAGTGACAGGCACCATCATTTTTTGACAGATGATTTGACAGTGTTTGACAGCATTGAGGTGCTATCAAACACTAACAATCACTGTCCAAAGGTGAGCCTTTGCATCCAGGCTCACGAATGACAGCTACATGTGAGATTGCAGAAGTCATTTGTCAATTCTCCTGATCAGATGAGGCTTCCCTGAAACATCAACATAAGAACATAAGAAATAGGAGCAGGAGTAGGCCATACGGCCCCTCGGGCCTGCTCCGCCATTCAATAGGATCATGGCTGATCTGAATCTAGACTCACGTCCACTTCCCTGCCCTCTCCCTGTAACCCCTAATTCCCTTATCTGCTAGGAAAATGCCTATCTCCATTTTAAATTTATTTAATGTTGCAGCTTCCACAGCTCTCTGGGGTAGCAAATTCCATAGATTTACTACCCTCTGAGTGAAGAAGTTTCTCCTCATCTCAGTTTTGAAAGGGCAGCTCCTTATTCTAAGATTATGCCCCCTAGTTCTAGTCTCACCCATCAGTGGAAACATCCTCACCGCATCCACCCGATCAAGCCCCCTCACAATCTTATATGTTTCAATAAGATCGCCTCTCATTCTTCTGAACTCCAATGAGTAGAGTCCCAACCTACTCAACCTTTCCTCATACGTCAACCCCCTCATCTCTGGAATCAACCGAGTGAACCTTCTCTGAACCACCTCGAGAGCAAGTATATCTTTTCTTAAATATGGAAACCAAAACTGCACGCAGTATTCCAGGTGTGGCCTCACCAATACCCTGTATAACTGCAGCAAGGCTTCCCTGTTTTTATACTCCATCCCCCTTGCAATAAAAGCCAAGATTCCATTGGCCTTCCTGATCACCTGCTGCACCTGCATACTAACTTTTTGTGTTTCATGCACCAGGACCCCCAGATCCCTTTGTACTGTAGCACTTTGCAGTTTCTCTCCATTTAGATAATAACTTGCTCTTTGATTTCTTCTGCCAAAGTGCATAACCTCACACTTTCCAACATAATATTCCATCTGCCAAATTACTGCCCACTCACTTAGCCTGTCTATGTCCTTTTGCAGGTTTTTTATGTCCTCCTCACTCACTGCTTTCCCTCCCATCTTTGTATCGTCAGCAAACTTGGATATGTTGCACTCGGTCCCTTCCTCCAAATCGTTAATGTAGATTGTAAAGAGTTGGGGTCCCAGCACTGACCCCTGCGGAACACCACTAGTTACTGATTGCCAGCCCGAGAACGAACCATTTATCCCAACTCTTTGTTTTCTGTTAGATAGCCAATCTTCCACCCATGCCAGTATATTACCCCCAATCCCGTGATTTTTTATCTTGATCAGTAATCTTTTGTGTGGAACCTTGTCAAATGCCTTTTGGAAGTCCAAATACACTACATCCACTGGTTCCCCTTTATCCACCCTGTATGTTACATCCTCAAAGAATTCGAGCAAATTTGTCAAACATGACTTCCCCTTCGTAAAACCATGCTGACTCTGTCCTATTAAATTATGTTTATCTAAATGCTCTGTTACTGTTTCCTTAATAATGGACTCCAACATTTTGCCAACCACAGATGTTAGGCTAACCGGTCTATAGTTTCCAGCTTTTTGTCTACTTCCCTTCTTAAATAAGGTTGTTACATTAGCAGTTTTCCAATCTGCCGGGACCTTTCCTGAGTCCAGGGAGTTCTGGAAAATGATCACCAATGCATCCACAATCCCTACCGCCACTTCTCTCAAGACCCTAGGATGTAGGCCATCAGGTCCGGGGGATTTATCCGCCTTAAGTCCCATTATTTTACTGAGTACCATCTCCTTAGTGATTTTAATCGTGTTTAGCTCCTCCCCCCCCATTGCCCCCTGTTTGTCCAGTGTTGGGATATTTTTAGTGTCCTCTACTGTAAAGACTGATACAAAATATTTGTTCAGCGTCTTTGCCATCTCCATGTTCCCCACCACCAGTTTCCCGGTCCCATCCTCTATGGGACCAATGTTCACTTTAGCCACCCTTTTTCTTTTTATATAGCTGTAGAAATTCTTGCTATCTGTTTTTATATTTTTTGCTAGTTTACTTCCATAATCTATCTTCCCTTTCTTAATTAATCTTTTAGTTATTGTTTGCTGGCTTTTAAATGCTTCCCAATCTTCTATCCTCCCACTAGATTTGGCTAATTTATATGCCCTTGTTTTCAGTCGAATACTATCCTTTATTACTTTACTAAGCCACAGATGGCTGTCTTTTCTTTTACTCCCCCTTTTCCTCAGTGGAATATATTTATCTTGAAAGATGTGAAATATCTCCTTGAATCAAATCTTGTCACCTGCAGATACATATAATCAGAATAAAAATATTTCTCACCGCATTCTCTCACCTGTTATACTTACCTGTGCACTATTGCACCCATCACACTACCTCTGCAGCTGTCATTTGCACAGTTACAATGCAGCAGACCCACAGCTCACCTCGCTGACCCTGGCGGGGTTTCCCAACGTTGGGAAGCCCGCATCAGCAGGCTGAAAATGGAGAAAAGCCTCTTAACTGCCTGTTAACTACCTGTTAACAAGCAGTTAATTTGCTCCAATCTCCTTCCCGCCGCTAGGAGATGGGTCCCTGCGCGAGTCGGGGACCCGCCTCCCGGGAAGATGGTTCAGAGGCGGGTTGGGAGCGGGTTTGGGACCCACTCCCAATTTATCCCATTTTCCCAGCAGTCCCGCCTCCAAACCCACCTCCTTAGAGCTGGGAAAATCCAGCCCTATGTGTCTGAGTGTGCAAGAGGGGAGAGGAAGGCAGACATTGTAAGAGACTGGGGGGGAATTCAGTTGCTTTGCGCCTCCCGTTAGCGCCCTAGCTAACGGTGTGCAAAGCAACTAGCACCCGGGCATGGTGATGTTTGTGCCACTTGTGAAATTGACCAGACTATTTGCGGTGGCGCTAAACACCACTGCCACCATCTCCTGCGCCCACAGATCGTGATGTCAGTCGAGCATGCAACGCCCCGCTAGTGCCCCGGACTGGATATTGAGTGGCACCCCCTGCCTTTCCGCCTGCCGCTAGCAACGACAGGTAATGGGGAACGTTTTGCAGTTGGGAAAGGATTGGGGGAGCGCTATTTAAAGGCGGCCGCTTCCTGCCTTTTTTTTAATCGGCGACATTTTTGCACCACACATTCTGAGAGAGAGAGAGGCTCCTCCTGGAGAGAATCAACGCTGTGTGAAGGAGTTTTGGGGACTGAGCAGCACTTTGCAGGTTCATTTTGATTTGACCTTCCTTGCATCGATTTAGAAGAGACTGGGGGCTGCACTCTGAGCTGTTTCCCTGGGTCTCTCCATTGTTCTTTCCAGCAGATTTGATGTACAGGTCTCCCCAGGCTGAGATTCAAGGCTGCAATGAGCAGGGTGTGGATGGAGAGCAAGATTGACCCTCCCCTTTAAGAACTGGCCGGCGCCGGTGTGTCTGTGTTTCATTGCTAACTGATATCACATGAGCTTTGCCAGCGCTCTGAGGTAGCGCTTCGCTCCTCGGCGTTAGCGCCTTAAGAGAGGTGTGTAGCGCCTGATTTAGCGCCCCAATCACCTCCAGGGGCGATAGAAGCCAAGTTTGCAGTTGGAGGCGATAATTAGCACCGGGCACTAAACTTTGCGCCCGGCCGATAATTGCACCCCAAATGGGGCGATACCGAATTTCTCCCCCGGATGTTTGAGAGAATGAGGGTGCAGTATCGTAATAGTTTTCTGTAGTTTATTTTTTATGCTTTTTTGCATTTATATCTGGGTTTATTTGGCTGTGATGGCCTCACATGTGTTCTCTCACTATAGCATCATAGAATGTTACATCACAGAAACAGGCCATTCAGCTCATCAAATCTCCACTGGTATTTTTCTGCACTAGTTTAATCCCATTCTCTTGCTTCGTCCTCATACTTTTAATATTCCTCTTTTTTAAGCGTCTATTTAATTCCCTTTCAAAACAATATATGGATTCTGCTTCCACAACAGTTTGTGGCAAAGAAGTCTGCATTATAACCACCCTCTGTGTAAAGAAATATTTCACAACCTTCCCTTTTTTGGTGATTATCTAAAATGTGGGACCTCTAATTATCGTGCCACCTTCCAGTGGAAACAATCTATTACTATTTACCTTATCCATCTTAGTTTCAGTGAAAAAATTCCTAACTTCTCAACTCTCTCTTCATAACAGAAACTACTCATAGCTGATAAATATATTAGTGAAGGGCACATTGAAACATTTTACTCACCTACCAGGAATGTCCATCATCAAGATTCATGTTATATTTGTCACAAAGGATGACATACATTCTGTAATCTTCAAGCCTCAACAAATGCATATTATTCATATTTACAAACAATTTATAACATTTGGAAGTATACTGGACAATGGAAACAAATATTTTTGGTTAATTGAGTACCGTTTGCAGCAACTACATTAGAGCCAACAGCTAGATACTAGGGCTAATTCCATAGTCACCTGTGATGGTTGAGTGGAGACTAACCCCTGGATTCTGCATGGCCAGCTTACTTAAATCATTTCAATATGTTCCCTGCACGCTTTTCCCGTGCACAGGGAGCGTTGCTGTAAGAGCTTCCTGTAAGTTGGAGCCCAAGGTATCGTATTGGGGGAGACAATGTTGGGTGAGTAAAACTGTATCAGCACTTGGGTCCTTTAACTTTGGGGGCTCCCGTGCAGTTGCAACTCATTCCACAGTGATCCGCAGGTTTCGCAAATCATCTTGGACACCTGCACTAATATGGGGCAGCACTGCTGGATGTTCTCCACCATTCTAACTCAGGGAGTGCCGAGGATTCTCAAAGGATTGCATGAAGAGTTTTTGCCCATTCATGAGTTCAGCTCAGTACACAGCCCACGTCCGACATGAATTTGTGGGTTGTGCAGCTGCTGGCTGTCTGACCTACTCTCCCTTCCTCTGGTTGCTGCTCATCTGGTGCCACCTACATCCTCAGGAATTCCTCGTCCTCCTCCAAATCCAGCACATTCATTGGCAGGCCCAATGGAATGCCTATGGTCAGCGCTGCTTGCAGCTGCAGGAGCCAACTGGTGACAGTGGGGATGCTATTGTGTTAAGTGTGTACCAAAGGAGTGCTGAATCAGATTGTCAAAGTCAGTTACCCTTTCATGGGGAAGTGACCCTTTTCACTTTTACTGTTGCAATTTAAGTGAAATAAATCTAAATATTGTTGCACATGAAAAAAACTTTGAACAGGTGACCCAGGAGGAGTGTGGGTTCCATATAGCCAGTAAAGCACCACACACCAGGATGCAATAATGAAGTTCTAATTTAAGCAGGTCTGACTTTTTCCACTGTACTTATCAGCTTGCTAGGTAAACCTTATAAATTGTTTATATTCCTCATATTAACCAACAAGTAAAACTAACATTTAAAAAAATAGACATCTTATTTACATAGGAATATTTGCTTATTATGATTCACATTTTTTGCAATGTTCAGCCACACTGTGAATCCATCTTGCATTTGGCTACACTGCTTTCTCTGCACGATGTTTAATTCCAATACTCTTTCTCATCATGAAGTTCAGTCCCTCTGTGCTCTCTCCCCAGTGTTCAGTCCCTCTGTGCTCTCTCCCAGTGTTCAGTCCCTCTGTGCTCTCTCCCCTGTGTTCAGTCCCTCTGTGCTCTCTCTCCAGTGTTCAATCCCTCTGTGCTCTCTCCCCAGTGTTCCATCCCTCTGTGCTCTCTCCCCTGTGTTCAGTCCCTCTGTGCTCTCTCACTGATGTTCAGTCCCTCTGTGCTCTCTCCCCAGTGTTCAGTCCCTCTGTGCTCTCTCCCCAGTGTTCCATCCCTCTGTGCTCTCTCCCCTGTGTTCAGTCCCTCTGTGCTCTCTCCCCAGTGTTCAATCCCTCTGTGCTCTCTCCCCAGTGTTCAGTCCCTCTGTGCTCTCTCCCCAGTGTTCCATCCCTCTGTGCTCTCTCCCCAGTGTTCAGTCCCTCTGTGCTCTCTCCCCAGTGTTCAGTCCCTCTGTGCTCTCTCCCCAGTGTTCAGTCCCTCTGTGCTCTCTCTCCAGTGTTCAATCCCTCTGTGCTCTCTCCCCAGTGTTCAATCCCTCTGTGCTCTCTCCCCTGTGTTCAGTCCCTCTGTGCTCTCTCCCCTGTGTTCAGTCCCTCTGTGCTCTCTCCCCTGTGTTCACTCCCTCTGTGCTCTCTCCCCTGTGTTCAGTCCCTCTGTGCTCTCTCCCCTGTGTTCAGTCCCTCTGTGCTCTCTCCCCTGTGTTCACTCCCTCTGTGCTCTCTCCCCAGTGTTCAGTCCCTCTGTGCTCTCTCCCCAGTGTTCAGTCCCTCTGTGCTCTCTCCCCAGTGTTCAGTCCCTCTGTGCTCTCTCCCCTGTGTTCAGTCCCTCTGTGCTCTCTCCCCAGTGTTCAGTCCCTCTGTGCTCTCTCCCCTGTGTTCAGTCCCTCTGTGCTCTCTCCCCTGTGTTCACTCCCTCTGTGCTCTCTCCCCTGTGTTCAGTCCCTCTGTGCTCTCTCCCCAGTGTTCAGTCCCTCTGTGCTCTCTCCAGTGTTCAGTCCCTCTGTGCTCTCTCCCCAGTGTTCAGTCCCTCTGTGCTCTCTCCCCAGTGTTCAGTCCCTCTGTGCTCTCTCCCCTGTGTTCAGTCCCTCTGTGCTCTCTCCCCAGTGTTCAGTCCCTCTGTGCTCTCTCCCCAGTGTTCAGTCCCTCTGTGCTCTCTCCCCAGTGTTCAGTCCCTCTGTGCTCTCTCCCCAGTGTCCAGTCCCTCTGTGCTCTCTCCCCAGTGTTCAGTCCCTCTGTGCTCTCTCCCCAGTGTTCAGTCCCTCTGTGCTCTCTCCCCAGTGTTCATTCCCTCTGTGCTCTCTCCCCAGTGTTCAGTCCCTCTGTGCTCTCTCTCCAGTGTTCAGTCCCTCTGTGCTCTCTCCCCAGTGTTCAGTCCCTCTGTGCTCTCTCCCCAGTGTTCAGTCCCTCTGTGCTCTCTCCCCAGTGTTCAGTCCCTCTGTGCTCTCTCCCCTGTGTTCAGTCCCTCTGTGCTCTCTCCCAGTGTTCAGTCCCTCTGTGCTCTCTCCCCAGTGTTCATTCCCTCTGTGCTCTCTCCCCAGTGTTCAGTCCCTCTGTGCTCTCTCCCCCTGTGTTCAGTCCCTCTGTGCTCTCTCCCCAGTGTTCAGTCCCTCTGTGCTCTCTCCCCAGTGTTCAGTCCCTCTGTGCTCTCTCCCCAGTGTTCAGTCCCTCTGTGCTCTCTCCCCAGTGTTCAGTCCCTCTGTGCTCTCTCCCCTGTGTTCACTCCCTCTGTGCTCTCTCCCCAGTGTTCAGTCCCTCTGTGCTCTCTCCCCAGTGTTCAGTCCCTCTGTGCTCTCTCCCCAGTGTTCAGTCCCTCTGTGCTCTCTCCCCAGTGTTCAGTCCCTCTGTGCTCTCTCCCCAGTGTTCAGTCCCTCTGTGCTCTCTCCCCAGTGTTCAGTCCCTCTGTGCTCTCTCCGCAGTGTTCAGTCCCTCTGTGCTCTCTCCCCAGTGTTCAATCCCTCTGTGCTCTCTCCCCTGTGTTCAGTCCCTCTGTGCTCTCTCCCAGTGTTCAATCCCTCTGTGCTCTCTCCCCTGTGTTCAGTCCCTCTGTGCTCTCTCCCCTGTGTTCAGTCCCTCTGTGCTCTCTCCCCAGTGTTCAGTCCCTCTGTGCTCTCTCCCCAGTGTTCAGTCCCTCTGTGCTCTCTCCCCAGTGTTCAGTCCCTCTGTGCTCTCTCCCCAGTGTTCACTCCCTCTGTGCTCTCTCCCCAGTGTTCAGTCCCTCTGTGCTCTCTCCCCAGTGTTCAGTCCCTCTGTGCTCTCTCCCCAGTGTTCAGTCCCTCTGTGCTCTCTCCCCAGTGTTCAGTCCCTCTGTGCTCTCTCCCCAGTGTTCAGTCCCTCTGTGCTCTCTCCGCAGTGTTCAGTCCCTCTGTGCTCTCTCCCCAGTGTTCAGTCCCTCTGTGCTCTCTCCCTGATGTTCAATCCCTCTGTGCTCTCTCCCCAGTGTTCAGTCCCTCTGTGCTCTCTCCCCAGTGTTCAGTCCCTCTGTGCTCTCTCCCCAGTGTTCAGTCCCTCTGTGCTCTCTCCCCAGTGTTCAGTCCCTCTGTGCTCTCTCCGCAGTGTTCAGTCCCTCTGTGCTCTCTCCCCAGTGTTCAGTCCCTCTGTGCTCTCTCCCCAGTGTTCAGTCCCTCTGTGCTCTCTCCCCAGTGTTCATTCCCTCTGTGCTCTCTCCCCAGTGTTCAGTCCCTCTGTGCTCTCTCCCCAGTGTTCAGTCCCTCTGTGCTCTCTCCCCAGTGTTCAGTCCCTCTGTGCTCTCTCCCCAGTGTTCAGTCCCTCTGTGCTCTCTCCCCAGTGTTCAGTCCCTCTGTGCTCTCTCCCCAGTGTTCAGTCCCTCTGTGCTCTCTCCCCAGTGTTCAGTCCCTCTGTGCTCTCTCCCCAGTGTTCAGTCCCTCTGTGCTCTCTCCCCAGTGTTCAGTCCCTTTGTGCTCTCTCCCCTGTGTTCAGTCCCTCTGTGCTCTCTCCCTGATGTTCAGTCCCTCTGTGCTCTCTCCCCAGTGTTCAGTCCCTCTGTGCTCTCTCCCTGATGTTCAGTCCCTCTGTGCTCTCTCCTCAGTGTTCAGTCCCTCTGTGCTCTCTCCCCAGTGTTCAGTCCCTCTGTGCTCTCTCCCAAGTGTTCAGTCCCTCTGTGCTCTCTCCCCAGTGTTCAGTCCCTCTGTGCTCTCTCCCCAGTGTTCAGTCCCTCTGTGCTCTCTCCCCAGTGTTCAGTCCCTCTGTGCTCTCTCCCCAGTGTCCAGTCCCTCTGTGCTCTCTCCCCAGTGTTCAGTCCCTCTGTGCTCTCTCCCCAGTGTTCAGTCCCTCTGTGCTCTCTCCCCAGTGTTCAGTCCCTCTGTGCTCTCTCCCCAGTGTTCAGTCCCTCTGTGCTCTCTCCCCTGTGTTCAGTCCCTCTGTGCTCTCTCCCCAGTGTTCAGTCCCTCTGTGCTCTCTCCCAGATGTTCAGTCCCTCTGTGCTCTCTCCCCAGTGTTCAGTCCCTCTGTGCTCTCTCCCCAGTGTTCAGTCCCTCTGTGCTCTCTCCCTGTGTTCAGTCCCTCTGTGCTCTCTCCCCTGTGTTCAGTCCCTCTGTGCTCTCTCCTGTGTTCAGTCCCTCTGTGCTCTCTCCCCAGTGTTCAGTCCCTCTGTGCTCTCTCCCCAGTGTTCAGTCCCTCTGTGCTCTCTCCCCAGTGTTCAGTCCCTCTGTGCTCTCTCCCCAGTGTTCAGTCCCTCTGTGCTCTCTCCCCAGTGTTCAGTCCCTCTGTGCTCTCTCCCCAGTGTTCAGTCCCTCTGTGCTCTCTCCCCAGTGTTCAGTCCCTCTGTGCTCTCTCCCCAGTGTTCAGTCCCTCTGTGCTCTCTCCCCAGTGTTCAGTCCCTCTGTGCTCTCTCCCCAGTGTTCAGTCCCTCTGTGCTCTCTCCCAGTGTTCAGTCCCTCTGTGCTCTCTCCCCAGTGTTCAGTCCCTCTGTGCTCTCTCCCCAGTGTTCAGTCCCTCTGTGCTCTCTCCCCAGTGTTCAGTCCCTCTGTGCTCTCTCCCCAGTGTTCAGTCCCTCTGTGCTCTCTCCCCAGTGTTCAGTCCCTCTGTGCTCTCTCCCCAGTGTTCAGTCCCTCTGTGCTCTCTCCCCAGTGTTCAGTCCCTCTGTGCTCTCTCCCCAGTGTTCAGTCCCTCTGTGCTCTCTCCCCAGTGTTCAGTCCCTCTGTGCTCTCTCCCCAGTGTTCAGTCCCTCTGTGCTCTCTCCAGTGTTCAGTCCTCTGTGCTCTCTCCCCAGTGTTCAGTCCCTCTGTGCTCTCTCCCCAGTGTTCAGTCCCTCTGTGCTCTCTCCCAGTGTTCAGTCCCTCTGTGCTCTCTCCCAGTGTTCAGTCCCTCTGTGCTCTCTCCCCAGTGTTCAGTCCCTCTGTGCTCTCTCCCCAGTGTTCAGTCCCTCTGTGCTCTCTCTCCCAGTGTTCAGTCCCTCTGTGCTCTCTCCCCAGTGTTCAGTCCCTCTGTGCTCTCTCCCCAGTGTTCAGTCCCTCTGTGCTCTCTCCCCAGTGTTCAGTCCCTCTGTGCTCTCTCCCCAGTGTTCAGTCCCTCTGTGCTCTCTCCCCAGTGTTCAGTCCCTCTGTGCTCTCTCCCCAGTGTTCAGTCCCTCTGTGCTCTCTCCCCAGTGTTCAGTCCCTCTGTGCTCTCTCCCCTGTGTTCAGTCCCTCTGTGCTCTCTCCCCAGTGTTCAGTCCCTCTGTGCTCTCTCCCCAGTGTTCAGTCCCTCTGTGCTCTCTCCCCAGTGTTCAGTCCCTCTGTGCTCTCTCCCCAGTGTTCAGTCCCTCTGTGCTCTCTCCCCAGTGTTCAGTCCCTCTGTGCTCTCTCCCCAGTGTTCAGTCCCTCTGTGCTCTCTCCCCAGTGTTCAGTCCCTCTGTGCTCTCTCCCCAGTGTTCAGTCCCTCTGTGCTCTCTCCCCAGTGTTCAGTCCCTCTGTGCTCTCTCCCCAGTGTTCAGTCCCTCTGTGCTCTCTCCCCAGTGTTCAGTCCCTCTGTGCTCTCTCCCCAGTGTTCAGTCCCTCTGTGCTCTCTCCCCAGTGTTCAGTCCCTCTGTGCTCTCTCCCCAGTGTTCAGTCCCTCTGTGCTCTCTCCCCAGTGTTCAGTCCCTCTGTGCTCTCTCCCCAGTGTTCAGTCCCTCTGTGCTCTCTCCCCAGTGTTCAGTCCCTCTGTGCTCTCTCCCAGTGTTCACTCCCTCTGTGCTCTCTCCCCATGTGTTCAGTCCCTCTGTGCTCTCTCCCAGTGTTCAGTCCCTCTGTGCTCTCTCCCCAGTGTTCACCTCCTCTTCCCT